>NC_059385.1:10787500-11387500 GCF_019703515.2 Myxocyprinus asiaticus | reverse complement strand
GGTTTCCTCCAGACATGACGCTTGGAAGGCCAAACAGTTCAATCTTTGTTTCATCAGACAAGAGAATCTTGTTTCTCACAGTCTGAGAGTCCTTTAGGTGATTTTTCGCTAATTCCAAGCAGGCTTTCATGTGTCTTGCACTGAGGAGATGCTTCCATCTGGCCACTCTGCCATAAAGTCCAGTTCGGTGTTGCAGTGATGGTTGTCCTTCTGCAAGTTTCTCCCATCTCCACACATGATCTCTGGAGCTCAACCAGAGTGACCATTGGGTTCTTGGTCACCTCCCTTACCAAGGTTCTTCTCCCCTGATTGCTCAGTTTGGCTGGGCGGCCAGCTCTAGGAAGAGTCCTGGTTGTTCCAAACTTCTTCTATTTAAGAATAATGGAGGCCACTGTGCTCTTGGGAACCTTCAATGCAGCTGAAGTTTTTTTTTTTTGTAGCCTTCCCCAGATCTGTGCCTTGACACAATCCTGTCTCTGAGCTCTGCAGGCAGTTCCTTTGACCTCATGGCTTGTTTTTTGCTCTGATTTGCATTTTCAACTGTGAGACCTTATATAGACAGGTGTGTGCCTTTCCAAATCATGTCCAATCAATTGTATTTGCCACAGGTGTATTCCAATCAAAGTGTAGAAACATCTCAAAGATGATCCAGAGAAATGGGATGCACCTGAGCTAAATTTCAAGTGTTGTAGCAAAGGGTCTGAATACTTACATCAATGTGATATTTCTTTTTTTTTTTCTTTTTAAGAAATTAATACATTTGCAAAGTTATCAAAAATCTGATGCTTTCTTTGTCATTATGGGGTATGGAGTGTAGATTGATGTTTAAAAAACATCAATCTACTTAAAAGGATTTTAGCATAAGGCTGCAATATAACAAAATGTGAAAAAAATGAAGGGGTCTGAATACTTTCTGAATGCACTGTATGTACATACACTGATCAGTCACATCTCTTAAACCACCTGCCTAATTTTGTGTAGGTTCCCATCATGCCGGCAAAACAGTGCCAACCCACATCTCAGAATAGCATTCTGAGATGATATTCTTCTCACCACAATTGTACAGAGCGGTTATCTGAGTTACCGTAGACTTTGTCAGATTCGAATCGTGTCTGGCCATTCTCTGTTGACCTCTAATCAACAAGGCATTTCTGTCCACAGAACTGCTCCTCACTGGATGTTTTTTGTTTTTGGCAGCATTCTGAGTAAATTCTAGAGACTGTTGTGCATGAAAACCTCAGGAGATCAGCAGTTACAGAAGTACTCAAACCAACCCATCTGGCACCAACAATCATGCCACGCTCCAAATCATTGAGATCACATTTTTCCCCATTCTGATGGTTGATGTGAACAATAACTGAAGCTCCTGACCCGTATCTGCATGATTTTATGCTTTTCTGAGATGCGGGTTGGCGCTGTTTTGGCAGCACGAGGGGGACCTACACAATATTAGGCAGGTGGTTTTAATGTTGTGGCTGATCGGTGTATATATATATATATATATATATATATATATATATATATATATATATATATATATATATATACAATACCGGTCATACGTTTTGAAACACTTACTCATTCTTTATTATAATTTTTTTTTTTCTTACATTTTAGAATAATAGTAAAGTCATCAAAACTATGGAATAACATCAATGGAACTATGGGAATTATGTTGTGACTAAACAAAATCCAAAATAAATAAAAACTGTGTTATATTTTAGCATCTTCAAAGTAGTCACCTTTTGCCTAGAATTTGCAGACATGTACTCTTGACATTTTCTCAACCAACTTCTTGAGGTATCATCCTGGGATGATTTTTAAACAGTATTGAAGGAGTTCACATCTATGTTGGGCACTTATTGGCTGCTTTTCTTTATTATTTGGTCTAAGTTATCAATTTCAAAAACCTTTTTTTTTTAATTACATTTTAGTTTTATAATGAAATAAATTAATATGTTGGCACGATTATATTTTTGTCTACAAAACTAATTTCAAACATTTTATCATACGCCTTCAAATCAAAAGATTTTTAAGATCATGAGAAACATTTCAGTCAAGTGTTTCAAAACTTTTGACCGGTAGTGTATATATATCTATATATCTATCTATCTATCTATCTATCTATATATATATATATATATATATATATACACACACACTGGTGGCCAAAAGTTTGGAATAATGTACAGATTTTGCTCGTATGGAAAGAAATTGGTACTTTTATTCACCAAAGTGGCATTCAACTGATCACAATGTATAGTCAGAACATTAATAACATGAAAAATTACTATTACAATTTGAAAAAAAACAATTCAGAACTACTTCAAAAAGTCCTACTAAAAAAATCCTCCACGTGCAACAATGACATCTTTGCAGATCCTTGGCATTCTAGCTGTCAGTTTGTCCAGATACTCAGGTGACATTTCACCCCACACTTCCTGTAGCACTTGCCATAGATGTGGCTGTCTTGTTGGGCACTTCTCACACACCTTACAGTCCAGCTGATCTCACAAAAGCTCAATGGGGTTAAGATCCATAACACTCTTTTCCAACTATCTCTTGTCCAATGTCTGTATTTCTTTGCCAACTCTAACCTTTTCTTTTTGTATTTCTGTTTTCAAAAGTGGCTTTTTCTTTGTAATTCTTCCCATAAGGCCTGCACCCCTGAGTCTTCTCTTTACTGTTGTACATGAAACTGGTGTTGAGTGGATAGAATTCAATGAAGCTGTCAGCTGAGGACATGTGATATATTTCTCAAACTAGAGACTCTGATGTTCTTATCCTCTTGTTTAGTTGTACATCTGGCCTTCCACATCTCCTTCTGTCCTTGTTAGAGCCAGTTGTCCTTTGTCTTTGAAGACTATAGTGTACACCTTTGTATGAAATCTTCTGTTTTTTGGCAATTTCAAGCATTGTATAGCCTTCATTCCTCAAAACAATGATTGACTGATGAGTTTCTAGAGAAAGCTGTTTCTTTTTTGCCATTTTTGACCTAATATTGACCTTAAGACATGCCAGTCTATTGCATACTGTGGCAACTCAAAAACAAACACAAAGACAATGTTAAGTTTCATTTAATGAACCAAATAGCTTTTAACTGTGTTTGATATAATGGCAAGTGATTTTCTAGTACCAAATTAGCAATTTAGCATGATTACTCAAGGATAAGGTGTTGGAGTGATGGCTGCTGGAAATGGGGCCTGTTTAGATCTGATCAAAAATGAATTTTTTCGGGGGCCCGGGTAGCTCAGCGAGTATTGATGCTGACTACCACCCCTGGAGTCGCGAGTTCGAATCCAGGGTGTGCTCAGTGACTCCAGCCAGGTCTCCTAAGCAACCAAATTGGCCTGGTTGCTAGGGAGGGTGGAGTCACATGGGGTAACCTCCTCGTGGTCGCAATTAGTGGTTCTCAATCTCAGTGGGGCGTGTGGTAAATTGTATATGGATCACAGAGAGCAGCATGAGCCTCCACATGCAGTCTCTGCAGTGTCATGCACAACGAGCCACATGATAAAATGCGTGGATTGACTGTCTCAGAAACAGAGGCAACTGAGACTTGTCCTCCACCACCCGGATTGAGGTGAGTAACTGCGCCACCATGAGGACCTACTAAGTAGTGGGAATTGGGCATTCCAAATAGGGGAGAAAAAATAAATAAATAGAAAAAAAAAAAGACTTTTTTCTAATAGTGATGGTGCTGTTTTTTACATCAGTAATGTGCTGACTATACTTTGTGATCAGTTGAATGCCACTTTGTTGAATTAAAGTACCAATTTCCTTCCAAAACAGCAAAATCTGTACATTATTCAAAAATTTTGGCTGCCAATGTGTGTGTGTGTATATATATATATATATATATATATATATATATATATATTAATAGGAAAATAAAATTTTAACTAAATTCCTTACAGAACAACCAGTTTTATGTAAAACTGATGTTCTATTGTAACAAACACATTTTGTCAAATGTTAATCACACTGCAAAGTAACAAATATTATATATATATATATATATATATATATATATATATATATATATATATGTATATATATATCTCAACATATCTCACACTGACTGAATAATGCTGTGCAAATGTAAAAGACCTTGCCTTGTAAATCAAGATCAGTGCAGCACTTGCAAAGTGTCTTAACCCTCCTGAGAGAAACTAACCTACATTCTAAACCGAGAGTATCTGGAGACCTGCAGGTACAGTGGAAGAATCGGATGAGACTCGGGTTTGGTGGGGCGGCAAATCTGTAATATGGATGTGATTCCTCATTAAATGAGCCATTTTCAAAGACCCCGATGAACATGAGCAAATTAAACAGTTTAATTCAGGCTATACCCAATGAGACACAATACAACTTGTAATAAAAAAGTTAGGAGACTAACATCTGCACACCTTATCCTCAGATCTAAAAAAAAAAAAAAAAGGCACCAATACAAAATTTGATTTGTTGGCTGCTTTTTAGTGCGTTCTTACTTTCTTCCATTGAACACAGATGTTAAGCAGAATGACTACTTCGGTCACCGTTCACTTTCATTAAAAAAAAAAAAAAAAAAAAAAAAAAGATGCCATGATGAAAGTAAATGGTAACTGAGGCTGTCATTTCACCTAATCTCCTTTTGTGTTCCACAGAAGAAAGTAACACTCTTTATTCACTATTTCTATGCTGTTGTTTTTTTTATCATGAGGTGTCAGTATTGTGTCATGATCATGTTTTTGAGTTATAAATAATTATTCACAGATAACAAAATTACCCATTTCACTTGTTATATTTACAAAATAAATAAAGCAGTTTGGTTAAAATATCACACTTCACAGTGAATGAAACCAATTATTTCCACACAAATATAGTGTTGTGCTAAGTACCTGTTACAGTTACAGCTCCAGTTGGGGCATTATTCAAAATGAAACTGGATCACATTTAAATCTGAGTTCTGTTAAGCTCACAACATCAAAAGTAATACTACCAGCTGTAATTTAATATATTAAAGTCATTTCATCTTGGCTAGGGGAGTTTTATATATATATAGATAGATAGATAGATAGATAGATATATAGATATACACAGCTGTGGCCACTATTGTAGAACTGCACATTAATTTTAAGCAAACAAAACATGCAGATTTATCCATGACACTAATGCATTTTGTTTGGCAAACAAATACCTGTGAAAAAAAAAAGTGTTTGCACCACTGTAAAGCTGATTCAATGTGTAACCTAGCATTGAAAAATGACCATCTTTGAAAGGTACCGTAAGTAAAGATGAGTAGCACTTTACACATATCAAGCATTCCCTTAAAAGCTAGGTAAAAATTCAGGGGTTCAACTTTAAATTACCTTAATATACAGTATGAGCAGCAAAACATTTTATATACACATAAACCTTCATCCAGGAGAAGAACATCACACCAAGGTATATGAATGAAACACCTTACAGTGAATACGACCTATATACATTGCAAAAGTTGTATGATCACATTTTAAAAACTGCAATTATATATTGAGGACATTTAAGCAGCTACGATTTTTTTAATTAAAAAAGCTAACACATTTAAAGTTTGACCAAATTAGTGTCAGATCAACTAAAGCCAGGTCAGAAAAGCTTTTTTATTTTCACAAACAGCCCACCTGTCTGAATCAGCTGCACTAACGTGGTCCTACAAGAACATGTCTGCAGTTAAGAGAAGACAGTTGACCAAATGTGCAAACAATCAAGGGATAGTTAACCTAAAAATGAAAATTCTGTCATCATTTACTCAATCTCATGTTGTTCCAAACCCATATGTCTATAATTCTTTCATGGAACACAAAAGGAGATGGTAGACAATGCAGCCTCAGTCACCATTCACTTTAAATGCATCTTTTTGTCCAGGCAATGAAAGGTAAAGGTGACCAAGGCTGCCAGATCCTAACCTTCTGCCTAACATCTCCTTTTGTGTTCCAATGAAATAATGAAAGTCATATGGGTTTGGAACAACATGAGGGTGAGTAAATTACCACATAATTATAATTTTTTGTAATATATACCTTTCAGAGAGAAAATGGAATGGTAAAACCACTGTTTTCACATATACAGTAGAAAAGAAAGAGATCTTCGACGAAAGCAGCCATTTCATTTAAAAATATGCTTTACTTGTCTCGGTATGACCATGTCTCTGGGTTGTTTACTCTATCAACCACAGAACTAGTTTAGTTTGCTAACCAGCAAACACTTGTGGTTGAAGGGGAGGTGGTAGCCTATCATTTTCCACGTTCTCTGCATCTATGGCGGATGCTCGTGGTTTAATCTCCAGTGGGTATCTCTCCAGGATTTCCTGCACCTCTCGGGCCACGCTGTCCTGCCATTCTGCCAGTTCAGTCTGCAGGCTCTGGGCCCCCTCTATCACTTGCTGCTGTCTTTTCTCAAGGTTGGACAGGACGCTAAGATTGTGATGAATCTGGCTAAGAGCTGGGTTGATACGGGAGCCAGTCTGAGGCCAGGCAGGATTGTCTTGTCTTCGAGGAGAAGCCTGACCGGACATGTAGCGCTCAAATTCCTCAGGGCTAAGATTCAACGACTGGGCGTCCAGCTTCTCAATGAAGGCCACAGCACAACACTGCAGGGAACAAGAGATTGAGAAGAAGTTTGTTAGGGTTTTTTGAGGATAAAACCACAGATATAGAGTTTAAAATGAAGACAAAGTGTATCTGGACACTTTCTGATTGTGTTTTGTGATGAACTACACCTGCGGGTACTCTGCTAGAAGAATTGATACATCCACTAAAAATGACATTGGACCCAGTTGGTTAAAAGTAATTGCAAAAAGTTATTTCTGAGAAAATGACTAGCATAATTTGTTTGCAGATGGCACATTGATATTTTGTTCTCTAATGTAAATTTGACTTCAGTGTTCAAATACTTTTTGGGCCACTGTACGTAATGTGTGGACCCACCAGGTTGGTAAAGTAGTATCCATCCTCTCCCGTCATGAGTCTTGAGGGGTTACAGAAGCGTGTGATGTACTGGATGTTGGACTGCAGCCGAGGTGGGTTGGCCTTTAACACGATATAGATAAGGGTGGGTAAGAAGTCATCTGCAGAGGCTGGTTCGTTTTTAGTGACCATGATAGCATTGAAGATATGCTTGCTGCAACTGGTGATGCAGGCCAATTTATCCCTCGGCACACGCTTCGAGTCCATCTCAATGATATCTGTGGGAAAAAAAGATGAGGAGGTAAGAAGAAAACCTTGATAGAGGCAACCCCAAAAGCAACTAAAAGACTCTATTATTATGGCCTGGGACTGCTTTGTAGACTCACCAGTGATGGCTTTGACTACACTATCAGACACCTCTGTGATCTCCTCATCCACAGGAACACACAGCATCTGAATGGTCACCCAGTGTAAGGCCCTGGAAAACCAACATCAATCAAGGTCCTAATCAAGACTGCAAATGGACAAATATAAAGGTTGACGTGCATTTGATGTAAGAGTTTGATGCGTTTGGTGTGCGCGAAAGCTGTTTTTTGAGCTTCGCTTGAAAACAAGGGTCTGTGTACGGTTATGTGGATTCATGTGACCTGTTCACATGAGAACTTCAGTGCTACGAACAACACAAGTTCTTGCTTGAACACATGTACCACTATGAACGAGCTTCTCTCAACGCTCATGACTGCAAAATTACCTGCAAAATTATTTAGGGTTGTTTCTCAGCAAAACCTATCGTATGCATTCAAAATTATGCATGAGTCACCTGGGTTACTGTTATGAACTTTTGGGTCCTTTTATTAAGCTTTAAAATGAGACAGTATCCATTGTATTGAAAAGACATCCCAGATTATTAATTAAAGGAATAGTTCACCCAAAAATGAAAATTCTTGTAATTTACTCACCCTCATGGTGTCCCAGATGAGTATGACTTACTTTCTTCAGCAGAACACAAACAAAGATTTTAAGAAAAATATCTCACCTCTGTAGCTCCTTACAATACACATAAAGGAAACATAAAAGTAATCCATATGACTGCAGTGTTTTAATCCATATCTTCAGAAGCAATATAATAGGTGTGGTTGAGAAACAGAACAATATTTAAGTCCTTTTTTACTCTAAATCTCCACTTTAACTTTCAGATGTAAAAGTAAAAGTGGAGATTTTTATCTGTTTCTCACACACACCTATTATATCACTTCTAAAGATATGCATTTAACCACTGGAGTCTTATGGATTACTTCTGTTTCCTTTATGTGATTTTTGGAGCAACAAAGGTTTGATCACCATTCACTTGCATTGTATGGACCTACACATCTGGGATGCCATGAGGGTGATTAATGATGAGAATTTTAATTTTTGGGTGAATTATCCCTTTAAATGAATATGAACATCTCCAGAAAGTCATACGGTGTTGGAATGACATGAGTCTGAGTAAATTATGACAGAATGTTTTTTTATGGGTGAACCGTAACTTTACAAAATGACAAGGAACACATAAGAGGCTGACCGAATTCGGTGCTGGGTGGTCAGGTCTTTTTTCTCATCATCTGAGGTCTCAGGACAAAAGACACTTTTGTAGAGACGAGTCATGATGTATTTTTCCACCTGGTCCATTACCCTTTCCACCTTCTCAGAGGAGCCTGAAGAAAGAGAAAGACACAGGGATCTACCTCAAATGGTTCAAAAACTTCTATTTATAAGAAAAACAGACATTTGACATACAGTACTGGCAAGTTATTATAATCCAAATCCCTGTTTTAGGTCAGTTAGGATCACTACATTATTTTAAGAATGTGAAATGTCAGAATAATAGTGAGAGAATGATTTATTTCAGCTTTTATTTCTTTCATCACATTCCCAGTTGGTCAGAAGTTTACATACACTTTGTTAGTATTTGGTAGCAAACAAAGAACTTGGGTCAAACATTTTGGGTAGCCTTCCACAAGTTTCTCACAATAAATTGCTGGAATTTTGTCCCATTCCTCCAGACAGAACTGGGTTAACTGAGACTGATTGATTGATTGATTGATTTATTTATATATTATATTGTATTATAATATTAGGAAATAGGAAAATTGAAAGTTCAGGTAGAGATTTCATTAGTGTGGCATAAGGGAGAATTGTGGAACTGGTCCAATCACAGAATTCTAGAGAAGATAACACAATAAAATGATTATTATTTTAGCGTCTATTCTCAGGGTTCCCACGCATCCTGGAAAACCTGGAATTTTGCAATGCAGTTCCCTTACGATTACAGCTCACTCGACATTGGGTCAGGCTGACGCTTATGTGAAATTCTTTTTCAGGCGACCTAGTTGAAACCCCTCTGCAATAATGCCAATTCTAAGATTGGCCATGGTGTTTAAGTCCTGCCCTTTTAGGCGCGAAGCTGTCCGATATATAAGTGGGCGCGAAAACACCATTTCTCTGAATTTTCTTCCTTCAAGACAGCGATTCATCTCTCGTCTTAGAAGCCCTCTACATTCGAAATACAGGAGTCAGCAGACGGAATCTTCGCAAGCTTAGAAGACTCTCCATTCCCCGGCAGTGTTCCGGCGGACATTCTACACCTCACTGTTAGACGCTTCTTTGGTGAACAGGTCCTCACTTCAGCGATACACCTACTCCATGCAGCGCTTCGGCCTGAGTATCCTTTTTGCTGTGTATATATATATATATATATATATATATATATATATATATATACACACAGGTGCATCTCAATAAATTAGAATGTCATGGAAAAGTTCATTTATTTCAGTAATTCAACTCAAATTGTGAAACTCGTGTATTAAATAAATTCAATGCACACAGACTGAAGTAGTTTAAGTCTTTGGTTCTTTTAATTGTGATGATTTTGGCTAACATTTAACAAAAACCCACCAATTCACTATCTCAAAAAATTAGAATATGGTGACATGCCAATCAGCTAATCAACTCAAAACACCTGCAAAGGTTTCCTGAGCCTTCAAAATGGTCTCTCAGTTTGGTTCACTAGGCTACACAATCATGGGGAAGACTGCTGATCTGACAGTTGTCCAGAAGACAATCATTGACACCCTTCACAAGGAGGGTAAGCCACAAACATTCATTGCCAAAGAAGCTGGCTGTTCACAGAGTGCTGTATCCAAGCATGTTAACAGAAAGTTGAGTGGAAGGAAAAAGTGTGGAAGAAAAAGATGCACAACCAACCGAGAGAACCGCAGCCTTATGAGGATTGTCAAGCAAATTCGATTCAAGAATTTGGGTGAACTTCACAAGGAATGGACTGAGGCTGGGGTCAAGGCATCAAGAGCCACCACACACAGACGTGTCAAGGAATTTGGCTACAGTTGTCGTATTCCTCTTGTTAAGCCACTCCTGAACCACAGACAACGTCAGAGGTGTCTTACCTGGGCTAAGGAGAAGAAGAACTGGACTGTTGCCCAGTGGTCCAAAGTCCTCTTTTCAGATGAGAGCAAGTTTTGTATTTCATTTGGAAACCAAGGTCCTAGAGTCTGGAGGAAGGGTGGAGAAGCTCATAGCCCAAGTTGCTTGAAGTTCAGTGTTAAGTTTCCACAGTCTGTGATGATTTGAGGTGCAATGTCATCTGCTGGTGTTGGTCTATTGTGTTTTTTGAAAACCAAAGTCACTGCACCCGTTTACCAATAAATTTTGGAGCACTTCATGCTTCCTTCTGCTGACCAGCTTTTTAAAGATGCTGATTTCATTTTCCAGCAGGATTTGGCACCTGCCCACACTGCCAAAAGCACCAAAAGTTGGTTAAATGACCATGGTGTTGGTGTGCTTGACTGGCCAGCAAACTCACCAGACCTGAACCCCATAGAGAATCTATGGGGTATTGTCAAGAGGAAAATGAGAAACAAGAGACCAAAAAATGCAGATGAGCTGAAGGCCACTGTCAAAGAAACCTGGGCTTCCATACCACCTCAGCAGTGCCACAAACTGATCACCTCCATGCCACGCCGAATTGAGGCAGTAATTAAAGCAAAAGGAGCCCCTACCAAGTACTGAGTACATATACAGTAAATGAACATACTTTCCAGAAGGCCAACAATTCACTAAAAATGTTTTTTTTTATTGGTCTTATGATGTATTCTAATTTTTTGAGATAGTGAATTGGTGGGTTTTTGTTAAATGTGAGCCAAAATCATCACAATTAAAAGAACCAAAGACTTAAACTACTTCAGTCTGTGTGCACTGAGTTTATTTAATACACGAGTTTCACAATTTGAGTTGAATTACTGAAATAAATGAACTTTTCCACGACATTCTAATTTATTGAGATGCACCTGTATATACACACACACACACACACACACACACACACACACACACACACATACGTTGAGCGCACCTGCCAGTTCAGACTGTCTGACCAGCTCTTTGTGTGCTATGGAGGATGCACAAAAGGAATGTCCATCTCCAAGCAAAGACTTTCTCACTGGATCGTTGATGCGATCGCCCTGTCTTACAAGTCACAGGGTGCGAATTGCCCAGTTGGTGTTAAAGCACACTCAACAAGAGGCATGGGTTCTTCATGGGCATGGACAAACGGTGCGTCCTTACAAGACATAAGTTTTGCAGCAGGTTGGTCTTCTCAAAACACATTCACAAGGTTTATAACCTAGACGTAACGTCTCTCTCTTTGCAAGTCCTCTCTGTCTAGAGCACTTGCTATTTCGTTGACCAAACATAAACTTGTGCCCCTTTTTAAGTACGGGCTCCCCTGCCATTTTACACAAACACCTGCATTTAGGCCATTGTAATTTCCTGCACAACACACTCGGTTTTTTGTGGTGCGAGCGATACGCTCTTTGTCCCTCAGTCAGAAAATTCTGAGAAATTATGTTTTGCACCTGCTTATATACCGGACAGCTTCACGTCTAAAAGGGCGGGGCTTAAACACAATGGCCAATCTTAGAATTAGCATTACTGTAGAAGGGTTTCAACTAGGACGTCGGAAAATGACGCAATGTCTCGTTCTGTTCATCTCAGGGAACCAAGGTTACATACGTAACAGAGAAGTTTTCCAGTCATGGAAAATTTGAAAAATACCTAAATGTCCTGGAAAATAATTATTTGTCCTGGAAAATATTTCAGTAAAATAAAACATTTTGACTATGTTGCTAGCAAGGTTTTTGTTACAGGTACAAAAACATGGTAACAATTGGGACTCAGATTATGAGTCAAATACACAAATTTGTATCGTTTTGTCACTGCCGGCGGCTGCGCATTGTGAAACATCAATGATTAAGGGTGTTTACACCCTTGTGATTGATTACAGCAGCATCGTGTGCTTGGCAATCGCAGTCCAACCGAGGAAGATCGCTTGATTGGTTACAGCTACAGCCAATCGCTTGCTTGGCAACAGCAGCGCCTGCACAGTGAGAAGCGGCATTCGTGAAACTTCTCATTCATAAAAAAATTGAATGACCTGGTACATGTACCGACCGACTGAATGAGAGAGGCATGTTGTTCGTTTACTTCAGCATGTGAGTCCGCCTTGTTCATCACGGAGAGAAATTAGAGGAAGAGCTATTAATGCATAGTGACCGATGTTTATTCACATTAAGGGGCTGTCACATGGCTCGCATCTGCACTGCCGAATACATTGGAAGAAGACAGCAAGTCTATGAAGTCTATGAAGTGACGCGTCAGCATAACCTCGGCTCCAATTTCACACCAAAGTATTTTTCACCCACGTTTTTGCCTCACAAATGATGTCTTTGTGAGTACAAATCTACATAAAATATTTTAAAACTGTCAAAATTTATGAAGAGATATTGAATGTCTCAATTTATTTTAATTAATTATTACCTTATCGTTTCTGAATACCAGGCAGAGACCCCGGTCGTGAACATCTCAATGATTCAGTGACTCACTTATTGCACATAAGACGCTCGTTTGTTGCCATCTAGTGGCATCTCCAGAAGTGGTCACTAAACTAGTCAATTAATGAAACTGAACAAATTTGTGAAACAGAAGCAAGCCACAACAAAATACCTTTTATTTTTGTAGCTAATTCTGCACAATTGTGCAGATAATTTGCTATACTTGAATCATTAAAATAGCTTAAGTTGGTGCTTTTAGCTTATTCTTTAAAAAAAACAAAATAACCTCAGAAAACATGTTCCTGGGTCAGTGATCGTCTCAACTTTTTTGCATTGAGTTTGCATCCCTGTCAGTTATAAACTTTAGACAACGATGACAGTAGGACCACTGATTTAAAAAAAAAATTTAATTCACACTGGGTTGGTAGCGTGGTGATTTTGCCTTAATACCTCGGGATGTGAATGAATTTTCAATAATTCAACGATCAAAGTAAATTTATACAGCGGTTACCACATGTAGTATGCGGAACATGGAATCTAGACATAAAAATGGCATTAGCAATAAAAAGCAGAATGTCATGGAATGTGACATGTTTGGACAAAAATGAATGTATAATTAATCCAATTAAAATTGTGATATGTCCTAGTGTGATAATTAAACATAAAAGTCTCTAATTGAATAAATAATCTGCAAGTGATGCGTGCTTAAAAATGAATGTGTAGAGCTGGCCGCACATACACTGAAAACACCTCATCATTATCAACACGTGCGCTCTTGTGAGTGTGAGATGACAGAGACAGAGAGCACTCTGAAGTGCACAGCACATACAGGCTATGTATTTATTTATTTAAATCACAACTTTACATGGATTGATAATCATACTGGGCCATGGAGCAAACTGCTTATCTGGAAGTGAAAAACTACCTTCAAAAACACACAGAAATGTCAAAATAAAAGCTTGATTTAAATGGACTCATGTGTTTTTGCTTAAACATTATACTTGCTGTGCGCATTTAAAAAATGTCCTGGAAATGTCCTGAAAATTTGTGCCTTGAAAAGAGTGGGAACCCTGATTCGATCCAATACATGCAGTCCTAAGCCTACATACCGCAGGCATACAAATAGAAATCGCTTCACTGCACACAAGGTGCTCTAAAATACGATTGCACGCTAGCAGCCTCAGATGTTGTACGATGAGTTCGGCTGCAAATGCGAAAACTAGAACATAAATGTTAATGTAATACAGGGAGCACCATGATCAGGAGACCAGGAGCAGGAGGTGTGCCTTTTCAGCATGAGGGATTGAATTTCTATTTGAAGCGCATGAGTGATCTGCTCTGACTGTTTGAGAAAAATGTAAGTTTACAGAGGTATAGGGGGTTCTGGGTAGCTCAGTGGTAAAGACGCTGGCTACTACCCCTGGAATTCGCTAGTTCGAATCCCAGGGTGTGCTGAGTGACTCCAGCCAGGTCTCCTAAGCAACCAAATTGGCCCGGTTGCTGGGGAGGGTAGAGTCACATGGGGTAACCTCCTCGTGGTCGCTATAATGTGGTTCGTTCTCGGTGGGGCGCGTGGTAAGTTGGGCGTGGTTGCTGCGGTGGATGGTGTGAAGCCTCCACACGCGCTATGTCTCCGTGGCAACGCGCTTAACAAGCCACGGGATAAGATGCGCGGGTTGACGGTCTAAGACGCAGAGGCAACTGGGATTCGTCCTCCGCCACCTGGACTGAGGCGAATCACTACGCGACCACGAGGACTTAAAAAGCACATCGGGAATTCCAAATTGGGAGAAAAAAAAAATAAATAATAATCTATGGGGAAATATAATCCTAATGACAAATGTCATGTCTGTTTTGATTTAATCAGTAAATTATTATTATTATTTAACTGGAAATGAAAAGTATGTAAATATGTATTTTTGAAAATAATATTTAGATGTAATCAGAGACAATATTATTTTAGAAAAATACCATTTACATTTTTTAAAATATTTTAAATGTATGTAATCAGTGACAGTGTGTAAGCAGCATATGTATTAAACATAATTCTGTGTTTTCAGACAGCAGAATTATCTAATATTTCCATTTGGTGTCTATTATGAACTGTTTTGCATATGTCTTTAAAGTAATAATAATAAAAGTTAAATCTTAATGTTATTTGATTCAGGCTGAGTTTAAAGAATCATGAACAGAAACAAACCATGAGTTCAGAATCATGAACCAAACTGAATTGTGAGATGAGTGAATCGTTACACCCCTAGTGTTTGTTCTCTGTGGTTTTCTCGGGTTAGGTTTTGTGATGGCATGAATCCTACCTTTAAAATGATTCAATAGTCGGTCAGACATGTTTTGGTAAAAATCCTGCACACATTCAGACAGTTCCTCTGCACTGAGATCCTGCAAATGAGTATGAATACAAAAGAAAACACTTACTGAAAATGTATTTTAAAAGTAATGTTTTTTTTTCTCCCCTTAAAAGTAATAATTAAATATTTAGCTAAATCCATCAAAACGAAATGGTAAAGGGCAAAGAACAGATGGATAAAATGCTCAGAGAAATTAAAGTCGGCACTTGACGCATAAAAATAAACATCAACATCAAGATTTTATTAAACTGTAGGCAAACATTTCTTTGTTGATCATTTAAAATGCAAACACAAGGGAGTGGATAACTCAAGACATCTGTGAGCCTTTAAAATGACTTTGTATGAGATAATTTTAATGTTTGCTAAGGGACACACACAGATCTTAGTGAATATGCACAGGGAAAATCTGGCCCTAGATAAGAATTCCATAGAACATAAAACAGGCCTCAAATATCAACTAAAATCATTCAGTAGTCATGTCAATTTAAAGCATACGGTGACTGATGCATTGCAGGCCCTTGCTGAGTTTATCTCAATATGTCAAGTGATAACCTTTTTATGGCTCTTGGTAAACAGGGCTGACATGGGTGTGTGACCCTGGTTCACACCTTTTTACTTCCCATGCTCTCTATGAAAGCACGGCTCTGCTTTTGGATCTCTCTGCCAGGCTTATGTAAGGTCTTGAGGAACTCCCCAAAGTCTCGTGACACGCAATCGGTCTCCATGCTAGACTGACGGGTGATGGAGGGACTAGGTGTCTTTGCCTCGTGGCTCTCTGAGGAACGTACATATAGATGTACAGAATGTTTAAAAACAAATTTTATGAACATCAAGCACAACAGCATATTAACGTGGATTGGATTTAAAAGTTCAGTTCAACGAAATTAGTTCATGAAGATTCTCATTCATCCAAGTCATTGCAGAATGTCATGTAAAAATCAGCCGTTTCCATTATCTAACAACTGACAAAACATCTTCAAAAATGTTTCCAATTGTAACACCTGAATTTCACATGTCATTGTGCACAATCGAAATAAAAAGAAAAGGTGCCTTAAGCCGACTGAGTAAATCAAGCAAAATGTCAACATGAAAAATAAAACAAATGTATGTTGACAACATCTGATTGTTCAATATAAGTCTAGATCAACTTGTAGCCTAGATAAAGAGAGGACACGGGATCTTCTCGGAAATAGGCCGTTCTGCTGAATTATTGATCGGTTACCATGCCAACACCTTTGACATTAGATGAGAGCCAAAGGTAGTAATACAGTGGCCAACTGTACAAACAACATGCTTTGGCTGCTCTCTTGAGGTTCTGACACCAAAAGCATGTTATGGCTCATAAATACTACAAAAACAAACTAAATTTACAGAGGTTCAATTCAGCATGATGTAATACCTGTTACAAGTATTTAAAGGCATAGTTCACCCAAAAATAAAAGACTGTTATCATTTACACACCCTACGGGTTGTGCACCAGATGCTTTTCTTTCTTTTGTGGAACACAAAAGGAGATGTTAGGCTAAATGTTTCTCAGTCACCATTCACGTTCATTGGATCTTTTCTTGTATACAATTGACATAAAGCCTAAAAACGTTTGTGTTCCACAACAGAAAGAAAGTCATATGGGTTTGGAACGGCATTAGGGTAAATTAACAACAACAGAACTTTCATTTTTGGATGAACTCTCTCTTTAAGAATTTCCCATTACCAGCAATGGAGCACTAGAACGGGTTCTCAGCCAGAATGCAATGCATGCATCTCTAAAAAAACACTGATGCACTTGGTTTGTTTTCTGTGATCTGTGCCGGAGGGCTACAGTGATGTGGCACTAATACCCACCTCGAAACCTCGAAACCAGAGCTGCCACCAGATTGAAAAGAAAAGAGGATGCAAGAGAGTGAGCATGAAAAAAAAATGGCAGGGTGAATTAAATCCATGTCTTTTGATGCACTCACACACATACACTCCAAGTCAAAAGTATGTGGACATTCCCTATTAATTAACGGGTTTGGCTTGGCCCATTAATTCCAGTGAAGACAGCAAAGAATGACATTCTAGAGAACTGTAAGAGCGCCTGGCTTTACTGATGTTCTTTTGTCTAAATGTGAGAAACTCCCTGCACATCTAGTTGAAAGTCTTCCCAGAAAAGTGGAAGCTGACAGGGAGGACCAACTCCCCATTAAAAAATTCTCTCATCATTTACTCACCCTCATGCCATCCCAGATGTGTATAACTTTCTTTATCTGCAGAGCACAAATAAGATTTACAGAAGAATATTTCAGCTCTGTAGGTTCATACAATGCAAGTGAATGGTGGCCAGAACTTCGAAGCTCCAAAAGTCACATAAAGGCAGCATAAAGGTAATCCATAAGACTCCAGTGGTTAAATCCATGTCTTCTGAAGCGATATGATAAATGTGGATGAGAAACAGATCAATATTTAAGCCCTTTTTTTTTTTTTACTATAAACCTCCACCTTTGACCAGCATGACCAGTAGGTGGCGACATGTGAATTGCAAAAAAATAAAAAATAATAATAATAATAATGTTGAAAGTGGAGATTTATAGTAAAAAAGGACTTAAATATTTATCTGTATCTCACCCACACCCATCATATCACTTCTGAAGACATGGATTAAAACACTGGAGTCATATGGATTACTTTTATGCTGACTGTGATTTTGTAGAGTCAAAATTCTGGCCACCATTCACGTGCATTGTATGGACCTACAGACCTGAAATATTCTTCTAAAAATCTCTGTTTGTGAATAAAGAAAGTCATACACATCTGGTATGGAATGCAGGTGAGTAAATAATAAGAGAATTTTCCTTTTTGGGTTAACTATCCCTTAATGCCAACAGTTTTGAAACCAAATGCTCAAGCAAATATGGGTGAGATGCTTTAGCGTCCATATACTTTTGGCCAAACAGTGTAGCTAAATAGTGAATTAAACATATGCACACAAAATATAGTATGGATCAGGGCAATATGTCACAAAGCACAGTTAAGGGGGTTCTAAGTAAAGTTTGTTTAAATTAACTCCCAAACACATTTTTGAGAAGTTTTTGTGGTACTTTGCAAAATATAAACACAACAAAGAATTAGAAGTATTAGAAGGATTAGTCAAAGCTTAGATGACTTCGTCCTCCTTCAATACAGAACATAAGATCCACCTCAGAGAAGACAAACACTGCAATCTCCACCCACGTTCCCTTGCTATAACCCCAGATTCCCCCTCGGGATCTGTCCATTACCTTCAGTGGGGGAGCCCATCTCCCAGGGTTGGGTGAAAATGCCCTTCAGATCCCTTAGGAGGGTCTCTCCATGGCTCTCCCTCCTGCTCTGAAACTTCTCCTCTTTCTCTTGTTTCTCGTTTTCTTTTTCGAGGGGGACTAAAACACCCAGGGCGGGCAGGGAAACGAGCGACACATAAATGGAGGGGGGTGAAATAGGGGGGTGATGGAAAATTATGGAATTTGAATGAACGTCAGAAAAGAAAGAGAAAAATGGAGAACATAAAGGAGAGGTGGGGCAGTGATGAGACAGAACAGCAAACGAAATGAAAGCAGCAGCAAATTGAGATGCGGAGAGTGGATGAATTGCTCAAATGATCTAACAACAACATAGACAAATAATGATAAAATCATGAAAAGATGAGATTAGACGCAAATGAATGTATAAACATACATGAATCAAATCATGCAAGGATCACTAATACTTGACGTTTCAATGATAAAGCCTTTTAATCACCTCTATTAAAGGGGGAAATTAGGTCATCATTTACCCACCTTCATGTTGTTCCAAACCCTTATGAATTTCTGTCTTCTGTGGAACACAAAAGGAGATGTTTAACAGAATGTTAGGGATTGACAACCTGGGTCACCATTGACTTCCATTGCATCCTTTTTTTCCATACATTAAAAATGAATGGTGATTGAGACTGGCAGTTCATTTTTATTTTATTTTTATCCCCTTTTCTCCCAATTTGGAATGCCCAATTCCCACTACTTGTAGGTCCTTGTGGTGGCACGGTTACTCACCTCAATCCGGGCGGCGGAGGACAAGTCTCAGTTGCCTCCGCTTCTGAGATAGTCAATCCGCGCATCTTATCATGTGGCTCGCCGTTCATGACACCGCGGAGACTCACAGCATGTGGAGGCTCATGCTATTCTCCGCGATCCACGCACAACTTACCACACACCCCATTGAGAGTGAGAACCCCTAATCGTGACCACGCGAGGGTTACCCCATGTGACTCTACCCTCCCTAGCAACCAAGCCAATTTAGTTGCTTAGGAGTCCTGGCTGGAGTCACTCAGCACACCCTGGATTCGAACTCGTGACTCCAGGGGTGGTAGTCAGCATCAATACTCGCTGAGCTACCCAGGCCCCGAGACTGTCAGTTCATAACATTCGGCTGCCTAACATCATCTTTCCTGTTTCATGGTATGAAAAAACATACATTTGGAACAACATGAGGGCAAGTAAATTTGCACCAAACAACTGTGCATGATGCTGGCAGACACAGTTCAATGGCTTTATCAGAGAAAGCATCCAACAACACAGTAAAAATCAAACTGGGACTTTGTATGATGATGGGGGAAGTAATTTGCATATGAAACACTTATGATTTCTTGTAAGATTTCCAGAGGGAAGTAAAAGTATTTCCCGCAGCACTGACAGTGTTGTGTCAGCAAAGCAATGGAGACTAAGCATCAGAATTAAGTCTTTAAAGCTCAGAGGGGTAAACCAGGGACAACAATACATCTATAGACGTTCAGTGTGGTTTAAATCAAGTTGACTGGTTTTTGAAGGCGATATTTTACTTATTTTAAAAGGGCAAATTAAAAGAATTTTATTGGGGGTGGACAAATCAAAACTCATCCGATCCACTCAAACCACATCCACAGCTGGTTTGCAGCAGACTCCGCCCACTACAAAACACCATCACTCAGGTTCAGATCTCTCCTCATACCTTTCTTAGGAGCAGTGCGGGAGGAAGGGCTGAAAAACTTCTTCACAGTGGTGACCTTGCGGGTCTTCTCATTGGTTTTCTTCTCCTCAAACTTGGAGAAGGTGGCGAGAGAGTGCTGAGTATGGGATTGAGGAGGCTGGGTCTGAGAGGAACTGTGAACGCTGACATAGGCCGCCTCCTCTTCCCTCTGCAGCCTGGAATCGGAAACACTCATCAGTCTTGATGGAAAGTTAATTCTGCTTTGTCTTGATATGTGATCTTACAACTCAACCATTGAAGCTTAATTCCACCTTTTTACCAAAAAAACATTCCAATTTTTTAACTAACTGAACTTTTCTGACCCTTTTCTGCTATTACTTTGAACTCACTTGGCCCATGGTCATTTTTATTGGATATATTAAGTCAGTTACCAACAACAGTCACACAAGTACCCTAGCAGAGTAACCCCAGATGTAGTTTATCACTTAGGACGAAATCCGATCGAAAGTGATCATCCCTATGCTCTTCGAAGGACAAAGCCCTTGATGTGGGCACTCTAAAGGGAACATGGCATTACAAAACCTAACCAACTTCAAAGTTCTTTGTTGTTGTGAAAAGTTTTGCTTAAAAATTGTGATTATGCTACCTATCTTTCAACATATGCCATTATCTTATGCATTCAAAAACATATAAATGTGTCTTTAAGTCTCCAAATACTTTTGGGGACACTATAAATCAAGCATGCGACTCACTTCTCAGCAAGGGCCCAGTCCTCCTGGATCTGTCTCTGCCGGGCCTTCTGGTACTCCTCTCTCCAGCACTTGGAGCACAGGCCCTGCCAGGCAGCGTTTCCATAGTAACCGCAACCTTTCTTGCACAGCAGTTCCGATTGGTCCACATGGATCCCTCGTCTCTCAGAGCGCTGACTCATTGTGTCCCTTTGTCTGGGGAAAAGAAAGAAACACGTCTGACATTGTAAAATGCATTTGCACATCCTGTTTTGGGTACAACCACCAAGACAACAGGAGTGCTCTGCTGAGACATCCAGTTTACATCTGAGACGTCAACATAGCTAAAAAGACAATATGAGATGAGTCATGTAAGGAATGTTAGCCATTAGAACAGAAATGGAAACCAATGTGGATAAAGAATCTAGAGTCAATACCTCCCTATAGACTGAATAAAATTGTATCAATCAAATGACTATGCATTTATATAAGTAATATATGCAAGTTATTCTATAAAAATACTTAAGAGTTTAGGCTAGAAAAAAATATATACTTCACAGAATAGAGCAAGGCTCATTGTACTGCAAGTAAACTATACATTGTTCAAAGGCACACTAAATATTGTGCAGTATGCAATCATAAAACAAGCATAATCCGACTGAAAGAGTGAAATAGATTTGACATCACGTAAACTTTTTTGACATCCGATTATGCAACTAAAACACAATTGACAAAACATTTAGATACCAGTATGATCATGATGTCTGTTAAATGTTAATCAAATAAAAGCTGGCCAGCGTTCTGTGCTGCACGCAACTCTCGGACCAGCATCAATGACGTAACATAACGTACTATACATTACACCATAAAATCCTTTAATGCCGCTTAGTGGTTGCTTATTTTCACCGCAAAAACAGAACTATTAATTGACAATTAAGAGGTAAAAACAGAACATGCGAAATATATTATCACCTGACAATAACATTGAATGTCATTTAAATTGCTGCAGCCAAACACGTCAAGCTAGCGAAACGGTTACGTGGCTAAAAACAAACACACAACCAGAGAATTGTGAGATCGCTACGCAGCATCTATTGTCTAAAACATTTAATGAACATGCCATTTAAAAATAAACGGCAAATGTTTAATGTTAAACGTTAATTTACATGACAGCAACAGTCATACCCCGTTACCGGTCTCCTCTCCAGGATCACAATGACGTCTTCTTCTCTTCGTTTTTTGGCGGATCGCAAACGACTCACAATGACGTCATATCCGTGCGACTGGTTTTAAGAGTCCTGTGGGCTGAGCTAGAAATGTCAATCATCCGGGTAGGGTTGCACCAGCTGCGTGTAAGGTCTCACGTAAGTTAAGACGTAAAGTTCACAGGGTTTAGTAACTACTAGTTAGTTTGTAACTTGATAACGGTATTGTACTGGTGAGACAGTTATTTAAGAGTAATGGACAACTTTTTAATTATTGTGAATTCCTTAATTACTATAAGATTCCGGTGACTGCTAAAGAGTTTGCTATAGTTTTTGATGCCATTCCTGGTGGCCTTAATCAACTCTTATCGGGTGATATATCCTCTGAGTGTATTTCTGTATATAATACTCAGATAAGTATTAATGGTGTGGAGATTTTAGATAAAAAATTTAACAACTTATTTATAAAAACAATATGCAGAAATACATCGTTACCTAAAAGCAAACCATATTGGAATTCATTGTATAATCAGATTGAATGGAAAAAGGTCTGGAAGTTACCTAGTAAATACTGTCTCACCAATAAAGTTAAAGAAGTCACGTATAAAATTATTCATTTAATTTACCCAGTGAGACAAGTAGTCTCAAGATTTTTTAGGGACACGAAGACTGCATGTGTTTTTTGTGACTTAGAGGAAGAATCCATAAAACACTTATTCTTTGAATGTGTGTTTACCCAACTTTTTTGGATTGATATTGAATATTTAATACTTAAACACACAAAATTAAAGATTCGACTAACTGGTAAAGATATATTTTTATTATTTAAGAATAAGAGTTTGGAACAAAATTTGGTGATAAATCTGTTAATTATATATGGAAAATACCATATACACAAACAAAAATGGGCAAACAATAAACCTAACATCATACCATTTAAAACTGAACTGATGCATTATATTGAGACTCTAAAAGATATAAGAAATAAAAAGGCAAAACGAATGTATAGAATACTTGAAACCTTTTCTCTTGTTAATTCATTTTAAGTTATCCCCTGGTTTTATTTGGTTAATTATTATTATTTGTTATTGTTTATTCTTTCTTTATAATTTTACTTTTTGTTGCTACTATAATTGTATCAGAGTTCATTGTGATCATTGTATGTATATTTTGTTGTAAGTGTTCTTGTTCTGTAATAATAATAAAAAAAAATGGTTAGTTTGTAACTAATCAGTGCTTAATTTGGATGCACCACCTGTTCTAAGGTTTTTTTTTTATTATTGAAGAAAATATCAAAACAAACAATACAAATACAATACAACATTTCAAATGCTAGGGGGAGGTATAAACAATATTATAAGATTACTTTAAAGAGTGTACATGCTTGTAAAATTCGAATAGCTTTTTGTTTCTTCGAGGGCAATATTGACTCAATTTACAGTTATGAATGTGAAATTTATCCATTAAAATAAAAACATTAATAAAATAAGTGCAGGTTTGTTTATCTTTGGAGTTTACAATAATACCTAAAAGAACATCTTTCCACTGTAATGCCACCTGTTCTAAGGTAAGACCCTTAAGTCTCCGTAAAGTGATGCGTAGTCGCATAATATGACGTATACCTGTATTGACCCAATAAACAGCCTTCAAATTTGTACATCGAAGTTTTAAAAAGCTGTGAATTTCAATTTGATCTTGTTTTGGTTGATCAAACCTTGTTTGCTCACATAACTGTCAGCTGTAATCAATTATATCCCCGTTACAATACGATACGTAATAAAACAAGATTTCATTAATGGTATATTTAGCCTATGTAAATAACAATATTTAATAACTGTATCTAAAACGAATAAGGGGCAATAAATAAATAAATACTAATACAACAGGCTGGAAAAATAGTCATTTATTCATTTTTATATATTTCGTAAATGTTGAAACTTGACACCGAGCGGCGAACACAGGAAAGTGCACCGTTAGATCGGTTTCATGCTGAAGAAGTAAGTTTTTTACATAATATTTTCTCTCGTAAATGTAAACGCGTGTTATGCAACATCATCATATATGTCGAAAGGACTGAAGCCTGTCAACCACAACATGAGCTCATTGATGTCATTAAATGAGCCTTCTTTTTTATTCCATCCGTTACTCCTGGTAATATTTAGTTTTTATGTAGGGTTACGTCCTACCTAAGTTTAATGGTGCAACACTCAAATATTTATTAGTGCGTAAATTGTGACTTAGTGCCCATTTACGCCACAACTAGGCTAATTTGTAACTTACGTATAGATGGTGCAACCGGCCCCGGTCCATAAAAATACAGTACATTCATTCATGCGGTCATTTTAGTTATATATTCCTGTCCTGTCCAGGCATGATATAATACACATGTTAACATATAACACTACTTTTAAAATTAAAACCTTCAAAGAGTTCTCGTCAAAAAATCGTCCACGTGCAGCAATGACAGCTTTGCAGATCCTTGGCATTCTAGCTGTCAGTTTGTCCAGATACTCAGGTGACATTTCACCCCACACTTCCTGTAGCACTTGCCATAGATGTGGCTGTGTTGTCGGGCACTTCTCACGCACCTTACAATCCAGCTGATCTCACAAAAGCTCAATGGGGTTAAGATCCATAACACTCTTTTCCAATTATCTGTTGTCAATGTCTGTGTTTCTTTGCCCACTCTAACCTTTTCTTTTTGATTTTCTGTTTCAGAAGTGGCTTTTTCTTTGCAATTCTCCCCTTAAGGTCTGCACTCCTGAGTCTTCTCTTTACTGTTGTACATGAAACTGGTGTTGAGCGGGTAGAATTCAATGAAGCTGTCAGCTGAGGACATGTGAGGCATATATTTCTCAAACTAGAGACTCTGATGTTCTTATCCTCTTGTTTAGTTGTACATCTGGCCTTCCACATCTCTTTCTGTCCTTGTTAGTGCCAGTTGTCCTTTGTCTTTGAAGACTGTAGTATACACCTTTGTATGAAATCTTCAGTTTTTTGGCAATTTCAAGCATTGTATAGCCTTCATTCCTCAAAACAATGATTGACTGGTGAGTTTTTAGAGAAAGCTGTTTCTTTTTTGCCATTTTTGACTTAAAATTGACCTTAAGACATGTCAGTCTATTGCAGTGGTTCTCAACTGGTTTTGCTTCGGGACCCAGATTTTACACTGGACATCAAATGGCGACCCACCATAGTAAAAAACATAACCTGTATTTAATGTATCCTGGGCTGCATTTTCTTTTATCGTGCATAGTTTTTTTTCATGGTTTTCAAGTATAAATGCATGCATCAAGTGACAGTTTTTTTTGTTGTTGTTGATGTCAACAAGTTATCTTCCCCCTTTTAAAAGTTGATGAGCATATATATTTATATGAGCCCATTATATTTATTATCCAGTTTATTTCCTAATATCAAACATCATTCTAACAGAACATATATTACACAGGAGGAAAACATTATTCATAATTTGTCCACAAGTCTTGGAGGTCCAGACTTTAAAGCCATTTATGTATTTGCCCTTACAGTGTAATGACATAAGTACAGGCATAAGACCATGATGGCCCCTCATTACTATGGCTATAGGTCAATGTTGCTAGTTTTTCTAATAATAATATAATAAATTATAGTGTTAATGAAAAATAGTACAGATTCTACCTAATAGATTATTTCATATGAAACTATAACATTTGTTAAAATATCACAGTTATTACTGTAAAATCGTGAAACATTTGTATGGGTGATGTGTAATTTTAAAAACAACTTTATTTTGGCACATAGCACAGTGTTGCTCTGTTCCACCTCACTGCTGTTTATAATGTCGGGGCTGCCTGTTTGAGAGGTTTGACTTCCTCCATAGCGATTTAAACTAGAAAATTCTCACTAGAATTAAAATGGCCGTTGATGCGCGGCGGGCGAGCATGCACGCAAGAGATACAGTAGATCAGAGAGCACGAGTTGTTCATTACACTTGCGCGAAAAACAAGCTTTAATCGCACTGCGAAAATATCGCTTTGCAGAAGAGAAGTCTTTTGCGTGTACAAAGCGCTGAAATGTTACTTAGGCGCAGAGGTGGGTAGAGTAGCCAAAAACTGTACTCAACTAAAAGTACAATTACTTCAAAAAAATAATTACTCAAGTAGAAGTAAAAATACTAACATAAATAATTACTTGAGTAAGAGTACTCAAGTAGTGAGTAACTCGTTACTTTCACAAATGACATAATAGATGTTTACTCCCCTATATTCCATTACATAATACACACTGAACATGTACTACAGAATTATTATTATTATTAATGGAAATTCTGTCATCATTCACCATCATGTTGTTCCAGACCCATATGACTTTCTTTCTTCCATGCAACACAATAAGGAGATATTAGACAGAATGTTTGCCTGAGTCACTATTTACTTTCAGTGAAAGTTTTATACACATACACACACACACACACACATACATACATACATACATACATACATACATACATTACATATATACATATATATATATATATATATATATATATATATATATATATATATATGTTTTTTTTGTTTTTTTTTTTAAAGTGAATGGTGAATGAGACTGTCAGTCCCTAACATTCTGTCTAACATATTTTGTGTTCCACATAATACAAAGCATCACACTGGTTTGGAACAAAATGAGGGTAGAGAAATTATGACAGAATATTAAATTATGGCTGAGCTATCACTTTAAAGAGATAGTTTACCCAAAAATGAAAATTCTCTCATCATTTACTCAACCTCATGCCATCCCAGATGTGTATGACTTCCTTTCTTCTGCAGAACACAAATTCAGATTTTTAAAATAATATTTTAGCTCTGTAGGCCAAAATTTTGATGCTCCAAAAAGCACATAAAGGCAGCATAAAAGCAATCCATAAGACTCCAGTGGTTAAATCCATGTATTCAGAAGTGGTATGATAGGTGTGGGTGAGAAACAGATCAATATTTGTCATTTTTTGCTGGACATTCTTCTCCAAAATCATTCTTATGTGAATCACCAAAAACACAAGAAGAAGAATGTGAAAGTGATCTTTTTCTCTGTTTCTCATCCACACCTATCACATCACTTCTGAAGATACTGATTTAACCACTAGAGTCTTATGGATTACTTTTATGCTGATTTATGTTTGTTTGTTTAGCTTTAAAATGTTGCCACCCATTCACTTGCATTGTATGGACCTACAGAGCTGAAAAATTCTTCTAAAAATCTTCATTTGAGTTCAGCAGATGAAAGAAAGTCATACACATCTGGGGTGGCATGAGGGTGAGTAAATAATGAGAATTGTAATTTTTGGGTGAACTATTCCTTTAAAGGCTCTTGCCAGATCTGGATGAATTTGTCAATAAGAAGAGAGGTTTGGAAACATTTCTAGTAATTATTATGGTGAAAACATGAAAATGTACCACAAGGACATTATATATAATGCTGAAATATAAACCAAAGCAAGATCATGCTTTATTAATGCCTGCTTTCGCTATTTCATAGCTTTTAAAGTCCTGTGCGGATTCTTATTTAAGTGTAGTTACAGTTTTCAGTGTCATAAGTATTTAGATCATTAGTTCTGTACAGCAGTACCGCCGCTCTCTAAATGCAGAGTACGCAGCCTACATAGGGCACCAACTCCGGTCACAGAACAATTGCTGTGTCTGAAACCGCCCCCTATCCACTATATAGTGCACTATTTCGAATGTCCGCCATTTTGTAGGATTGTCTGAATTCTGAGTGAACCACTCGTTCCCTACGTTTGTTCACTCATTCTTACCTACAATGCACTCTAATTTCAAGTGTACATTTGATGTACACTCGACAATGGTTAATTTCCCACAATCCACCACGGGAAAGACGTACGAGCTGGGAGTTTACTGCTTCCTTCACTCCTGCAATGTTTTATTTAATGCTGAATGCAATAAATTACTTTTTGACAAATCATTACTTGATTAAAATAACATAACATCTAGAGAGACAAAACATACAGATACATTTTAAAATGTACTCATTATTTGACCATATGTGCTTACTCTTTATATTAACACACAGTATATATTAAAAATGACAAACAGAACGAACTTTTATTGTATTAATATATTATTTAATATGAATAACAAGTAAGGCCCAAGTATTTTAAAAGTTCATATGTGATGTTTCTGCAACAGCCCCAGAGCTCCGACACTCACGTCCGATATAATGCGCTAACTGCCATTCACTATATAGGAAATAGTGGCTGTGTCACGTTTGGAAAGATGCGTCCTCCGGAGGTCGCATTTGTCGGTCGCATACGTCATCTTCTCGCCTCGCTGTGCACGCGCAGAAATGCTGTCTGTTCGCGCTCCAGTTGTCGATCACGCGAATGGCAGTGATTTACACTTAACTTGGATGTTTACATGTATTTATACATTTAATCCGCCTGAAGTAGCTGCGATAGTTTCCAGTACCCCCGCGAGGGCGCGTTGAGTAAATGCATATATACTGCTTATTACATGCGGGACAAAGCGCACTGATATATTGCTGCACTGATTTAAAAATGTACACTTAAAAACTGATGTCATAAGAGCCCAGTTACATTATCACCCTGAAAATGACCATCACATTACACAGAAAATCCCGCGTTAGGATTAGTTTAAATTTACCACAATGTGCTGCCTTAAATTGGAGCTGTGATTTTAATCGTGAAATATCAGCTTGTCTTGGTGTTAAATGAAGGCATTGCATGACGAAACTATTATTTTTTCACTGTGCAGAGCAATGAAAGTGTTTCACTTTGAAGAGTTTGATGCTGCTGCAGTGACTGAGTGACAGTCTGTGACACCGGCTCAGCGCGCAGCTGTATGAACTTCCGCTCTCGTAAAAGTCCCATTCAATAATCTCTCAATAAATTACACATTAATTAAAATTAAACCTAGTAATGTAACGACAGTAACGCCACCGATTCTAAAGAAGTAAATGAAAAAAATTTCATTAGAAATTTACTAATAGTAAAAAGTACCCACTTTTAAACCTACTCTAAAAGTAAACTTTTTCCCAAAAAGTTACTCAAGTAAATATAACGGAGTAAATGTAGCGCGTTACTACCCACCTCTGCTTAGGCAGCTGGGGAAAAAATTTCAGTTGGAGAATCATGCATGTTCTTTCCCTGCTGTCCGCGACCCAGTCCGAACAGACCTGCGACCCACCAGTTGAGAAACACTGGTATATTGCATACTGTGGCAACTCAATAACAAACACAAAGACAATGTTAAGCTTCATTTAATGAACCAAATAGCTTTAAGCTTTGTTTGATATAATGACAATTGATTTTCTAGTACCAAATTAGCAATTTAGCATGATTACTCTAGGATAAGCTGTTGGATAGCTGATGGAAATGGGGCCTGTCTAGATTAGATCAAAAATAACTTTTTTCAAATAATGATGTTGCTGTTTTTTTACATTAGTAATGTCCTGACTATACTTTGTGATCAGTTGAATGACACTTTGGTGAATTAAAGTACCAATTTCCTTCTGAAACAGCTAAATCTGTACATTATTCCAAACTTTTGGCCGGCAGTTTATATATATATATTTATATATATATTCTTTTAATAAATTGCAAAATATATGGTTTATAATCAGCTCAATAGAGCAGTACAATAATGCAATACAAACAAAAGTATTCACCAAACTAGTATCGGTGTAGATTTCAGCAACATGAAAATAAATCCCGGTTAGGATTATCAGATGCATTATAATAACTTATATTTAAATATTCTGCTGCCAAAACTCTCATAGAGAGCTCATGCAGCTTCATGTGGCCTCCACAGCTATCGTAGCACACTAATAAAAGGGATAGGTTTTAAAGTATTTAATGACTAAAATAACAAAAAAGGTAAATCATGTGCAGCTGTTATGAAGAGGGTTATGGCAGATGCTGGGCAAATGTTATTGGCAGCAGAATTTGTTTTTTTTGATAAAGTGTCCCAAGTGGCGTACATATGAAGAGTGTGAGATTTGTGAGTGGTAATCTAAACTGCAATAAGATGGTTAACAGTCTTTTTAGTATCAATATAAATATACTTCTTTTAATATACATAATATTTAATATCAAGTGCATGAACTTACCATAATGCCCTACAGAAGTAAATATTTTTAGAACTTTTTCTATTTTGGGCTCTCTTTAAGTTTCAGTTTTATCTATACTTTTGAAATAAATAAAAAATGTATGCTTGTCTGGTAGAAAAGATAGCTCTCTGTGATATTTAAAGATATGTACGGTTATTCTTAGAAGGCCTTATGTGAAGCTTTGTGTGGCTGTAAATTCCAAAAGAGTCCGTGGTACTCTAGATAAAGTCATTTGTCTATTGGCATTGCACAGTCTGCAGCGCTCTCTATTGGCAACATAATATTGTTCAAGTCCTAAATATTTAAGTCAAGTAAAACTAATTGGGTGAAATCACTTTAAAATACTGTTGGGGAGAGAAAAAATAAAGTTTCCTTCAAGAGAAATACAGCACAAGCAATTAGAGACCTCTGAATTGGCCACATGAGTCCAGTTGTTTGATACTTTGATCAAGCCATTAATACATTCACTACACTTCAAGGGAGCTTTCTTTGCAGAGATATTTAGTACAGAAAACACTGTTTCACATAAGTGAACACCCTCTGAAGACTATTCCAGGAAACCCCTTTAAACTACAACTGAACAAAACAATTCCAAGTAGGGTTTATTCTAAATAATCTCAAACTAAACAATTACCGGTACTTACAAAAACTAAGGGATCAATAAAGCTGCCCTAAAAAAAAGTACAACTACAGGTTGCAAACCGTTCCGTGATAGTTCCGTGAAGAAACAAAAGAACAACTGCCAAAGTCTTGCAGTCTTGTTCATTATTTCCACACCTTTGAGTAGAATACCGGGACCCTGCTGGTTTGACATAACTACAGTATAGACAGCAGCAAACATAATTTACTTGCTCAGGCATTGAGCATTTGCATCTTTAGCAAGACTTGCTAAGACATCTTCCCTTCAGCCTTCACCACCAGGTGATTTTAAACTCATAGATGGGCCTTTTGCAATAGTAGTGATTAATGAGGTGTTTGTCACAGACACCGATACATTGCTGGTCAGCAGTGATACCACGCTCTGCCAGATCATTCACTATACAGTGAAGAAGATCATAAACATCCGCTACTGCCTCCCAGGGCCCGAAGGACACATCAACCTCACAGTGGTGCTCAAACAGCTTGGCCTCGCTCTCCGAACGCTCAAATCGCAGTGAGTTGAAGAGCGGTCTTTCATAAGGGGTGATGGGCATCTCCTCCTTGTACACGCAGATCTTCAGTTTTGCAAAGCGAGCCTTCCGCTGCATGGCACGGAGTTTAGCGATCTCCACAATACGCTGCAGATTTTCTGGAACGAAGAGGGAGGACTGACAATGTTAAATCAATTGAAAACCTTTTTTTGCCATTTTGCACACTTGTTTATTCGTTAGCACCACTGTATATAAACTATAATATATAATATATACCATTTTATATATAATAAGTGTGTGTGTGTCTATACTGTATACAGTATATACTGTATATATTTTTTATATATTGCTCCACTAATTTGACTATTCTGAACCACATTCTGTACAATAAAATACATTTTGCATTACAATAATCATCTGCATTATTAACATGAACTAACAATGAACAATACTTTTACAGCATGTATACATTATTGGTTAATGTAAATTTCAACATATACTGATACATTTTTTTTTAATTAAAAGTTGTGTATGTTAACAGTAGTTAATGCATTATGAACTAACGTGAACTAAAAATGAACAATTCTATTTTTATTAACAAACACTACCTAAGATTAATGAATGCTGTAAAAAAAAACTAAATGCAACTACTAATGTTAACAAATGGAACCTTATTGTAAAGTGTTTCCGATAATTCTAATCTCATTTCTGGGTATCATTCATTATGTTTTTTTACCTTTGTAATAGGGCAAGAGATCAAGAAAAGCCTGTCGCACTTTCTCTCCAGTAAGTGGCTGTGTGTCTTCCAGGCTTTCCAAAAGAGGCCCAATAGCATAGTACTGAGCTTCTCTGTGCACCGCATGGACACAGTCTCTCTGAGGCAGCTCCCCCTCTCGCAAGAAATTCAGAATATCTCTGAAGTCAGAAAAAATAATCACATAGAGCATTGACCTGGCTTTTTTGACACATAACTAGCCATACACTGAGTAATAACCAATAAGATTAAATTATATTACTGTGTGTTACAGTGTTGTACATAATAAGCACAGTAAGTATAAAAACAATCCTTATCAGTAGGCATATATATATATATATATATATATATATATATATAAAATAAGTGTTTCCTTAGTAATTACATATACTTCCAATTCCGAGTTTCTTTTTTTTTTTTTTTTTAAGGAAAAGCTTCTTAAAGGGATAGTTCATGCAAAAATTAAAGATCCCTCATCATTTACTCACCCTCATGCCATCCCAGATGTGTATGACTTACTTTCTTCTGCAGAGCACAAATGAAGATTTTTAGGAGAATATTTCAGCTCTGTAGGTCCATACAATGCAAGTGAATGGGTACCAAAACTTTGAAGGTCCAAAAGCTCATAAGTCAGCAGGGAATTCATATGACTCCAGTGGTTAAATAAATTTCTTCAGAAGCAATATGATAAGTGCAGGTGAGAAACAGATCACTATTGAAGTCCTTTTTTACTATAAATCTCCACTTTCACTTTTACATTCTTCTTTTGTTTTTTGCTGATTCACATTCTTAGTGCATATCGCCACCTACTGGGCAGGGAGGAAAATATATAGTAAAAAACGGACTTAAATATTTATCTGTTTCTCACCCACACCTATCATATCGCTTCTAAAGATGTAGATTTAACCACTGAAGTCTTATGTATTACATTTATGCTGCCTATATGTCTGTTTGTTTTTTGGAGCTACAAAGGTCTGATCACCATTCACTTGCATTGTATGAACCCACAGAGCTGAGATATTCTTCTAAAAATCTTTGTTTGTGTTCAGCAGAAGAAAGAGAGTCATTCACATCTGGGATGGCATGAGGCTGAGAAAATGAGAGAATTTTCATTTTTGGGTGAACTATTCCTTTAAGATGGACAACAAGCAGTTATTTAAGTAATCCACAAAGCCTAAATTCAGATTGTCAAAATGTTTGCTTAGTATTTTTGGTTTCCTCTGGGCAGCAGTCAGCAACCATAATCAGATATTAACTAATCTAAACACTAACCCAAAATAAGCTCCATCTCGGTCGATGAAATATCGACCCTCTGCATCCCGCGGTATCTGGTGGCGGCCACTAAACATGGCAGCCAGCATAGTGTCCTCATAACGCAGCAGGGTGGACAGCCGTGTGGTGAAGTATGTTCCTCCTACATTCAGAGGGATGACCTCAGGAAACTATGGAGAGAAAGGAGCAAAAAGCCTAAGCTGTTCACATCTGAAAATCCATCAAACGTGTAATGGAAAGTAACAGGACCCCTGAGATGTGTTCTGAGCATCTGTAGGGGCAATAAACTTTGTTTCCCTTCTCTACCATCCAAAATAAGCTACATAATACTGCAAAGTAAAATCAGATTCCTCACTTGCTTCATTTTTAAACATTTGTGAGCTTTAACATGTCGTAGTCCATATAAAAACCTTTGTCATTGATAACCAAACATGTTAAGACTAATTACATAAATCTTGACAGATCACACAGTGTTTATCAGCAATGTCTGTGGTGACACAATTAGGTTAATCCTGCTTAATGAGAGAGAACTGGGATGTGTGATAAGAACAGTTTGGGTAAAGATGGTAATCCAACACAAATGACTAATTACTTTTCTAAAATTGTAAACAGAATATCAGTTCTTTATTTAGAGTAATCACATTACTAATTACTTTTTTTAAGTTACTGTCTAAAATACTCAGAAAAGTTTTTGTTTTTTAGCTCAACAAATTCTAAAGAATGTTTCTATTATTAACATAATTCATGTTTTACATAACATTCTAGGTAACTAATATTGTTTTAGAAATATGTGCAGGGTTGTGGAGTAACGGAATACATGTAACGGGATTACATATTTAAAATACTAAATATAAGTAACTGTATTCCACTACAGTTACAGTTTAAATCATTGGTAATTAGAAAACAGTTTATGTAAAAATGAATTTCTCCGGCAATGTTATGGATGTTATTAATGTTACTACAGATAAAAAAGTTATTGTGGCACTGAATAAAATAATAATAATAATAATAATAATAATAATAAAGATAAGGTTAATCCCACCGAGCCATTATGGTTTGATGGACAAATAGTGTAAGCCAATGAGAGAAGGCATCCATCCGATATAAAACCAATCAGATTGAAGAAAACACGCTTCGTATATATGCTGCCTATGGAAACCGATCAATGAATTAACCAGACTCTGGGGGACGGGGTACTGGGCGGTGGGGTGTTAGTGAGGCTGGATCAGACTCATGGTGCAACAAACTGCTCCATGATAAAAATAGCACATCCTCTTTAAGCCTTTGGGATTTACCTCCTCAGGTGCGTCTAAGGTGCCCAGGGACTTCCCTAGGTTAAGATTAGGGACAGGTATGGCTGGTTTGCGATACTCCTCCTCCACAGAATCGGCGCCCGACATCGCATTTCCCTGTTTCTCTGTGTCACTCGCAGCCGAAAATACCACCATCACTCTCGGCTGAGGGACCGTCCGCCCCTCCTGCGCGAACCTCCTCACCCGTGATGTTGCCATTTGGAGCGGACCTGCTGCGCTAAAGGAAAGCGGAGGTGGCTCTCCGTTTGGGGTTTCGCCTGCTCCATTATGCTGCATGCACACACAAACAGAAGGCTTTATAGTAGCGTTGATTCTGGCCCACAATAAAATATTGTCAGCGGTTTGTTATGATGCCCAGGTTCTTGCACGGGAGGACGGCAGGGCAGCTGCACGCCCCAAGCGAGAGGTGTAGCTGGTCTGTAGGCTGATCAGGTGGATGTGAGCCTACCCTTGTGCCGTACGCTCGTTGTACAGCACATACGCAAGTTGCGTAGGCGACAGCGCACAGCACTGGAGTGTTTTTAGCAGTGTACTCCGCTACTCGCGTAAACAAATAGAGATTTACAAAAGTGCGTAACTTGTGTACACGCAGTTTATCATGCCTCTTTTACAGTATGTAGGGCAGCATTGAAAATAAATAAATTAAATAAAATGAAAAATCGCATATATAACATCATTTGTATTCAATGAAATGTTTTATTCCACTCATAAATTTAAATTAATTTCAACAATAGTAGAATACAATAGACTTTCCGACTATAAAATATTGTTCAGTTTTAGCCCATAAAAGCTGAGGATATAATTATACATTTTTTTTGACAACTTGACATTATTTTTATTCATAAATGACAACTTTATGAACTGTTTTCTTTCTTTTCTTATTTAACTTGTAACACAAGTGACGTTAACACCACATGTACAAATTCTCTTAAAAGATTAATCACAAAACATACATCACTGATCAGACAAAAATGAATAAACATTATTTTTTTTCTCTCAGTAATTTTTTTTCACATGAACATAAACAGTATAACACCAATGGCATATTTAAATGAACCATGTAAAAATGTAAATTATTATCTTTTTCAACATGGTGGGAAAATCACCACAGTAGATTGAGGCGCTTCTTCCACTGAACTTCGACCTTTGAAGTTCTTTTCCACAACTTTTTGTATTTTCAAAAAAAAAATTAAAAATTTATTATATGTGTGTGTACACACACACACACACACACACACACACACACACACAGTGGTGTGAAAAAGTGTTTGCCCCCTTCCTGATTTCTTATTTTTTTGCATGTTTGTCACACTTAAATGTTTCAGATTATCAAACAAGTTTAAATATTAGTCAAAGATAACACAAGTAAACACAAAATGCAGTTTTTAAATGAAGGTTGTTATTATTAAGGGAAAACAAAATCCAAACCTACATGGCCCTGTGTGAAAAAGTGATTGCCCCCTAAACCTAATAACTGGTTGGGCCACCCTTAGCAGCAACAACTGCAATCAAGCGTTTGCGATAACTTGCAATAAGTCTTTTACAGCGCTGTGGAGGAATTTTGGCCCACTCATCTTTGCAGAATTGTTGTAATTCAGCCACATTGGAGGGTTTGAGCATGAGCTGCCTTTTTAAGGTCATGCCACAGCATCTCAATAGGATTCAGGTCAGGACTTTGACTAGGCCACTCCAAAGTCTTCATTTTGTTTTTCTTCAGCCATTCAGAGGTGGACTTGCTGGTGTGTTTTGGATCATTGTCCTGCTGCAGAACCCAAGTTCACTTCAGCTTGAGGTCACAAACAGATGGCCGGACATTCTCCTTCAGGATTTTTTGGTAGACAGCAGAATTCATGGTTCCATTTATCACAGCAAGTCTTCCAGGTCCTGAAGCAGCAAAACAGCCCCAGACCATCACACTACCACCACCATATTTTACTGTTGGTATGATGTTCTTTTTCTGAAATGCGGTGTTACTTTTATGCCAGATGTAATGGGACACACACCTTCCAAAAAGTTCAACTTTTGTTTCGTCAGTCCACAGAGTATTTTCCCAAAAGTCTTGGGGATCATCAAGATGTTTTCTGGCAAAAATGAGACAAGCCTTAATGTTCTTTTTGCTCAGCAGCGGTTTTAGTCTTGGAACTCTGCCATGCAGGCCATTTTTACCCAGTCTCTTTCTTATAGTGGAGTCATGAACACTGACCTTAACTGAGGCAAGTGAGGCCTGCAGTTCTTTGGATGTTGTTGTGGGGTCTTTTGTGACCTCTTGGATGAGTCGTCGCTGCGCTCATGGGGTAATTTTGGTCGGCCGGCCACTCCTGGGAAGGTTCACCACTGTTCCATGTTTTCGCCATTTGTGGATAATGGCTCTCACTGTGGTTCTCTGGAGTCCCAAAGCTTTAGAAATGGCTTTATAACCTTTTCCAGACTGATAGATCTCAATTACTTTCTTTCTCATTTGTTCCTGAATTTCTTTGGATCTCGGCATGATGTCTAGCTTTTGAAGATCTTTTGGTCTACTTCACTTTCTCAGGCAGGTCCTATTTAAGTGATTTCTTGATTGAGAACAGGTGTGGCAGTAATCAGGCCTGAGTGTGGCTAGAGAAATTGAACTCAGGTGTGATAAACCACAGTTAAGTTATGTTTTAACAGGTGGGGCAAACACTTTTTCACACAGGGCCATGTAGGTTTGGATTTTGTTTTCCCTTAATAATAATAACCTTCATTTAAAAACTGCATTTTGTGTTTACTTGTGTTATCTTTGACTAATATTTAAACTTGTTTGATGATCTGAAACATTTAAGTGTGACAAACATGCAAAAAAATAAGAAATCAGGAAGGGGGCAAACACTTTTTCACACCACTGTATATATATATATATATATATATATATATATTAGCTTTGGTAATACCAATGTCATGAAGTCAAGGGACAAACATTCTTTTTACATTATTATTTTATTTTGCACACTTGTCAGACCTTGCACTTATGCTTAACATTAGAAAACAAAATGATAAAAAATAAACATAAATAACTGTAAATGTCATAAAAGCGGTGTGTACTACATGAAGGGGACAAGGGTTTTATTTAGGCAATTGCAAATTCAAATATACATTCTAAAAAATTATTAAAACAATAGAGTCAACCCATTTCATATAATTTAGTAAAGTTTAGGTTACAGAATGATGCCTTTTAAATGGGGTTCCTTTACTATTTTAAATATTTTCATGACCGAAATGTCAAGGGACATGCTTGTCACCATATTTTGATAATGACCCATTTACGGATTGACCCCATTCACTTCCACTGTAAGTGCCTCAGCATGCCACAAATACTGTCGATTCAACTCAACTTGTCTTCAACCCAGAATATTTGCTTCACATTTTTGAAAATATTTTTTTCCAGTTAATTAGTGTGAACAAGCAAAATCTCTCATTATTCCTGAAACCCTAAAAATGTTTTTGTATCCTGGGGATAAACAAACATTTGAGAGGCTGGGGAAGGGGCAAACTTTCTATGTAAATTATTGAAGTAGGGGTCGCTGCAAATTCTGAGGTCATGTGACTTTGAATAAAAACACTGGCATCAACTCGCAATCTTTCTCTTAAAGTAAGTAAATGTAAATGGTAAATGGCAGCATTTTTTGAGAAGGCAACTTACCTTGAGGCAAATGTTTCTATCTTTTCAATGTTAATTTCATAAGTTTTACAAGCTGTAATGATTTGAAGAAAAGCACAAAAAATTATTATTTGGACCCTAATGTGGTATCTTCGTTCTTTCCATTGTAAGGGTTAAAGGAATAGTTTCCCCAAAAATTTACTTTTTGTCTTCTGTGGAACATGAATGAAGATTTCTAGAAGAATATCTCAGCTCTGTTGGTCCTCACAATGCAAGTGAAAAGGTGACCAGAACTTTGAAGCTCCAAAAATCACATAAAGTCAGCATGTAAAATGTGAATCACCAAAATAAATAAATAAATAAATAAATAAAACAATAAAAAAAAATAAAAAAGAATATGTAAGTGAAAGTGAAGATTTATTGTAAAAAAAGGACTTAAATAGTGATGCTTTTCTCATCAACACCTATTATATCACTTCTGAAGACATGGATTTAACCTCTGGAGTTGTAAGGATTATTTTTATGCTGCCTGTATGTGCTTTTTGGAGCTTGAAAGTTCTGGTCATCATTCACTTGCATTGTATGGACCTACAGAGCTGAGATCCAGATTATAGGGCAGTGGTGGCTCAGTGGTTAAGGCTTTGGGTTACTGATTAGAAGGTTGGGGTTCAAGCCCCATCACTGCCAAGATGTGACTGTTGGGTCCTTGACTCTATCTGCTCCAGGGGTGCTGTATCATGTCTGACCCCAGCTTAGCTGGGATATGTGAAAAAAAGAATGTCACTGTATATGTGTGATAAGAAATTAATTAAATTATAGATGTTCTTTTAAAAATCTTCATTTGTGTTCTGCAGAAGAAAGAAAAATTCACATCTGGGATGTCCCGAGGGAGAGTAAAGATGGGAGAATATTCATTTTTGGGTGAGTTACCCAGCCCCGGGATTTCACACAACCCCTTGTAACTCATCCACACCTATTTAGTATTTCTCAAACCTTCTCTTATAATTAGTGTAAAAAAATAAAATAAAAAAAGACTATATACATGTATTTTTTTTTCTTCACTTCCATAAATCACATTTTATGATTATTTTATATCCATATAAATTCACTATCACATGATATCTATAATATCTTATTTATTTATTTATTTATTATTACAAGATAATAGCGTACTACTGTATATTCTTACATATGACTACTATATCACATTGATTTTCTGTGCAACAATGGTGAATTATCAGTATCATATAATGTTCATTTAGTTCAAGATTTGCCAAATCTACAGTCCATGTACAGTCAGCAATGTAATTATTATGATGTAACATGTACACCTGGCCAGTCACTTTCACGGACGCATTGTCGTCGCACGGCATTGGCTAAATTTCAATCAGACTGCAAATATGAACAGTTTTCATTGGCCAATCTTCCGTAGCTACCTGGAAATGAGTGAGGCTTGTTTTTGGTGGATCTCTGCCCTGCAGAATGGCGGAGGTCAGACTGCGGTTCGGGAAAAGAGCTCTGTTGGAGCTGACCAGCAGAACATCTTCGACTTTGATACTTTCATCCAAGGGCACTATGGAGAACAGCTGCAGAGGGAGCTCTGGCAATGCAGAGAAAAGATCCTTAAAAAAAGGAGCAGCACTACAAGGATGTGAATCTGGGCAGGATGAAGGAGATAACTGTGGGGATGCTCCTGGCTATGGCAATGGCAATTCTATTTAGTCTAAGATCTAGCAAGTGATGAAGATATAGGCTTACTTAAAGCATATGTCTGACATTTTAAAGTAAAAGTTCACGCCAAAATTAAAACTCTCTCATCATTTAATCCCAGTTGTGTGACAAAAGTAATCCATACGACTTCAGTGGTTAAATTCCATGTCTTCAGAATCAATATGATAGGTGTGGGTGAGAAACAGAACAATATAAGTCCTTTTTTTCACAATAAATTCTCCTCCCTGCCCAGTGGGTGCCGATATGCACAAAGAAAGCAAATCGCCATATATATATATATATATACATATATATATATATATATATATATATACACACACACACACACACACACACCTGTCATTGCTACCTTTATTTTATTCTGCAGAAGAATAAAAAAGTTATACAGATCTGGGATGGCAATGATGAGAGAATAAAATTTTATTGGGTGAACTATTTCTATAACAGTTGGGTGGAAGATTTTGTTCAAAAGCAATGTGCCAATACAAAGATGTATGCAAAATGACCCTGGTAGCCATAGTTTTCAGTTATACAAACATAGTAAACTACAGTTATAGTTACTATATAATCAAAATGGGATCTCAATTAAACAGTAGAAGCTATCATAATCTGTCATTTTATTTCTTTACTCTCTTATGTTTTTGTTTAATTTTAATTTTTGTTGTTACAATAATTGTGGTTACCATGATGATTATTTTGGTAAGAGGACAAATAAAGAAAAAAAAGGATTTGGTTATGTGTCATGATGAATGGCTTTGTATCTGTAATTGTGTGCTCCACCTCAGTGGTTCTCAACCTTTTTGACTCCAAGGTCCCCATTGTCAGAGAAAATATTCAAAGCCCCCCCCCCCCCATCTTGATTTATAGTGCTTTTTTATTTTTATTTTTGGCATTTTCATTGTTGAATTAAAATAAATATATTAAATGTATAATAATAAACCTTATTTTAAATAATGTTAAAAGATCTTGAGGCCCCCTTGGAAGTGTGCTGAGACCCCTAGTGGGCCCCTTGGTAGAGATGCCATTAATTTAAGACTGTCTCAGAATAATCTGACTAGTTAAAGACGCCATAGAAAGCCTGTTGCATAAACCAAGCTCACAGTTGTCTTTAGTAATTCGCATTGTATTGTGGGAAAAGTAAGACACTGAACAGCTTAAACAAATGGCCGACTGTGGATGCTCAATACAGTTTTTATTTGCTGAAAATATTTCCTTATTAGAGGACTCCAGTGCTTAAAAATTGATTCTAATGAACAAATTAGTGATTTTAACCCAAATAATAAAAAACACAACAAAATTTGGTTACCATTGTAGAAGTCAAAGTCTTCTTCAAAGTCTCAACTCAAGCCCCTTCTACCCCTCAACTGAAGCCCCCACTGGCTCAGCTGACAGTTATTTTCCAGAGTGTGCTGTCTTACATTTTGGTCTTAAATTAGACCGATCTTAGTTTTTATGCAACTGACTGAAAAAGTTAAGACCAAACTTTTAGAAGACCAACTAGTAAGACAAGTCTAAAAAAGTTTTATGCAACCGGCCCCTGCTCTACCTCATTGGTTAATCTGTCAAACTATTACACAAAGTAATAATATGGTTTGTGTCATTGTATTGTGTATGTATGGAATAGTGGATCCATTTAAACAGCTAAGGAATTATTATATATATATATATATATACAAGGGCCCTTTAGTAAAGACTGGCCCAGTTTGGTTATTTTTTGCTTCATCACTTGCATCCATCTGAGCCTCTGATTTAGGTTTTAGAATAACTGATAAGTATTGTATACAGAATCACCGTCCATCACTTTACAATAAAGAGAATGGAAATGTATCAGGTAGTGATTGTGGTTAAGGATCAAGGGCTGGTGACACAAATGTTGCAGGTTTAATACAAAATCAGGATGAACCTGGAAATGGAGAGTCGCTGAGGTTCCAACAATACTCCATCAGTTTAATACTGCTAGTGTAAAGAAATTGTGCCTTCTGATTATTTAAATACACAGAGGAACATGTATGCTGTCGATACATATAAAATAAAGAAGCTAAATTATTCAAAACATTTCAAAAACCACTTGTTGACTGTTATTGACTTACAGTACACATTGATTTTGTGTGTGCTGTAAGTGATGAGATTTTGTTTTGTAGTTTTTGGGTTGCTCTTTGACATTGAGAGGATTTTTGTAAAGTGACCCAGTATATCTGTATAAACCCTTTATGTCTACATGATAGATATTTCAAGATACACTATATGGCCAAAAGTTTGTGGACACCCCCTTCTAATTAACGAATTTGGTTACTCCATTAAATCCAGTAAAGAAAAATCTAAATGATTCTTTATGTAATGGCTTGGGCTTTGTGTGCTTCCAAATTTGTGGCAACTGTTTGGGGATAACCCTTTTCTGTTCCAGCATGACAATGCCCCTGTGAACAAAGTGAGGTCCATAAAGAAATGGTTTACTGTGTCTGGCGTGGAAGAAATTGACTGGCCTGGACAAAGCCCAGACCTGAAACCCACTGATCACTTTTGGGGTGAACTGGAACAGCAACTGTAAGTCAGGCCTCATCGACCAACATCAGTTCCTGACCTCACTGATAGCCTTGTGTCTGAATGAGAGCAAATTCCTGCAGCCATGTTACAACATACAGTACAGTGGAAAGCCTTCCCAAAAGAGTGGAAGCTGTTATTACAGCAAAGGGGGAAATTGATGCCAAAGGTTTTGAAATCAAATGTTCATCAAGCACATATGGTGTCCACAAACTTTTGGCCATATAGTGTACATATACTGTATGCCTGCTGTAGTCATAAAACCCTTACCCCTGTATATTGCCTGTGCTGTGGCCAGTTTGAACAAATTCAAACTTCTGACATCTTTTGACACTCAAATAAATGCAGAGTACAGTGGTTATGTGTTTGTACAAAAGATATTTACTTCAGTTAATACACCTATGGTGGTAATGAGGAATAATAATAATAATGAATTTCAAACAGTGATATTGCTTTTTTTCATTTTGGATTAGAACTGTAACAGCGCTGGGAACAGAATACAAGACTACATGATGATACACAAAAGAAAAAAAAAAAACAACCAAACTAAATACATACCAAGAGAACAAAGTGGAAGAGTCTTTATTCAGGTAATGGAGGATTCAGCTCCACCTTGTGGTTCAAAACCATGACACATAGAAAAATAAACCATACAACTGTTGTTAGCAGGTGTAAGAGGGAAAGTGTCACCAACAAACTAATGGACAAAAGGACTGTGCTAATCCGAGTTTCTACCTGAGCTTTGAGAGACCTAAGGAGAATCTATAGGAAACCAGCTTGTGTTGGGAGCTGCCTGTAATATTTTGATGTACAAGGCTTCATATTACCCATTTACAGCATAGAGAGCAACAACGGAAAGAGATCCGAATGTCGTTGCCGAGAAATCCCATTTCCATAGATTGTTGTCATTATGAGCCGTAATAACTTTTGTTATAAAGTGTTGCTCTGGCTGAGGATGACTTGACACATGTATAATCATCCTGCTAGCTTCAAATGTAACACAATTACATGACTTTGAAGAAAAATAAAAGTGAAAATCTCCATCTGGGATACACTGAAACAAACTGTGGCTGTTCAGAACATACTGTCTCGGGTGAAGAAAGAACATACCGTCTCAGGAAGTGATGTAAGTGTGAGGGAATAAACGAGGTAACAATTATGACATCACTACCGAACTAAGCTACGGACGAATATCTACATTAATGCTACTCGTGACTACCAATGTAATATCCATAATGATGATCTTTTTTTTTGTTTGTTTGTTTTTCATTTTTTCTCTCTTTCTTTTTTTTTCTTAGAAATCATATAAACGTGCTGTCTGTGCAGTTGTATGTTGATGTGTTTAGTTTATCTGCAATACTTTCCATAGAAAAATATTTGCAAAAAGAAACAGAGCAAAGTGCTGGACATCTGAATTGAGAGATTTTGAAAGTAAGTGTTTCATGCCATGATACTAACAATAATGTTTCAGCGAGAATGTTTTGAAAAAAGTCAATGTGACAGACACTCTGTATAAAGCGTTCTTAACACCAGATTTGAATGTGCACCAAAACCTTTTTATATGTGTTCAATTAAAATCATATGGTTGTGATCAGAAAGTTAAAAGTTTTGACAATTTGGTCCATATTGTTGTATTTCAACAGTTTCAACATGCTTAATCAATCTGTGAATTTCCATTTGGGAACTTACTGTTAAAATATGACAAAATGGTAAAAAACAAAACATCTAATGAACGCCTAGACATGATTAAAATGACATTTTGGACAAAAGCGTGGTGTTATTTTACAATTTAACCAATCAATATTTCCACTGTAAAAACTTTGGTTTTAATAACCAAGCCTGAATCCTGGGACAGCTGTTTTCTCTTAGATAAAACAATCCATACACCCTAAAAGTACATAATACTATGACCTGAGACTAGATGAGACCTTATTAATATTAACTTGCTGGCAAAAATTGCTCAAATGTTGTATGATCTGACGCGCAACATTTCCAATCGTTTTTAAACACTTACTGTATTTGGAATGGAAAAAGACGTGATTAGTAGCGGACAGTTTTCAGTGAAGGCACTCCAATGTTAGACGTGGAGAGAAAGTTTGAGAAACAGTCACGGGCTTAAACATATTTGTATATTTCGATAAAAACATTGGTTTCTGTATCTGTGCTTTTTTTCTTTTTAGCTCTAAAAGAGACAAATTTGATTTGAATCATTCATTGGCACGCATTAAAAAAGGCCAGTTTTAAGCCGACATTGTTCTCCAAGATTCACCGGCGTAAAATTCAAATGCAAGTTTACCAAACAACATCAAGTGAATTTCATTCCTACTAAAAAAAAAAAAAAAAATTCCTCAAGGTGCAGCTCAAAGCGACAGCTAATTTCAGTGACGTTAACTACCAGTTGTTCACTGGCTCATTGTAGCAACTAAGCTTGATTGCGATAATAAATGTAATCTCAGGTCGTTCGCAGGTTATTTCCCTGAAAACCTAATTCAAGAGCATTAACTGTATAGAGTAAATAGCCAAACACAATTCATCTTGAATTGTCATCTTTAAAGATTTCTCGTGTTAAAACATCTAAATGCTTACTGCTTAAAATCATTAATGCAATACATATAGTTCTGCTTCCTTTGTCAACGTAGTAACTGTGTTCATCCAGCTCACTGACAGAGTAAAATATATATGAATTAAAAATAAAATAAAATGATAATCTTCAGAATTAATCAATAGACATGTATCAAAAGTACATCATTTAAATGTAATCCAATACTGCCGGCAGTCTATTAGTCTAAAAATATGTAACCTGACCTTTTACAGTCCCTTCCATTACAAAAAACACATATAACAATATAAGACATCAATATGTAAAAGACAGCATCTATAAATAAGCAAACCACACCAACAAACAAACAAACAAACAAAAAAAGAAAAAAAAAAAAAAGAAAAAGAATCTACCATTAGTTTTTCTTATGCGTGTAAATAAAAAGAACTTAAAATGTACTATGTGATATGACGCATTACTGCTAAATAGCTTAGGGACGTGAGGAGGTGTTTGCTTGCACTGCCTGTGGCAAGCAGTAGTAATAATATACAAATATAGATCGCTCTTGTCAACAGTCACACACACACAAACACCCTCACACTCTGGTATTCAAGGACGAGCGTGTGGCACCACCATCTGCGGTTTTTCTCAGAAGCACGCGTCACAAAATCATCTGCAAACAATTGGACACCAGGGCCAGAGGTGAAAGGTGTCGGTAGAGAAAAACGTTTCTGCAGAAGTGTGCTGACAGCTGGGTTAAATGCAAGTCTTTGTTGCGTCCTCTGACCTGTGTGAGGGCGGGTCTTCGTGTGTTGAGCGACACTTCAGATTCACCTTTAGGTACTAATGTTAATTGTTGAGCTTTTCATTCACAATCTACACATTTTCTCGTACTGTATGTGTTTGGGGCTGTTCACACAGAATGCGCTTTTGCGTTCTTCTACGTTGTTTTCCATTGTTTTTCAATGTAAGCATCCGCTTAATGGACGTCCTTGACCGTTGCGTCATGTCTCATGTCACGCACAAACAACTTCCAGACGTTGGGTCAAGTTAATAGTCTCGAGACACCTCTTTTACATTTTCTACGCTGGGTCTTGCTGGGGGTTTTTTTTACGCAAGAACGTGTTCGGCCTGAACAGCCCCTTAAATGATAACATGAAGTATGGATGAAAAAGTCTCAACAGTCCTCCGTTATATAAAGAAACAAACAACAAAAACAAAATATGTCCATTTCGCTCAAGGTGTAACATGAAATTGGTCATGTTTTTCCAGTCATTTGGAGGATAAATGTGTGCCGTGAATATACTTGGTTATGTCCGGGACGAGGTTTGTTCAGGACACCATGAAAAACATTGTATTGGGTGAACAGTGAATGGAGAAGCTGGTGGAAAAACCTGAAGTAGTTTAGAGTTTGCACTAGAACGAGTGGTAGGTTGGTTTTCCAGCACACTCAGCGTCCGTTACCCTGGTACGGAGGAACAGCCCATACAGTGCAGTGGCCAAGGGCCACACCATAGAATTAGAATTTAATAGATTTTGGATTAGAATTTCAATTCTATGGGCCAAACCGCCCGATGTGGTTAGAGGTCTCTGATGTATGGTTCTATTATAAGAGGATAAAAATCAGGCTTGCTCATTCTCTTTAAAAAATATCTCGCCAGGAATATTTACTCAAAGTACTGTACAAATCCTTTTTTTTTTTTTTTTCACTGTTTCTGTCTTTGTTTTGGCCTAAAATGAATTTTATTAAACAAGTCCTCCAACGAGCTTAAAAACGTAAGCCGAGGAGGAGATTAAAGCTATGGAAAAATAAACAAACGCTACCCTTACAGGAGACCTAAATAACGATAAAAACTGACACTTAACTATCACTTTAGCTATCAAGTTAGCTATTACGATATTTCTCCTTTCTCCCATTAGGACCTTTTTGTCGACCTTACAACAATAGTTAATATGAGTTTCGTGTGATTACGTGGATTCTTAATTACAAGTATTTCGGACAGATATTGTGATGTGTTATAGTTTTTTTGTTTTAGGCCATTGGCACACCAAAAGGTGTGTAAAACCAAAATGAGTGCTGTTTAGAGTCAACTGACTGTGCAATCTCTTGGTGGCAACTTAATTGCTATAAAAAGGATTTTCTTCTCTCCTACGAGAAGTTTCCGAACTGTGAAAATAATGCTGGTTCCAAAATAGTGGAATCCATTGTGTACTAGGGTTGCATAGCCATTGGATGGCCTCCTTGGGGTAGGGAGGGTGAGGCGGGTGGGACGGGTTTGTCCGTGTTCCTTTAGCCAACGCTTGCTTTAAAATGCTTGACTTTTGGTTTGAAACCGGTTTGAACTAGTCTCTGCTGACAGGCCGAAGCATACGTGATACAAAAGAGGAAACTCCCAAAAGTCTCGAAAACTGATAAATTATTGTAACAGTTATTCAGCTTGTTGTTGAGAACGCCTCTACTAGAAATAGAGACAATGTGATATAGTGTGTGTTTATATATATATATTTTTGTGACTGTCGCCAGTCTTGAGAATATTTTGTGGGAACGCTTCCCTCTCCTGTGCTTTTCAGTTTTGTGTCTTTTCTTCACCATTAGCCAATGGTGTTCCAGCCCTGTGGCCAGCAGGGCCTTTAAGTGCTTCACAAAAACAAAAAAAACAGGCTAAAACTCGCTTCTTTTTTCTTTTCTTGTCCTGTCCATGATAGCCCACTTCTTAACAGCAAATGGAAAACCCTTGGTTTTACCGGTGGTGTGTGTGCACCAGGCTTGGCCAGGTAAGCTCAGTGAAGGACATATAAAACAACACGTAGCCTTTTAGAACTCCCATTCGTGAGGTTCATCACGATTTGCTGCTTTCTCCAGCCGGTGGATGATGTTGTTGAGGTTGGCTGCCTTTTTCTTGCGCAGACTGTTGTCCTTGGGGTTTCGCAAAGGGGTTACGGCAGTGGACGTCACTGATATGGACTCGGGAATGCCGAACAGGCAGTCTATTATGCCGGCTCTCGGCCTGCTGGTGCCCGATGCGCTGGGGAACTCTGTCTCGCTCTCTTCCTCTCTGTGGCTAAGGCCGGGGCTCTCTAATAGGCCCTTGCGCTCATCTGAGCCGGAAGAGCCACTTGGTCTACCCTCCGCGGTGCTGTCGGACTCGGTGCCATCGCAGCTGTTTTCTCCCTCGCCACCGGATTTCCCCCCGGGTCGTGTTGAAGGGGATCCACCTTCTCCAGCAGCCGCCTGGATCTCCTCGATAAAGAGCTCTCGCCGGATTCGAGACCTGTGGAGAAAAAAAGCAATGTTACATTTTCTCAACTGGTTTTGCTTCAGGACCTTGATTTTACTTTGGACATCATGTGGCGATCCAATACGGTATCAAAATTGTTTATAATACAAGTAAACAAAAATGTAATTCTTAAAATCAAACACTGAAATGATTTAATAATACTTTAAACTGCATAGGCCCAACAGTATTTAAATTACTAACATGACACAAGTTGAAGTGTTTGGTTTGTAAATATCACTTGAATTTTTATAGTTTCACGCTCTCGGCCAATAATTCACCATACAAAACATGAAATTGTATGGTTGACCAAACAATGTTTATCCTTACTGCAAGTGAACCCATTTTAATGCAGTTTTGGCATATTTAATCAAAACCTTGCCTGGTTTTGATCATGATTTGAGAATGAGGATGTGTCGCACAATCTTTCCATATTGCCATGTACCTAATTTGGCCAGCTTCTACTGAGTAACAGATGAATTTGCACCAAAATACAGTTTGACTAGATGCACAGCCTTTGACGTCAACAACGAAAGATATAGGAAGCGTTTTCTCCAGCATATTAAAGTTTGATAAGCTATTTGGCGATCCTAACAATGCGTGATTTTAGATTAGTTCCATTTTATTATTTGCATGTTTTTGAGATCCATTGTTCTAGATCATTTTCATCATTTAGGGTTCTATTCAAAGGAATAAACCCTCACAATACCTGTAGTTGTGAAACCAGTTGATGACAGTGCTGGTTTTGAGGTTGAGTTGGCTCGCTAACTCCTCGATGGTTTTAGGAGAGGGGTAAGGCTTCTGTTGATAGGCTCTCTTCAGAGCTTCCTTCTCTTCTGGAGCCAGAACCACACGGGGCTTCTTCAGCTGGGGCTGCTGCTGCTGCTGCTGCGTCTGCAGCTGGGATAGGTGCTGGGGACTGGCCCCCTGAGTGAGGTCACTTCCTGACAGAGCGCTCTCCAGTGAATGACTCTCACCAATGGAGCTGTGGCGTCTCTTCATGTAAGCTGAGGAACACATTGAAAACAATTGTTAATATGCCAAAAGACTCTTGGAAAATGAACACAAACGTGCAAATTTATAGGTCAATGTGTTCTGGTAAACACGTTACTGAAAATCTTTGTCATTCAGTGAACAGTAATGTGTTAACAGTGCAACTAGATACAATTAAATGTCAGTTCCAATGAGTGTTGCATTCTTATGTAGTCAGTAGGGGGCAGTCTCTATTTAGAAATGTTATTACTGACTTGTGATCTTTGTAAATCTTACTCAACACTGACCTCCAACACTGCACCACTAATGTTCCACAAAAAAATTATATATATATATATATATATATATATACATATATATATACACACATACACACATATATATATATATATATACATACACATATATATATATATATATATATATATATATATATATATATATATATATATATATATACACACACACATAAAACGTTCATGGACTTTTTAATGATCAAAACCAACACTTTGGGTTAAAATTTATATGACTGTATAAGTGAATATATATATATATAGAGAGAGAGAGAGAGAGAGGTGGTAACTCATCCCAATTAGTTAAATCACCTTTTTACCTTCACTAGCTCATTTTAAATGGCCCAACTGTGTGACAAATGGATTTTATTTTTATTTTTTTATTACATGGCTTGTTGAGTAGTGCGTGTGGAGGCCCACACTATTCTCCGTGGCATCCACGCACAACTCACCACGTGCCCCACCGACAGTGAGAACCACACATTATAGCGACCACGAGGAGGTTACCCCATGTGACTCTACCCTCCCTAGCAACCGGGCCAATTTGGTTGCTTAGGAGACCTGGCTGGAGTCACTCAGCATGCCCTGGATTCGAACTCGCGACTCCAGGGGTGGTAGTCAGCGTCAATACTTGCTGAGCTACCCAGGCCCTGACAAATGGACTTTTAAAGTAAAAAAATATGCCATTTTGTCAATTACTAGGAGGTCAAAAAAGCTGCATTTATAAACATGCTAAAGAATTAGTAAAGTGCTTTTTAAAATGGTTTTAGATGGGTGAATTATAGCATGTACTGTAACACCGGAGGACTGTCAACTTCCAAAATTTCATGTTAACTACCAAAATTCCTCCAACACAAGGGAGATTCATGATTAGCTTAAAGGTTATTGGCAAATATTCTCTTAACACTCATCATTCATTCTCTCTCTCTCTCTTTTTTTAACAATTTCATAACAATAAACTTCTGAGTCACAAGCTGTTTTTGAATACATTTTGAATAAATACCAATAAAGACCAAATACAATAATGCACCTTTCAGATTAAAATAGCCCAATCCAGCTATGTATACAGAGCTGTGTGTGAAATTTGTCGTTTCCGCTGAATTTCAGTGTCTGCTGAAGAGAAGCCCTCGGCAATAGCAATAGTAAAAGATTCCGCTGGTGGCCAAAACTCTCAGAACAAGGGCCAAACAAGGCTAATTTGCTCTGTGCCTCAAGCCAGTGTTGAGGTCAAATTCATACTCTTTTCTGAAAAGCCAGAGAGAAAAAGAGAGAGAGAGAGAGAGAGAGAGAGAGAGAGAGAGAGAATACGACAGCAAAGCTGTTGCTTTCTGTCCATGGCAAGTGCACAGTGAGCTGAAGGGGTAAATGGTTGAGCCCATTTCATTCGAATGTGGAGTTACCCCCGAGTTTTGCCTTCTCCCCACAAGCACAAACCAAAAAGCCTGACTCATAACAAAACCATCGTCATCATCATCACCCAGGGAGCACCAGTAATGTCACTTTTAGCCTGAGAGGAGTGTTAAACAGGCCTAATGACTCCAGGAATGTTCACTTGGCCTGCTGCAAGCTCGCAGGCCCGGCACTGAGTGCAGTGGACTTTAAGTAAGCCAGCCCCACAGAGCCATCAGCCTGTCACAGCCGATCACGGAACTGACATCTTCCACCCTCATCAATCCAGACAGCGGAGAGACGAGCGGGCTCACCGAGCATGTGCGGCCCATTCAGCAGCCAGAGGACACATCTGGGCTATTAAACAGGGAAAAAGAGCAATCAAACGGCCCCCACTGCCTGACCGCCTCATCTCCAGCTTTGCACACATCTCTTCGCATTAAAGAGAGCCATGCTGACGAGAGGCAGCTTAAAGATTGTTTTCTTCATGAGCTAGAATCAATACAGGATAAACACAAACACGCAGTTGCTGTTAATTAGCAGGTACTGCTTGTAAATATGCACTGCGTGCTCCAGAGACTGATGTTCCGCAAGAATTTCAAAGAAAAATACTAAATTGTCAAGCTACTCAGAGCTGCAGCCAGGTGGTTAAAGGGATAGTTCACCCAAAATGTTAAATTCTCTTATCATTTACTCATCCTCATGCCATCCCAGATGTGTATGACTTTCTTTCTTCTGCAGAACTCAAACGATGATTTTTAGAAAAACATCTATGCACTGTAGGTCCATACAATACAAGTGAATGGTGATCAGACCTTTGTAGCTCCAAAAATCACATAAAGGAAACATAAAAGTAATCCATAAGACTCCAGTGTTTAAATCCATGTCTTCTGAAGTGAAATAATAGGTGTTGGTGAGAAACAGATCAAAATGTACGTTTTTTTTTAATACTCTAAATCTCCACTTTCACTTTCACATCTGAAAGTCACATGTGGTGTCTGTTTAGTTTCACTTTCACATCTGAAAATGAAAGTTAAAGTGAAGATTTAGAGTAAGAGTGGGTTTCTCACCCACACTTATTATATCACTTCTGAAGATATGGATTTAAACAGTGGAGTCATATGGATTACTTTTACGTTTCCTTAATGTGATTTTTGGAGTTACAAACGTCTAATCAGCTTGTGTCATTTCCCAATCCCCTCATCACTTCTTGTCCTTTCTATTACTACTATAAAAAAAGACAAAAAGGCCAAAAAGAAATTGTCAAGCTATTTTTTGCCTCTTTTATTGGACAGACATTGAGCGCATTTACATGCACATTCTTACACCGATTGTGCTTCATAAGCTGACAATGTGTGTGGTCATGTAAACGCCTTAAACAGTTTTCCTTTATCGGGGTCATAACAGTAATAAACAGTTTGAGCAAAAACTGATCTGCACAGATAGATTGCTGCCCATTACCCTGATTTTGCATTGCAAGTAAACACCTTTACCAATGTTCTTACCTACTTATCCAATGTGAAAAAGTGTTACATGTAGTTCTGTTTAAGTTTTGACATCAAAAGCAGAGAATAACCTGATGATTTTCTCAAGTAAATGAACTTGAAAAAAATCAACTTGCATTGACCACTGCACCACGGCTCTGACATCAAGCTAGGTTTTGAAGGACACAGAAAAGATACCTCCTACATTCCACACAACGCAAATGGTTTTCAAATGTCCTGAAAAAGAACTGCCAACAAAACAAACGCTGACCAATGTGTGAAGCACTTGAAACACTGCAATAAAAACAGTCTAAAACAACACCAACATTTACAAACAGCTGTTGCTTGGTGTGTGTGGCTAGACTACAGCAGAAAGGAGCCAGAGTGTGTGGTGTGCGACACGGACAACAGAAGAGAAGAGAAATTACGGAGGGTTGTACCTTTCTTTTCCATTCGTTTCATGTCCATGAGTTTCTCCACATTCCGCGGGTCACTGAGCCAGAGCTGCATCCGCACAAATGGCTCTCGGCCCTTCAAGCTGAGCTTGTGCCAGGGTTTGGGCCGGGCCAGCAGATCAGACACGGAGCCCTGCGTTAAACCAAGGATGCTCTCCCCGAACAGACGCTGACCTGTAAAGCAAACACAAACAATAGCATTCATCAGTAAACCTTAAAGAAACTTCGATGTGGCACAGTCAAAACACGTCTACTGCTGTGCAAAGGAAAAATGAAGTAACTCCACACCTATATGACCAAAATTGGGTCTCTTAGGCCCCTTTCCCAGCAAACAGGGGGCGTCCCCCGGATGTTGGGAACATCCACTTAGGTCCGCATTTGGTCTGCTTTGTAACGTTCGCTACAAGTCCAATTTTCGTCTGGGCCAGAGTATGCGACCGTCCCTATATCGTCCCAGCTAACAAAAAAGGGTCCTCAGAACGTCCCCTAACGGCCTCTGTGAACATCCCCTAAACATCCAGAATAGATGTCCTGTGAAAGTCCCCTTGAACGTCCGGAGGACGGCAAGATGACCCTACACATGGACGTTCATGGGATGTTCATTGAGGCCATTTAGGGGACGTTCTGAGGACCTTTTTTGTTAGCTGGGTTTAACACTTTGCATTTACATGTGCAACATATCCGGATAGTAGATATTATATAGCTGGATTGCATTTACACCTTGTAGTCATTAATGCGTCTCCACTGTGGTCAGAAAATGGAAAACGATACATACAGTACATATTACATCAGAGGCTGTGGAAACTGAAAATGTCCTTCTTTTAGTGAATTGCAAAAATGGCTAATTCAAATGCTTTCCATCGCTTAATAGTCTGGGTTCTTGCTTCATTAAAAGTTTTTGGTGGCCATCAAAGCAAAAGTTCGGGTCACCGAAGCAAATTTAACAATATTCATCTTGCGTTCGGCGCTCTTTAAGTGCTAAATATGCTTCTCATCAGAAACGTGTGAGTGAAGCCCGATTTCACGTGAATGTTGCGTGAGCCCCATAGTGATTAGAAAACAGTAGAGAGACGTGAGCAGGTGGGGCTTTGAGGAGATAGATGAGATATTCCAAGTGTATTCCTATGGAATAATTGATGGGATTTTGTTCATTGTTTGGGTGACCAGATTGCAAGATGGCAGTGTCTGCTGTTCTTTTTTTTTTTTTTTTTTTACATGGCAAAGGCAGAATAAACAGAAAAATGCAAGAGAACACAACACAACATTTTAACAAAAGATGACAGTAGAGTAACCTCATCACATAATTACTTGCATTGTTGTATCCGGATAACGTAAACACATTTGCATTTACACATTTTAATGTGGTCAGAACCCGTCCCTGACCATCTCCAAATGTGATTTCAGTGATCCGATCACAATGCATCTTGGGTGCATTTACATCTGTCATTTAATGTGGTCGAGTGCTATCCGACAATAATCTGATCACCAAAAAGGCATGTTAATGCAAGGAGTAAATGGGGCCATCCGTTTGGCTCAACTATGCTCAGATTCAGAAACAAAGTAGTGTAAAAATTACAGTAGCAACAAAATCCTCACTAAAACCAAAGTGAACCACAGTGCTTTGTTTTTTTTGTTCAGTGTTTGCGCAGATTCTATGTTTTGTCTTTGAACGGCAGTATTGAATGTACAGGGTTGCTGTAGCTCAAGGGGTAAACATGGCATTAGCAATGTGGGTTCGATTCCCAGGTAACACACAAACTGATAAAACATGTATAATTTGAATGCTCTGTAAGTCTCTTTAGATAAAAGCGTCTGCTAAATGCATACATGAAAATGTATGCAGTGTATGTATGTATTGATGCACTTCATTTAGTATGGTAACTATCAATGCATTGAATAATCCATGTTTTCATTGTACCGTAGCATCAAAGTTTGATCAAACAAACTCTGCTGATTTTGCTTTTAACCTCCACTTTCAAGGCAAAGGGGGTTTTCAAACAGCTTTCAATGGCTGCTTAAGCTTTAAACGATTTTTTTCCACCACCAGAAATAAAAGGAACCTGAATTCTCTTGACAATAACTGGGATCCTTCAGTGTTCAAAAAGGAAATGTTCCCCAGAGTAAAACAAAAGCCTGAGATCCCAGAAGATTACTTCTCTCTTTCCCTAAAGACTCATCATACAAACACAGCTGTCTTTACATTTTGCACTTTATACAGGTCAATTCCACAACAGAGCATAACAAATCTTTGTAGCTCCTGAGACAAAAAAAAAAAAAAAATGCAAGATGAAAGAGTCTTTCACAGTATTACGCAGAGGCAACGGCAGCATGATATATCTGTACTCTCTTAAAACCTTTGTTTTATTGTGTGCATTCACACAACATTAAAGCTGAAAGTGTGAACAAATTCGACACAAAGTTCAAAAAGACACCTGAGGGTAGCTAAGCACTGTCATTTTTGACAAAAACTGTGAAAGAACATTAGGACAACAGTCTGTGTGAGTTGAACCAAATGGTGAAGGAGAAAGTAGCTGTGTCCAGTGTTACATTCCCATTCGACATCTCATTAATTATGGCAGGGAGACAGTCAGAGTGGATGGCCATTAAGTGCTAAAGGAGGGTCAACCTGTCCTCCACCTGCACTCTAGTGTGGAGAGACACTATTGCATGTTTTGTCTCTCTCGTACACCCAAAAATATAGAATTCATTATTTAACAGCGGAAAAATGACTATAATTATTCATTTCCCAACTTTGGAAAGCATACAAAGGTCTAATGAAAATAAATAACATTAATACCTATAGCTGCAGAATTATCATCAGTGTTCGGGAGTTAAAAACTAAAAGTAGTGATGCTACTAACTAAACTACCTTTTTCAGTGGCAGAACAATAGCTCAGTTATTTTCAAAATAGCACAGCTTTACAAGTAACAAGTCCATACCTTCTGAAGCCATATGACAGGGTTGCTGCAGAGTTTTTAAAATCAAATGTAAGACTTTATAAGACCTCTTCAAGACCTGAACAAATAAAATTAATTCCGTATCCCCATACCAAAACAAACCCAAACAATCTCAAAATAAATCATGTATCACAGACTCTTAAACAGGCAGGTGCACATATTCAACGTGGCTTTAACATTGCTTATCAGTAAAACAGGGTAGGATACATGCAAGTTTAAAGTACTAAATACATGTTTTCCCACATATGTATACCTGGTTTACATCCCATTGCATAAATAGATACAAATTAGAAGTTGACCGATATTGGATTGTGCTGATTCAATAATGTGTTGAATGAAAGACAGTTAATCTGCCAATAGTTTTTTAAAAATTGGTAGCCTATATTAAATGTTTTTAGTCTTTTCTTCTGGTAATGGGGAGGGCTAGATAGAGGGGGGTAGATCTGATTAATAGTGTGGAACTTTTAACTTTGAAATGCACCAGGACTCTTATTTTGAAATGTTTACCCTTCACTGTTTCCAGCTGCTCATTCAAACAAATAAGTGATATAAATATTCACTCCTACAATAATCTACAACGTATTACAATATAAAAAATTAAAAGTAAACTGTCATATTTCATCAACATTATATCATCATCATCAACAGTTGATCAGTTGATAGTTTGTCATAAATTTCGGATATGGCCTACTGATTGTAAACTGCTCTGCCACAGCTGAAAACACTTACAAGCCCCCAGATTTCACCATTCACTATTGTAACCCAGATCACCATTGTAACCCAGATTTTGGCTTTTTTTTAAAGAAAGGGAGATATTTATAAAATATTTTATAATAGAAAGGGCATAATATTGATTTTTGTGGTAATCAATATTATGCCACAAATGCTGTTGTTTGAGCTTAACTTGTATTGAACCCAGAATATGCCTTAAATTTTGTGTGTGTGTGTGTGTGTGTGTGTGTGTGTGTGTTTTATTTTCATTGGTTAAATAATATTTACATTTATGCGTTCTAGTTAGAGCTGATGAGTTAAATACTGCTGTTCATCACTGTTTTAGATTTAGTTACACAATTCTTTTTTTTAATTAATTAATTTATTTTATTTATGCATTCCAGTTAGATCTAATCAGTTATCCCCCTTTAAACAGCTTTGGTGCAATGATAGGTGTGGGTGAGAAACAGATCAATGTTTAAGTCCATTTTTTATTTTTACTATAAATCTCCACTTTCACTTTCACTTCCATATTCCTCTTCTTTTGTTTTTTGGTGATTCGCATTCTTTGTACATATTGCCACCTACTGGTTGGAGCTTGTTAAAGGTGGAGATTATAGTAAACAAGGACTTAAATATTGATCTGTTTCTCATCCACACCTATCATATTGCTTAAGACATGGATTTAACCACTGGAGTCATATATATTACTTTTATGCTGCCTTTATGTGCTTTTTGAAGCTTTAAAGTTCTGGCTACCATTCACTTGCATTGTATGGACCTACAGAGCTGAGATATTCTTCCAAAAATCTTCATTTGTGTTCTGCAGAAGAAAGAAAGTCACACTTATCTGGGATGGCATTAGAGTGAGTAAATGATGAGAGAATTAACATTTTTGGGTGAAATATTCCTTTACATGAGTAGCAAACTTTGTCAAGCTACACATTCAAAATATCATCCATAAAAATTAATGACATGGAACAATTTTATCAACACTTAGCAGCATTGAATAAATTGAAAGTTATATTTATAATCAACATTTCTCTCTACTCTGTCTGCCATCTTGTGTTTTTTTTAACTTTGTTGCAATGTATTCTGGAATTAATTAATCCATGAACAATGCATACAATGCTGGCAAAAACAAGGTATCTACAAAGGCAGCAAAATGATGCTACCTATTGTTTGGAAAAGGCTTCATGGGGGCCATTCACACCATCTTTGACCGTTGCACCATTTCTCTCTGTTTTTTCAGCATCTTGCAAAAGTGCGGCATGTTTTTTAAATGGCATGTCAAGTTAAAAAGAATCTCAACTTGAGACACCTGCGTTATGTTCTATTCCTTGCACTGCATCTAGCGCAAGTCATGTCAGGTCTGAATGGCCCCTAAATGCTGTCTAGGTAGGCAGCTCATTAGGTTTGGAAACAGAGATTGTGTCTACTGTTTGAATATGCATGTGAACAATTCCATCAAACATTTTGCTCCACGAGTTCCATCTGCCATTATCTAATCTTGTAACGCACTCACCGAGGTTGTTATCTGTGAGAACTTCTTTCACTTTCTTGGTGATAGTGTAGGTGTCCAGCTCCGGCGACATGGCCACCATCTCTTGTATGCTGAGGCCCGCGTGTCCCGGTAGAGGTAACGGTAGAGGCGTGCCGGGCTGCGACTCAGAAGTCTCGCTTGCCTCCTGGATGGACACTCGGCACATCTGCTCCTCCTGCTGGCTTTTAACAGACTCCTCAGCTGAACTGAGGGGGGATTCTGGGGCAGGACTACAGCTGGCCGAGGTCTTCGGGGTAATCTCTATGGAAACAAGAGGAAGACTTGAGACCTTTGGCAATGCAACACGTGACCTTGTTCGTTGGCTGGGCATTAGTTATCAACAGAAGTCCTGGATGAAGTCCTGGCTAAATATGGAGCATGTAGCCAATGAAACAGTAAACCCAACCAAGGTCTTCTTGCTCAGCAACAGGAAGTGATGGACGGTGACAGCTGCATCTTGTCATGCCAAGTCACAGCTTCTCTTGAAGCATATTGGACAACTAAATTAACGAGGAAGAGAGACAAATGTGTGTCCTCCACTTCAAGAGTCCTTAGAATTAATAAATGCTATCTCAAGCTAGCCATTTCACAAATGTTTATTTACAGGTTTACAGGCTTTTATTCACCCTCATGTCGTTCCAAACCCATGCCTTTTTCTTCCATGGAACACAAAATAAGATATTTTAAAGAATCTCAGAACTGCTTTTTTTTTCTTCAATACAATGAAAGTATATAGTAAACAGGGACTGTTAAGAAAAGGACTAAAATGCACCATAATCGTAGTCCTTTTGGCCATATTCCAAGTATTCTGTGTATTATGTGCATGCACAAAAGAGATTTGAGAGCTATGGCAGAGGGTAAGATTTCCCCCTACAAAAAACAAAAACTGTTTCTTACACAAAGCTATTAAGTTTTATTAACTACTTTTATGGTTAAAAAAAAAAAAATGTCTTTCTTTTTGGAGCTTGATTGCCCATGGTCCCAATATTTTTTCATATTGTGAGCTGAAACATTTAGCAAAATATATTCTTTTGTGTTCCATGGAAGAAAGTCATATGGGTTTGTACAACATGAGGGTGAGAAATGACATTATATATACACAGTATATCATCTCGTGTGACCCCGCGTCCTCATGTGCGTGCATTGTTTTGTTTTTGCTATACACTATGCATAATTTAATTTAAACCGACTGATCTCAGTTCAGGACACTCTGGGCTGTCATTAAAGGTTAAACTTTCGACACACCGAGTCATGTGACAGAACAACATGCCGCCGATCACAGCGGAGTTTGTCTTTGGGAGAAACGCCAACAAAACTACATCTGGTAAGAATCATTAAGTTTTCATGTTTAAAACATGTTTGAGTCAAAAGATTACAGTTTCTAGTTTCATCCGATATGTCATTTTGAGATTTTTGTTGATTTATCGTGAAATGGAACGCTGTTAAACGCAATGACCACAGACGAGGACTTTAAGGCTATTTTTCCCTTAGTAATCCTATATTCACTGTGCATTATCACACTGAGAATCAATGGGTACATTCAAAAGATGGAAAATGTTGCTTTCAGAGGCTGTATACGGAGTTAGGATGAAAATAAGGTGCATTTCAAACTGTTCTGAGACCAGTGCAGACAGACAGCACACTGGTGGTTAAGTCATTCACTAAACAGGGAGCATCCTATAGCTTTCCTATGCAGCTAAGTGTATACACTCCAAACTTCCGGTCAAAAATTCAGTTTCAGGCTGCAAATATTTGCACCACTCAACATGGTTGGCAGACATGGTACAATGGTAACCAGCACATCGATTCAGAATTGATTATGTTAAATTTTATTGTAACATGGTTGGCAGTGATTAGACAATGCAGGCCATTACTTTGAATCAGAATTATTTATGCTAATTTCTTATTGGTAAAATGCTTCAACACTAGCTATCACTTTTTTGTTTGACCGCGCAAAGAGAAAACATTGATTTTGTTGCTAAAGTAGAAAAAAAATTGTAACATATCGTTTTTTTTATTTGTGCATTTCCCAATACACATTGTTCCAAAGCAGCTTTACAGAAAATCAGCTACAATGTCTGCAACATCTCAAAAACATGAATAACCTACACTCCTGGAAACAGAATAATCAATTTGATAAAAAAAAGATCTGATGTATTTTGTTTATTAGGGGCTAATAGTTACAAATCAAAAAAGGAAATGTAAAATGCACACAGCCCTCGGGTCTCAGGAATATATATATATATATATATATATATATATAGAGAGAGAGAGAGAGAGAGAGAGAGAGAGAGAGAGAGAGAGAGATGCGACCAAATTTCTTGCTATGCGACTAAAAATGTCTGTGATTAGCCACTAGCTGGTAGATTTTCAGATACAAAACACTTCTGTGGGACACTCACTGAACTGCCTATTCTTAAAGAGACAGTACCGATTTAGTGCTTGTTCTACATAAGTAGAATAAATTATGCATTTAACCAATAAGAATGTAATTATGTATATTTATATGCAATATAATACATGTAAATTACAAAACATAATATGAATTGATGGAATACATGGAATTTGTCCATTTTTAAAAAGCTAAAATGTAATCAAAATTATTAAAAAAGGAATGATAAAATAAAATTTGCAAAATCTATATTTTTATAATGTACCAAGTAAGAAAGTCCGCTGCATAATGAAAAGCATTAGCTGAGGGAGAACTGATTTCATATGTAAGCAAAATAGATATTACAACTGAAATATACCCAAATTAATCTGAATCTAAATCTAATCAAGAGCATGTGAATCAGAATCTAATTGATTAGGGAACTCTTTATCAGTACCCAGCCATAGTATAAATCTTGTTAGCGCAACCTTCAATATACCTATGCACCCAACACTCTCTTTTCTCCATCTCTCTAGAATATTCTTCACTTTCATTTCCCATCTTCCTCTATCCCTCTATTTCTCCCTGACTCTGATTTTTGTGCTGTGGCAGTGCAGTGCAATGCTGGTGGTGAAGAGAGCATCGGGAGGGAGCGTCAGTTTGGATTAGCTGCCTGACGAGCTGGGGGACACAGTGAGCAGAGAGCAGGGCGCTCAAGGCGGGGAGCAGCCAGTCATATCAGATCTGCAGCAAGACCACGCGCAGCCTGGTGACAGTTTGACTGGCGGCGTGGTGTGTGTGTGTGTGTGTGTGTGTGTGTGTGTGTGGGAGGGAGGTAGGAGATGTTTTAGGGACACAAGCAGGAATAACAGGATGTTCCCGTGACATGTTGCAATTAACCAGTGTGTATGTATGTGTGTGACACGGGAGGGGGGAGGGGCAGCACATCTGGACACACAGCTGGTTAATGCAGCTATGCGTGTGGCCTTGCACACACACACACACACACACACACACACACACACACACACACACACACACTGAGCTGGAATAAGCAGCACAGATATTAAAGCCTACATCTGTCCACCCCTAATTTTGATGCATGATGGGATTGCGTTTCATATGCACACAACAGGTCAGTGTCAACTCACATCCGATTTAAACCAAACATCCATGGTTGGCCCGTCCTATATGCAATACAGGCCCTGACATGGTGGCAGGGCCCTGCAAAATGGTCTACAACAAATGTGTACATCACAATATCTGATGCAAGATATTAGCACCTAATCAACACTGGTAGTGATCTTATGTAGAGTCAAAAATATTCATGCAAAATGAAAATATGAGCAGATAAAGGGATAGTTCACCCAAAATGAAAATTCTCTCATTTTTTATCAACCTCATGCCATCTCATGTGCGTGTGACTTTCTTTCTTCTGCAGAACACAAATTAAGATTTTTAGAAGAATATTTCAGCTCTGTAGGTCCATACAATACAAGTGAATGGGTGCCAAAATGTTGACGCTCCAAAAAGCACATAAAGGCATCATAAAAGTAATCTATACAACTCCAGTGTTTTAATCTTTATCTTCTGAAGTGATATGATATGTGTGGGTGAGAAACAGATAAATGTTTAAGTCCTTTTTTGCTAGAAATTCTTCTCCCTGCCTAGTAGGGGGCGATATGCATGAAGAATGTGAAAAACCAAAAACACAAGAAGAATGTAAAAGTTAAAGTGGAAATTGACTGAGCAGGGAGGATACTTTATAGTACAAAGGGACTTTAATATTGATCTGTTTCTCACCCACACCTATCATATCACTTCAGAAGACACTGATTTAATAATTGGATTTATGGTTTACTTTAATGCTGACTTATGTGATTTTTGGAGATACAAATTTTGGCACCCATTCGCTTGCATTGTATGGACCTACAGAGCTGAGAAATTCTTCTAAATATCTTAGTTTGTGTTCAGAAGATAAGAGAAAGTCATACACATCTGGGATGGCATAAGGGTGAGTAAATGAGAGAATTTTCATTTTTGGGTGAACTACCCCTTTAAGTTGTAATCTTTTAGCTGTTGCAATAAATAAACACATAGCTCTGAACAGTATGATTATGTTGGCTTGACAATGCCAAAACAGTGTTATTCTACAGACACGGTTTTGGGTTTTTCCAAAATCCCTAAACCAAGACCAAAATTATCAATTGTAACTCTCCCTAGAGCTTTAAAACTACATACTCCAAACTCAGCACATATCTTCAGACTGTTCTGTCTGTCTGTCTAAAACAATATATAACAGTACATTAAACATCAAACATGTTCGGATTTTGCCGCATCGTACAGCATTATCACATTCAGCATGGACAGACAAATTCGCTGGAATCTTGTCGCATGGCATATGGTTAGGCCTAAAAACATTTGAATGAGGCATTCTCACCTCACAACCAATGCGAGCTAATCTTAAATGGATTCTGATTGGATGATAGCAAGGACAGACTGACATTCAGAGGAGAGGATCTGCAGAGACTGATGAGGGGTCACGGAGAGCTCTTCAACTCACACACACACCAAATGCTATAAAGACGTACACACACCTATGCATACACACACACACCCTGGAGGAGAGCTTGTTTTAGCCCAGTTGAGTGTGTCGTCCTAATGAGGGTCAGTAAGGACAGGCAATATACAGGACACTAGCTAGAGGACAACAGATAGCAAACAGGAAGGACCTTGTGTGGTAAGGTGTTGCAGGCACATCTGTAGCATATCCATTTGTTTGAGTTTTCTTCTTTTTTTTTTTTTTTTTTACCTTTTAGTGTTGCTTTCTGGTTAATTTCCTGTTTCTAAATCATTAATTTCTTTATTTGTCTGCAATGAAAATATACGATCATTTACTTATCCTCATGTCGTTGCAAGCCTGCATGACTTTCTTTCTTCCTTTGAACACAACAGGAGAAATTTCATGAGAAATGTTGATGTCCGAATCATTCTTTTCAATGAATCGGTTGATTTGGTTCACAAAACTGGTCTGAACAAAGATTTTCTTGGAAAATAAGAACTTAATATTTGCTCTGTTCCTCACAAAAAGCTGTTGTATGAATTCAGAAGACTTGGAAAACAGCTCAAGTCATATAGATTACATTTATGGACTACTATTTCTTTCTTTAAAAGCCTGAAAGCTCCAGTTCCAACTCATTGTTATTGCATGGAAAAGAGCGACTAGTACATTATTCAAAATGTCTTCTTTTGTGTAAAACAGAAGAGTGGAAGTCATACAGGTTTGGAAAGATAGAAGGGTAAATTATATGTATTATAAAATAATCAATAATATACAATAATTTTCATTTTGGCATGTACCATTCCTTCAACTCTTTATAAAGCAATAACTGGCTCCTCTCTCTATAAATCAGCGTACTTGATGCATATCAACTGCTTGACCTAAATCAATCTTAGTCATCAAAGTGTCTGGTTTTATATCCACATTCGGGCTCTTTCTTGTGTCCTGCCCTATTCAGATTTTTTTTTTTTTTTGTGCTAGAGGTGCATTAGCTCAGTGCTAAGTGCTCAGTGCTGAAAGCTGTGAGGCACAGAACAGGGCAGCTGGAAGAAAGAAAAGCCATTACAGACCTCTAAAACCCAGGCCATTATGGTGCCTGCTGTTCAGATTATCTACCAAATCGCTCATGCCTGGCCAGTTAATTTAAACATACATTCGCCCCAACTATCCACACTGGCACGTTGCCAAAGGAATGTGTGTACAAACATATATCCTTTTTTTTTTTTTTTTTTTTTTCACTTTTTCTCCCAATTTGGAATGCCCAATTCCCAATTTGCTTTTAAGTCCTCGTGGTCGTGTAGTGATTCACCTCAATTTGGGTAGCAGAGGACAAATCTCAGTTGCCTCCGTGTCTGAGACCGTCAACCCACGCATCTTATCACATGGCTTGTTGAGTGCATTGCCACGGAGGCTTCATGCCATTCACCACGGCATCCACGCTCAACTCACCATGCACCCCACCGAGAACAAACCACATTATAGTGACCAGGAGGAGGTTACCCCATGTGACTCTACCCTCCCTAGCAACCGGGCCAATTTGGTTGCTTAGGAGACCTGGCTGGAGTCACTCAGCATGCCCTGGGATTCGAACTAGTGAACTCCAGGGGTGGTAGCCAGCATCTTTACCACTGAGCTACCCAGGCCCCGCCAAACATATATTCTTATGTTTTCTTCTGTGTGTTTGTTAGGGGTGGGTGGTATGTATGTCTTGGATATATCATGAATTGTGACATATCATGAAAATGTCATTTTATATCACAGTAATGCTTTATATCATAATATAGTTATTTTATGATATAAACCAAAAGATATGATTATTCATAGCATGAATGATAAGTCTAGCATCTGTACAAAAACAGCTGCTTCACATTATGTAACAACTGAGTTAAAAGCAAAAGTCTCAAAACAGTAAAAATAATATTATAAAACGTATAATTTAAATTCTAAATTATGACTGTATGAGCCACGTTTGAATCCGTTATATGCACACATCTGATCGGACATAACATTGAATTCAATCACTTAAAAAAAAACTTTTTGGTTGAACTTGATTAAATCATGGACAGTGCTTACATGTTTAAAGTGAGTTTTCTTAAATTAAAACTACCATGTAATCTCAATTTAAATACTTCAAGTACAGTGAACCTAATTAAATTGAGTAAACCCAACTAAATTAGACATGTTAAATAAACTCAAATTAATCTCTTGCCGTGATTAATTAGCTAGTACAGTGAATGATAGCATGCTAATGGGGGAGACTATGCTATGATTAGCATAGCAATTCCTAAATTCATGCTCCACTCTTCACCATCACGGTAACCCCCAAAATTCCAACATAATAAAAACTCTACTAGATCTCAATACTACAAAAGATTAAACACTGTAAGTCTCCCCTTTTACATTCATCTTCCACATTATATAACACTTAATAAAAAAATCTTAATATCGAGTGCTAAACAAAGCATGTTGACTAGCATGGGACACATCCCGTTCTGTATTCGTTCTGTATTCTCTGTTTCTCCATCATTCTCACGTGTAAATAACGTAAAGCTCACTGACAGCCATGAAAACATATCTACCGCCATATCAATAGTATTGCAAAATCTCCACCAGTTGACACGTTATATACTGTCATTCCACCCAGCCCTAATTTTTTTGTATGGTTAAAATAAAATACCATAGCAGGATCCTAATGTCCTTTTAAATTACTCACAGCTTGGATTAAAAAAGAAGGCGGTCTGACATTTACATTTCTGTATAAGCTCAGCCTCGTTTCCAAAGTTGATCATATTCTATTCTGTTTTTATCCACCTCTTGTTTCTACGGCTGATCTCATCATTATAATTTATATATTACTTGGCTTAATTTGTGGTAAAAATTACAGAGAAAGGCTTCTTTAAGTAGGACAGCGAGCAAGTGCTATTTATCATAATCGGCCCCGCACTCACACGCACAGCTTGACTCCCATTTATCATTCCATCGGCTGATTATTTGCATATTAATCAGCCACTGGAGCATGATGGGGTGCTCGGCAGCCAGTCACAGAGGAGGAGAGGCGGGTAATTATCATAGATCCCCGCACTGATGGGCCAATTGATTACAACAGCTCGAGGAGGCCCTTGAGAGAGCCCAGGGGGCCTTTTCTGGATGGCCCCTGTGAGACAAACCCCCTCCTCATCCACGCTGCATCAATTTAACCCAACCCCCCAACAACAGCTTTCCTTGAAATCCAGGTCAATGAAAATATGAAAATGTATGACTGCTAATAAACAGCATAACAGGGTTTAAGAAGGCTCTGAACTGCAAAATAACAGCTAGATATTTTTTTTAAATGCGAGTGAAAAACCCACCACCACGATGCCAGGGTATTTTGCCATGCGGTTGTAAGAGCAATAATAGTAATAGTGATGCTTGCCTTAACAAATACAACTAAATAATTCTCCAGCACTCTGATAAACATCTGAGATTGATCTACAGGACGCTGTTTTCCAAACATAATGACTGCGTCCTAAAGTGGGTCAACTGAAAGTATGATTCTGCATCCATTTAGTCATGAGTAATTTAAATTCTTCCACTGTAGGGCCAACCAAGGTCCAGCTGGCTGAACTACAAAAGAATTACACTGAGATTTGGATTGCCCACGGTTATTTATTAAAGCCAGACTAAAACCAGTATCAGTCAAACCATTAAAGGAATGCAGCCATTAGCATTTTCTGGAGAAACAAAAAACATATTTTTTCGGGGAATAACATGAAACGGCATTCACAACCCATTTTACATCCGTAATGTGACATATTTCAGTGTGGAACAGGAAAGTCAATGAGAAAGAAATTTTTACTTCATTTTATCCATTTACTGGATCGTGAAAAGTGGGCGTTTCATACCAGAATAGGGAAAGATTTGTGAGTTTACAGTCAATTGTGGACAACTCAGGTTTCCTGAACACTCCCCCTCTGACTTCTACTGGTTGGATAAACAGAAAGCCCCGCCCCCAAACTCATGCCATTTGATAAGAGAATTCTGCGGTGTCATTCTGGTCAGGATACTCAAACAAACAGAGCAATGTTTTTATAGCACCACAGAGCCACACTGTTTACATGCTTTGGGGAAGTCAACCTAGAAATGGCTTACTTATAGCTGTCTCTGCATACTGAATTGGAATACGAGAAAGAATTGTAAGAAACAGAACAAATTACATACATGAGACAGATATTCTTAGCCATTCAGTAAAGTCTGAACATGAGAGTGAGCGATTTGGTTGCATACTAGACACCCTGCTTTCGTTCCTGTGATACTTTCAGTGTGAAATATTTGAAAGTGACTGTACTCTGTCTATTTTTGGAGGGGAGAAACAGAGGTGATTGGTGAAAAGGAGATGAAGGGCAAAGTTTTACATTCTCAAACGCCCATGCCAAACGATAAGAGAGCAGAATGAACGGTGGCTTTGAGTAAAACCAAGAAACCAAAGCCACATCACAACAACAGGTTCTTTCATATCCATCTTGGGCCACTATGTATGTTTCGTGTTTACGTGTCCAGGTATGATGCTTTTTAAGATGATGTCCTCTGTGCATGTGGGTGACTCTTCAATTAGGGGCACTTTTCTGTTCCCTCTGATAATTTTAAACAATTAATTAATGTGCTTTTTGTTAAAGAAAATTGAATTCTTTTAATTTTAAAGAATAGATTCTAAAAGCTAAAAACTGAGTGTTAAAAGGTTACATTTTGTGCCAGATTTGTCCTTAATTTTCTTGTCCACTACCCAAATTGTTTAACTTCCCCTCTTTTGTAAATATATGTATATTTCAAAAGTGTTAAAATCTGTAAAATTCTACTTAGCACTTTTTCCTAAGAGCCCAAAATATAACAGTTTTTTTTACTGTACATCTTGCCATTGCAGTCTCTGGGCACGATTATGATTTCAAGCTCAATTACACTTCCTAGTGCTTGGCGTTTGCGCAAATCGCTAGATGGCACTATAGGAAGTGTAATCAAGCTTGAAATCATGATTTTGCCTAGAGACTGCTCATGTCAAGATTTATAGTGAAAAAGGAGTTATATTTTGGTCTATTCTCACCCAAAACCAATTAGATTGCATAAGAAGACATTAATTAAACCAATGGAGTTGTATGGATTACTTTTATGCTGCATTTTAGTGCTTTTTGGAGCTTCAAAGTTTTGATCACCATTGACTTGCACTGTATGGACCTATAGAGCTGAGATATTCTTCTCAAAATCTTCTGCAGAAGAAAGAAAGTTGTATACACATCTTGGATGGCATGAGGGTGAGTAAATGATGAGAGAATTAACATTTTTATTGAACTATCCCTTTATATTTCTCAATTTGAATTTGTTAGCTAACTTGTTGTAGTCCAATGCCTATCCAAATGTTATTTATTTTTTTCAAAAAATGTCACACCATCACACATATCAAAATCCAGTTAAAGGCTGATCAAGGCCATGACAAGATCTTTATTTTAGGACAACTGATAAATATTTTGACAGATTAAATATAGTTTGATTTCAAGAAATATAGTTGCCAGTAGTGCCCCTAATTTAAGGCCACGTATGTGTATGTTATGTACTGTATAAACAGTATCTGGGTGCTACCTTGTGTCTGTCCGGGCATAGGCAGCAGTGCCTGACCCAGCTCTCCGTTCAGCCATAACTGCATGCGGATAAACGGCTCTCTTCCTTTCTGCGTGAGCTTGCTCCAGTGCTTCGGCCGAGAGAGCATGTCACTTACACTCCCCTGAGAGAGGCCCAGCACCTGCAACCCGCACACACACACACACACACACACACACACACACACACACACACACACACACACACGGGGGAATATGGTACATCAGATTCAGAGAAAAACAGCCCTGAAACAAATATGAAGATATTTCATGATGCAATAAGAAGAAAGTTGCAACTGATATTACAGACTCATAGATTTGCATGCAAAATTAAAATGAAACCGACACATGAGCAATCAAAAGCCTCAGCTGAAGGGAAATCATTTCAGGGCTCAATAATAAAGATTGTCACTTGCCCGATCAGGCAAATGCTATGTTACCATTACATCTTGCAATCACTGATCACGTCTAGTATGTTTTTTCATGCCTTGCAAACTTAAACCTTTGGCTTTCTGTGATGTACTTCACCTCATTTTTGCAGTGCATTTAGCCGACTGAAATGAGTCACCAACTTATCTAGGTGGCTAACATAGATGAGGTTTTGTCAGAATTGTAAGAATAGTAGGTGGTTTCCAGGGCATTGCTATGTGGTTTCCTTGGTGGTTGGGAAGTTGATAGTTGGTTGTTAGGGTGTTTTGGGTGGTTGCTAGGTGGTTACTTATTGGCCCAAGTCTCTATGATATTCTGATACCTACAGTATGGCTTTGGCTCCCTCATTCAATTAAAATCTCTGAGATTTTTTTTTTTTTTTTTGCCAGTTTCATTATCCACCACATGAAACTTGTAAGGTGTAGTAAAATCACTATACTGTAAACACACACCTGTGACCACACATTTTATAATAATGCACTAAGTTGCACTGTTGCTCATGCCTAAAAAAACACCTGTTAGAGACACAAAGGCAAATCAATGTAATGCACAGCTTCTCATGCTTTACTAAACTAGTGACAAGACTGGGCCAGCAGAAAAAAAAATCCTCATTGTTTAGTCCTTCATTCCTCTGGGAACGGTGGATGAGTAATCGATGGAGGCGTATCTAATCTGAAAATCACTGACCTTTTCGCCAAAGATCCGCTGACAGATGCCATTCTTGGCCAGCTTGTCTTTGACCTGCTGCGTGAGATCCACAGTGTCCACTTCTTGGTACATATAGTACTCGTACTGCTCAGGTGTGAGCGGGGCCACCACAGGTTTGGCGACTTTGGGGAGGGACAGTAAAGGTGAGGAGGAGGGCAGTGGGCTGCTCTGAGGGGTCTCGCTGCCACTGGGCATCTGCAAACTGAGCTCTGAGCTCTGGGAGTAGGGTGACTCTGAGCTGGGCCAGTCCTTCCAATAATCCAGGGAAGAGGCAGGAGCCATGGGCGCAGTGCTCCCCAGTCGAGGGAGCTTCTGGTGGGGGTAAAGAGTAACAGAGTTGGGTGTGAGACGTATGGTGAAACTGTATAAGGCTCAAGAAGAAAGAAGAGTGAAGTGGGCTATTCTAGAACTCTGGTAAATTAGTGTGCCAATATTCTGCATGGACTTAAATTAAATATTCTAAATATATAAATCATAATGGTTTGTTCTTTAATATTATTTAATCCCTATTGACACTTAAAAAATAATATTTAAATATGCTAAAAATATAAACTAAATAAAGGACTGTTCACCATATGTGACATAAATGGCTACATACATCCACTGTAATTTAGTGAAGCTTGATATGATGATTGGCAACTAGATTTTTTATATTTTTTGAAGAAAACGTGAGTGGTGCTTGCCTGTGCAAAACTCACCACCACAACGCTAGGGTGTACCTGGTGGTTGTCAAGGCATATGCAGTTGCTAAGATATTTTGGGTGGTTTCTAAAGTGTTCTAGGTGGTTGCTAGTTGGCTACTTATTGGCAAGAGAGCAAAGTAGCCCACCCCAAAGTATCTATTACATTCTGGTTTTTAGATATAGTTTGGGTCCCTCCGTCAATATAAGTCTATGGGGTTTTTTGGTGTGCCCTTTTTATCATCTACCAGGCAATATCGTAAATTTGTTGGCTTAGAAAAATAGCAGCACACATTTCCTTCACAAGCCACTTGATTTGAGGTATCAAGTTACACCTCAAACATTAATACTTATACTGAATGTATAAGAGTTTGTTAAAAATTCCTAGCAAACACCACTAAAAAATCTTGCCTAGCAAGCAGCGCTAATAATTATCCAATATCTTATTTTTATTCTAAGCTACTTACAATTAGAGCTGGGTTTCACCAACCACCTCACGACACAAAATGTACTGCGATACATACTTCACAATTCAATATACAGTATCACAATACATTACAATATCATAATTGGACCACGATTGAAATTGCGACAAACGTTGGACTCAGAGTTTGTGTTTATTTAGATGACTTGCTTCTTCATTATTCAATTTTAGGACATGATATGAATACACAAATAGATGAATAAAAATATTGATCCAGGAATCTAAAATATCGATCCAATATTGTGAGAAAATTTGCCGTGATATCTCGGTATATGATTGTATCTGCACAGCCCTACTTATATTGCATGCATTACAGGGCTAAGCGACTTTATCAGTGGTGTCAGTTCATGGATCATCCCTTGTGGGTTTGGACCTACAACCTTTTGGTTTACAGCCCAGACTTTGAACTCCTCATGATACAACTTGGGAAAGCGCTATACCTCCTTGCTATCTTCATGATTGTGGGCGTCTTCGCTTACAGAGTGCTGCCCAGTACCACGGCGTTCAGAGAGTCCAGAGCTCCACCAGTGCTCCCTCCAAGAACCTCCACCTACACCTCCTCCACTCTCAGAGAGACGACCGAGCTTGACCCCTCCATCCAGTCCCATCTCTGACACGGCTACCTCACCCATCTCCTTCTTCACCCCGGTGTGGAAGTCCAGGAGAGGGGAAGTGGAGGGCTTCTTCAGAGACTGAGCAATAGGAGTGTAGGAGAGGGTGGATAGCGGGGAACTCAAGAGCTTGGAGCCCAGGAGCGAGAGGTCGGTCGGGGCCATGGAGCTGGCCTTCAGTACGGGCTCCAGGGCCACCTGCTGGGCCTCCATCTCTCTCCGAGCCTGCTCAAGGATGGAGCGAATGTTTTCGTCGGAGTTGCTGGAGGAGGGCGGAGGTTGAGCACTTTCGACTGCAGGAACAGTCAAGAACATGTAAGTGGTCACAATTGGTTTTATTTATAAATTAAATGCTACCATATTATTTGTCAAGTAAAATAAATTAAAATGAGTTTTTTCACCCAAAAATAAAAATTCTGTCATCATTTACTTACCAGCATGTCCTTCCAAACCAGTATGACTTTCTTTCCTCTTTATTTTAATAACTGAAGTTGTTCTTCTCTGTAAATCTTCCATTGATCTCAAATTTTAATTCACATTTGCACATAATTGGACTTTGCATGTCAAGATGTGTCATGCAAGGTTTGATGTCACTGATGCAAAATGGTTCTCACACATCTCATAACTGGTTGCAACGCTCCAAGTTTAATTATGTGAAAGAATGACATTTGAGTGCTACAATGTAAGGGAAGATTTTCAGTGAATAACAACATCAATTTTGTTCCTTTTTCTTACAGAGAGTTATATTTCTTCAGAAGACTTGGAATATAGTGCAGAAGTTATATGGACTATTTTTCTGATACATTTATCATTATTTTATGCTTGCACTGAAAAAAAAAGAGCAACATGAAGATTCTTACAAATATTTTCTTTTGTGTTCTACAGAATAAAAGAAAGTCAAACAGGTTTCTAACAACATGAGGGTGAGTAGATGACAGAATTTTAGGTGAATTATCCCCTTAACAGATCCCTCAACTACACTTCCTAACTAACTATATATATATCAATGGATTATAATTCGGTATTTGATGTGACATATAGTATACCATAATATAAATGTTGTACTCTTATAATAACAGTAAAAGAGCTTATCTGCAAACAGTTTTATATAATAAAACTACACAAAGGGCAAGGCATGGTAGACAAAAACATCTGTTTTCTGTGATCTATACATTAAAAGATTTTTTCAACACGTGTTCATACACAGGGATTTTATTGATGTATATTTATGACATACATCGGTCATAAATCACCATGACTCAGATTTATGACAGAAGTTTATTGAAAGCAGTAGTGCTCTTGGCGTGGGGGGTAAAATCTGGGGAAAACTTTTAACAGACAGTACAAAACCTCACCAAGTCTTAGACTGTGTGCATATATTTGGAAATAGCTGCCCGACCCTCTGTGGTAACCTGATCGCCGTTGCCTCTCCCCCACGCCGTCTGCAGTGGCAGGTGGGGAAGAAACAGTTTAATTCCAGTACACAAGCTTGGACAGGAAAAGGGTAAATGAGGGAAATTTAAACATTCTAAAAAGGGGGCGAGGACCGATATATTACTTGTTGTATTTGATAAAATATTTTTTGGCAACAGAGTGATCTATCCTCAAGGTAATGACGCAACATATTCAGGATAAAATGGAAAAACACATGTGAGAGCCCTGACCACCTGTCTACCCGATGGAGGAACATGACTCACCTGCTTTCTGCACTTGTAACTCTCTCTTGGCCTGCTCCAAGATGGACTTTATTGCCTCATCTGAGCCTGTCTCAGGTGTGCGGATGCGTGTGGTGATGTTACCTGTGAAGATACAAAAGTTTAGACAATGAGACACGTAGAACTCAGCCAACTGTATCAGTGGCATTTCATGTGTAACAAAATATTGACCCATTTTGTTATGAAATGGAGCACAGCATATACTGTAGTTTTCATACATCTTTACACAGCTCAAATATAAAAAATGGTATTATAAATTAAGTTAAAGTACTGTAATATTTCACCCAAAAGAAAAGTGACTTAAATATCTGTTTGTTTCTCACACAAAGCTATCGAATGATGCCAGAACACGCTTTTTTGTCTTTGTAGAAGCTTAACTGACATGGTCACAAAGAACTGTTGTTGTGTCAAAAAGACTTGAGTGAAGATTCTTCAAAACCTCTCCTTTTTGTGTTCCAAGGTAACTAGCACATGGGTTTGGAACTATAAGAGGGTGAGTAAATAATTACAGAATTTTCATTTTGGGTGAAGTATTCTTTTGATTTTAAAGTTAATAATTAAACTGCATTCATGCAAGCAACCTTACAGTCCTTGCGAATTCAAACAAGAGCAAATACAAGCATATTCTAGTAACCAATCCATCAGTTATGCTAATATACAAACTGCCGCTGTTTTATTTTATGGAAATGCAAACTTGCAACCAGACTCATTTGCACAGAACTAAAAAAATCATTATCAAAAATGTGCTTGTCTACACTACTGCACATATCGGCACCTGCACTGCCCCTGGCTACAACAGCACTTCCTGTACACAGACTGAACTTTTTCCTGTCCTCTTAAGTCCACAGACTCCATACAACAAAGAATCGGCAAGATTTGGACAGAGGCAATGACAAACAACAGCACTCTCAGGGATGATCAGGTGGGTCAAAAAATGATAATAAACACAGAAAGAGAGAGACAGACAAATAGATAGAATGATAGATAGACAGAATGACAGACAGACAGACAGATGGGAACAGAGGAAAAAGTGCCAGAGAGAAGTGCCCTCTGATGGGGCGATGAGCAGTGGGCAGCGGGGCAAGGTCAGAGTCACTGGCGTGTGAAGAGAGCAGCTGGACATGTATGTGAGGTGGAAGTAATGCTCTCTCTCTCTTTTCCTCACACACACAGGGGTGGCTAGCCACCCACAGCGCCGCCCTGGGGGAGACTCAACCACCAGTTGTAATGTGGTGGCACTGTGGATCTGCCTAAAGGATTCAGACACACATATACACACACACATATATACACATAATCAGACCACAAAATAACAGGACAGACGTTTCAAGGACCTCCATGATGGAAAACTACGTAGAGAACACTAATTTAGACTTGATAACACTCACAAAAAAGTTTTCCACAGTTTGAAATTAATATTTGAGGCCAAAGTTTAAATGTAGCACAGATTTAGCATATACTGTAAAAAGCTGTATTCTGGTGCAAAACACGGTCTTTGAAAGTGTTAGTTACCCAAGAATGAAAATTCATTATTATTTACTCACCTTTATGTTGTTTCAAACCCGTATGACTTACTTTCTTCCATGGAACACACAAAGAGAAGTTTTGAAGAATGTTCAATTCCATTCAATGAAAGCAAATGAGGACTATTACTCGTAAATGCATCATAAAAGTAGTCTATACAAATAATGTCTTCTGAAGCCATATGACAGCTTTGTGTGAGGGACAGACAGAAATTAAGTTGTAATTCAGAGAAAATCTTGTTCGACAGCTGTAGTCACCATTCACCTTCAATGTATGGAAAAGAACAACTTGGACATTGTGCTATAAATAATTCCTGCTGTGTTCTACAGACTCTACAGGGGGTGAACTATCCCTTTAAATTCCAGAACACCTCTTGCACCCCTGTCTCTCTCACTGTACACTTGTTTTGCAACAGATTCCAGGCCAGAGATCGAGAAGAAACAGACCAGCACAACAGAAACATACAGACACAGCAGATCTGAAACTCCAGAAACCCGTAACACGTGAGGGAAGGCGTGAAACAGACCTGGCCGTGTGGAGCCTTCCGAGCCGGTTCTTCGCTTCGGAACATCCTGAAACACTCTGTTCAGGTTCTGGCCTGGATTCTCTGTTGGAAAACAAGTGGCGGAAGATAATAAAGTAAGACCAAGCCCTAAACTTCTGCTGTCAATTGTCCAATCATCTCCAGTCACTTGCCCGTCACATCGGGCCAGTGCTGCGTTGTTATAATGCACGTAAAAAAATTTTTTTTTAGACTTTAAAGCTGAAGTGTGTAATGTTTCAATGTTAAAATACTTTCTACTATCCCAGTTTAATATACAGAGTAAACTACGAGTAAGCCATTTGTAGGTTGATTTCCCAAAAACACTGTGGCTCTGTGGTGCTATCAAAACATTGCTTTGCATGTTTGAGAATCCTGACCAGCCTGACAAAAAAATATTGGCCTTAACCAATGGCTTGAGTTTGGGGCGGGACTTTGGAGGGTTCGGAAACCTGTTTGAAACAAAAGACCCCGTTTACACCTGGTTTTATGATGCATTTCATGTGATCCGATCACATGTGGTCAGTGCTAAATACAGGTCTAAATGGGTTCTAAAATGTTTTGTGATCGAATCACAAAAAACACACGAAGGTCAAAAACGCATGTAACCCCATCACATTTGAGGTGTAAACGCTTATGCATCTTGGACAGCAGCAAAGCGCATCTGTCAATCCACCATTGTGCTAAAACAAGAGTTTAAACTCTGCCTGTTACAAGCAGCTTTAAAAAAAGAAAATAACCAACCGATCGGAAAATTTGAAAAAGCGAACACATACACAAGCCAGAGAACTTCACAGATCTTCTTCAGTGTGTCTGATATCAACATGTAGAGACACAAATGACAAGTACACACATCTGAAGCTCTGCTTATTCAGGCTTTCCACTAAAATAATGGAGAATTCTGCTCGAAATGTCACGCTTGTTCTTAGAATGAATTTCATCTGCATCTGGGAGAAACAGCACGCCAGTTCTTTGCGCTTTATTACATTTATTTTGCAGTTTAATATCATGCAGTAACACACTGACTGATGTATGTTAATCATGAAATCAGAGACCCTCCCCGCAAAATCTGAACACAAGTGGTCACAGGAAACGCATTTATCTGACCAGGTATAAACAGCGATGTGTCTCGCCTAACCATATGTGATCGGATCATCCGAGAGGCATCTTAATACCAGGTGTAAACGGGGTCAAAAATTCCACATTTCAGCTTTAAACATTTGGTTTTCTGAGATGTATTGAACATAACTGTTGTGAATTTTGCTGTTTGAAATATGTTAAAGTATGTAGGTGGCATATACTGACACAACGTTCCATGTACTCTAAGGGGTCGTTCAGACTGAATGCATTTTTTTTTTTTTAAGTTAGATGCAGTGCAACAAATACAGAACGCATGCGTCTCGAGACACATTTTTTGAAAGGTACGTTATTTTAAACCTTACATGGCACATAAAAAGCGTGGTCAAGGACGTCTGTCTAGTGCATATTTACATTGAAAAACAGCACTGATGGACACAAATTCAAATTCGTTGTGAAAAGAGTCACTTTAGATACAGTAAAAGCCAAAATTGACTTGTGATAGACTTAGAAGCTTCAAACAAATCAGAACATTTTTGCACCATATGCCATCATTTTCCAAAAAAGAAAAGAAAAAAAGGGTATTAATTGAGCTTTCATGGAGTTTCATAATAGTTGTATTATTTTCAGCTATTACTGGAAATGAAAAACCTAATCAGTTATTTTAGAAAATTGTTTCTTTTTTGTTTTGTAAAGTAAATTGTTCAATAAAAATGACAAGTACAAATCTGAATGACTTGTGGTGGTGGGCAAGCAGAAAAAAATCCTTATTGTTAAGCCTTGATCTCATATTTGCTCTTGGTTGTCACAATTTCTTCACAATCTATGTTTAGAAAACTTCCAATAACAATACCAATCAAATATGACACTTTTACATTGACTGACACGTGTAAATATCCTTTGAATGGTAGTTTGTTAGGCATTAACACATCGACCTAGTCTGACCTAAACGAAAGCCACCTGCACCCAGTAGAACTCACTCAAGTGATTATATCAACGTTAATGTGCTCCTTTAGCCCGGGTATTTGATGCGAATGAATGGGTTTTAAGGTTTTTACAAAGTTAATACTCCCACGGGAGACCACAAGCCGACGGTATGGAGGCAGCCAGCCAGACCAGACACCCTTGAAGACGTTCCAAACTGGTGTGTAGACACGCGGGTAGCACAGTCAGCCTTTTTTAGCAGCGGCTGTTTCAAAACTACTGCCTCACAGCTAGACTGAACAAATTTAGACTCGGCTCAACATGGCTTCTAGGATTCGCAGCCAACTGTCCTCATATGCAAGTACTCTCGCTCGTGCTGGGCTTGGTATTCATTGGTTCGCTCTAGCTGTGAAGCGCAGACTTGAAGCAAAACATAACGCTCGCAAAACTTTCTGAACTTCCCCTTCACCCGAAGGCTGAGAGCAAAACGAAATACAGAGTAGACCAATAAAGTGTAGCTCTCTTTAGTGTGACAAGCTGCATCTGCTAACCGAGTACTACTAGCATTTCCGTCAGAATTTTATAACGTATGTGCACCACGTAGTCATATAATTAATAATTTTGTTATTGTTTGTGTCAAAGGTCAGTAAAGCCTGAAACATACTGAATGCAAGTACATAAGTGCTTCTAGCAACGCAAGTTCGATTTCACGCATTGTTGCTTTATGAAACGTGTCAAAATACGCTTAGCATTCTCAGCATTACCACAAGGGGCACTATAGCTGGCAGCCTGGCATTAAAGCCAAAGTACACTTCGGTTTCACGTGTGCTGCTACGTCTCGCGCACAGTGCGCGTGAAGTTAATTTCATCATCAGCACAATCCGTGTGGACTGTCGGCGTGCAGCCCAGTTTTTCTTTCCTTGCGTCATTGTACATATCGGTACGCATCATCTGCACATGTGCCTGAACTTGACTGTACTAAAGAGTATTATGAAGCATTGCATGTGTCCGTATAGGATCGCGGTCAAAAAAGCATACTTAAAAACGCTAGAATGCATTATTGTGTGCGAGACGTAACAGTACGCAGAAGTATGCTCTAGTCTAGCCTTTAGCAAAAACAAGCAAGTTAAAGTTAGTTGCCATTAAACGTTGACATATTTATAGCTTGCTACCTTAATAATTAATAATAATAACATATCCCGTGCAATGGCACAGACATTTAATGGCAGCTCTATTGCTCCCTTGAATACTGAGGATTGTTACCACCATAGTTATGCAAAAATGCTTGTTATGGAGCTGTTCACGTCCTGTACGCATAACTGTGTTCCGTCTGCGTTATTTTTTTAATTTTTGCTCTATGCAAACATGTTTAGTGTGTGTATAAATGCACCTTCCGTTAAATTTCTCTAACACTAAACACAAAAATTCGCCCTGTAGGATATGTATTATAGATATCTATAATACAATTTTCACGAGTTAAAATGCTAATTCTTGATAGTCAGCAATATAATAACTTCTAGTGAAAATGCTATATTTTAATTCAGTAATTAGGATTTTTACAAAAGTAAAAACGTTAATTATTGATACCAAAATGGAATTTTGTAGAATTTCACAGTAATCTGTCATTCACTGCTGTTGAGAAACACAATTACAAATATCTATAATGAACTTACTAGTTACAATTCAAAATACACATATTAGCTATGAATAATGATATTTTTTTCATATCAACAATGGAATTACAACTAATAAAAATGCAAATCTTTGATATCTGTAGTTTCGTTTTCACTAGTAGCAATGTTAATTTTAGATTCAGTAATGTGATTATAACTAGTAAGCCTTTTAAGATATCTGCAAATACTCTTAATAATGATACTCTTAATGATATATAAAATCAATTTCTGAAATACCAAATCTGACAAATTTACAGGTATCAAAAATTACTATTTTACTAGTTAATTAAATTTGTAATATCAGGAATGGATATCTGTACTAGCCATGTAATTACTGATATCACAAATTATAATTTTTACTAGTAAAAAGTACATCGCTGATATATACACTACCGGTCAAAAGTTTTGAAACACTTACTCATCCTTTATTATAATTTTTTTTTCACATTTTTGAATAACAGTAAAGTCATCAAAACTATGGAATAACATAAATGGAACTATGGGAATTATGTTGTGACTAAACAAAATCCAAAATAAATCAAAACTGTGTTATATTTTAGCATCTTCAAAGTAGTCACCCTTTGCCTAGAATTTGCAGACATGTACTCTTGACATTTTCTCAACCAACTTCTTGAGGTATCACCCTGGGATGATTTTTTAACAGTATTGAAGGAGTTCTCATCTATGTTGGGCATTTACTGGCTGCTTTTCTTTATTATTTGGTCAAAGTCATCAATTTCAAAAAAATTGGTTTTATTATTTTTTATTAAATTCTAATTTTGTAATGAAATAAATTAATATGGTGGCACAATTATATTTTTGTCTACAAAACTAATTTCAAACATTTAATCATACGCCTTCAGATCAAAAGATTTTTAAGATCATGAGAAACATTTCAGTCAAGTGTTTTTTGACCGGTAATGTATATTTGGAATTTCAACTAGTAAGAAATTAATTACAGATATTAGTAATTGCATTTTGAAAAGGAGTGAATGACAGATAATTGTGAAATTCGACAAGCAAAAATACATTTACAGATATCAAGCATTACAGCCTTGAACGTTTTAAGTTCAAATGCAATTTTTTATATCAAAGATGGGTTTTTCCCGCAAGTAATGGTATAATTTTTAATATCAAGAGTTACTGTTGTAACTAGTGCAAATGTAATTACTGATATAAAAAAAACTGCATTTTCACTAGTATGAATTCCATTCCTGATATCAAGAATTAGCATTTTAACTAGACTAGAATAACTAGATATATATCATAGATATTCATATACCTGTAGATATTCATCGATATTCATATCCTGCATATGATTAGATGTCAAAAGGGTGTGCAATATGTCCTGTGTATGGTAAATACAAAATATTGCAAGAACTGTGCACTTGCAATGTGTTGGCCAAGCATTTGCGTTTTTGATAGAGTATGATTCTGGTGTACAGCATATCAGAAGGGAATATGGGGAATACCACGACAAAGTAGCAAAGCAGTTTCCTATTTTTTGTTATTGCACATTTTGGCTATTTAAAGTATTAAGCTCTTAAAAGCAATATTCTTGTGCTCCAAACATGAGATTGCTAAAACATAAGTGCGGCCATAATTTTAATATAAAATGTTTAAGTTGCTTACGTGTGAGAAAAATCACACTGAATACTTTCATCACGTGCACACTGTTTGAAAATAAACGTGCAATGGTAGGCTATCTACAATTATGGTGATAGCAGGGTAAAGTCTTTTCCTCAGGTTCAGTCACTGACCTCTCTGCCTGCCCTGGATGCTCCTCAGCGCCAGTATGTTCTGCTCATCAGACAGGAAGAGCTTCATCTTATGAAAGGGCTCTTTGCCGCGGATGGTTAGCTTGCTCCAGGGTTTGGGCCGGGCTAAAATCTCACTAACCGAGCCTTGGGACAGACCCAGAACGTAATGACCGAACACACGCTGGCCAATATTATGTTTGATCAGCTGCTCCTTGACCTGTCGGGCGATCTCCGCCGTGTCCATTTCCTCGCCTTCTGATGTGCTGCCCGCGCCCTCTGATTGGCTGGGAGAAGGTGCCATACCATTGACCTCTGGGCTGCCTGCTGACTGAGGCGGTAGGGGGCTGGAGAGAGAGTTGGTTGTAGCATAATGGGGCGGCCCGAACAGCACGGAACTGGGAGAGGGGTCTTGGAGGGCTTTGGTGTAGATGGATTGCATGAGCTGCCTCTGAAGGAGGGAGTTGAGTGCCATTTTACCAGCCAGCGGGGGGAACGTGGCACCCACGCTGGCCATGCCTGGAGTGAAGAAGTCTGGCCCCATGCCTGTGGGGGAGAAGGGGTGGGTACCGTTGGCACTGGCAGCAGATTCGGAGGTAGCGGTGCCTGTCCTCATCAACAGCTGAGGGGAGGGGGGAGGAGGAGACCCCTGGAGCGTGGTGGGGACCGGAGTGGCAGGAAGACGCTGAGGGTTTTCCATGCTCGTTTCTTTACTTTTCCGTCCCAATGCTCCTACAGATTAGACCAAATAATAGGAGTTAAAACTGACAAGAAAATCATGGGTACCGTCATGGGAATGGTTTTAGACTTATGCTAACAATATGTAAGGGATAATGTACAGGCAGCTAGTCTTTAACGCAAAATAAACCCAGACAGGGTCTTGAATCACACTGAAGTTTTTTTCCCTTTCTTTTCCTGATAATGACCAGCTGACTGTATGTTACGCTGCTTATTACATGACTACTTAACCAAGTAAATAAATACATAAATAAATCGACATGAAATATTGATTTGAGTTGAGAGACCACAGACTGATACGAGAGACATGAAACTAGCACGGCTATGTAGTAAATCAGTTTCTTGGGACAACGGTCAATTATACAGTTCAGTATTCATTACACAAAAATATTTTCCACAGAATGCTGTGATTGACCAATCAGAATAAAGTATTCCAATGGGGCATGCAAAAGGATGAATTTATCACAACATATAAAACCACTGACATACTGCACACTGTAACTGCATTAAAAATATATATTAGCCTATTTTTAAGATTTACAAATTTCATTACAAAATTCCATCAAAATGAATTGTGTAATGTTTAACAAAATTAAATGAACAAATGTTTAAAAATGAAAGTTATTAAAGATTACTCAATTAGATTTGATGGAATTTTGTTATGAAACTGAAATGCGTAAATCCCCCCCAAAATTGTGTGTTTGTGTAAAGACCTTTATGCTTTTTTATTTTATTTTTGGGCATTTTGCCACTTTTTATTGACAGTAAGGGGCCAGATTTGAACCGGCTTCACCCACTTGAGCACCACAGCACAATGTATCTGGAGCATGTATGCTAACCACTGCACCACGGCTTTGATAGTAAAAAAAAAAAAAAATCCAATAACTCAAATTAAAAATAAATTCAAAACAAAATGTTTTTCATGCAGAAACAAAGCACCAAACACTTGCTTTGCATTTGTCAAGAAATTCCATAGTGTGTGTGTGTGCCACAGGCTGACATTTAACACTGATCTTTTCTGAGGTCTCTAGACTAGAAGGCATGTTCAGAGATATAAGCCCAGGCAACTGTGTGTGGGCTACCTGCTCATGCTGTGGGGACGCTTCACTGGAATGGCTCGTGGGTGTCAGTGTGGTTATCCTTTTTGCCTTGACAAAACACCTCTGCTACGTGTGATTCCATAACAATACCATCACTTTTACAACTGAGGTAAAATCAATATCCAGTGCAATAGAATTCTGATGGCCATGAGACCAATACATGCTACGACCATACATGATTCTCCATTACTGCCATAAGCAGTGGATGCCTAGATTAAAAATGCAAAATTTGTGATAGAAAGTCACATTTACAACGCAAATGAAATGTATGATCTCCGTGAGGATGTCCAGAGGTGTTAATGACATTTCCTTAATGACATTTCCAACTTCATACACATAGTGTGCTCAAAAGGGCAGGAAAAGGGAAATAAGACCTAATTATCACATTGGTCTCCGCTAGCCGTTCAGGATTTATGCAAGCCCCAGGTGACCTGATCTCTCACAAGCCAAAATGTTATATGTTGCTGCCTCTGCAAATGAATGAACTGACCTTAACAACAAGGATGCCTCCAAACCTAACTCGTCACTATCAGAATAATCTGTTACGATATTTATTCATGTTACCTTGTGGCAAAATAAAACTGTAGCAAAAGCAAACTTGTCAGAGAAGTTCTGAAAGTTTTATGAGGTCATGTCTTTATGATTCATAAAGCATTTTATTTATACTTAGTTTTTGAAATAAGCTATCAATTAAGAAACTAATGATAATAACTGAAATACAGCCGAGCTATTTCAGAGCAACTGGCTGTCTAATGTTCCTCGGAAGAGGTTGGATGCCCTGGAAACTCACCACTATTGGCCAGTCGTTTCAAAGCGCTGTCTGACAGCTGGCTGTGGTCTTTCCCCATCAGCAACATCTCTAACGGCTTGGAAGAGTCCTAAAAAGTGTGAGACAGACAGGGAAAAGAAAGAAAAAAGGAAGGAAAGAAAGAAAGAAAAAAGCAATGAAGGGAAGAAAGAAAACAGAAAAAAGGATGGAAGAACAAAAGAAGAAAGAAAGAAAGAAAAAGCAAAGAAAAAGATAAAGCAATGAAGGAAAGAAGGAAAAATGAAGGAAGGAGGAAAGAAAGAAAGAAAAGAATAAGCAAAGAAAAGATAGAAAGAAGCAATGAAGGAAAAAAGAAGGAAGAAAGAAAGAACGGAAAGACAAAGCAAAGAAAAAGACAGAAAGAAGCAACGAAGGAAAGAAGGAAAAAGAAAGAAAGAAAAAGCAAGGAAGGAAAAAATAAAGGAGGAAGGAAGGAAGGAAGAAAGAAAGGAAGGAAAAAGAAAAAGGATGGAAGAAAAAAGAAAGGAGGAATGAAGCAAGGTAGAAAGGAAGGAAAAAGAAAGAAAAAAGCAAGGAAGGAAGAAAAGAAGGGAGAACGGAAAGAAAGAAAAAAAATGATCAAAGCAAAAAAAAACAAAAAAAAAACAAAATCAATAACAAACAAGGACAAATTCATTATGTGATTTTTGAGTTCATATTTCAGAGCTAAATATCTAACAATTCAAATTAATATCTAAAAAAGAGGCTTCCAAAGCATCAAAAGCAATATTACATGAGCTACCCTTATAAAACACTAAAAGGACTTCTATTATAAAATCTATTATAACTCTAGTCTTACGTCAAGTCATCTTTTAGTCCACTATTGAAGTGTAAACTCTTACCTGTACTGAAGAGTGATCTGATGAATTGTGCTCCATAGATTTCAGGGTGCTGTTAAAAGTAAAAGATATAAAAAAAAAATAAAAAAAAAAACATTAATCAGAAATCCACTAACAAAACACTTCAGTTTCTGTTTCAGTTTTTGCCCCTAACTCTGTTCAGTTCAATAACTGTTTGTGCAACATCTGAAAATTTATTATTTCAAATATTGTTGCGGCACCAGCATTCACATTACCCAAATTGACCTGTGTGCCTAACTGTGCACCTCACGTGTTATCTCTGAAGTAAACCGGCCCATTTTCAAAAGCCCTTGAAGTGAAAACATTAACTATATTACGATGGAATGTGCCTTGAGCAGACAACAAGCTATCAATATACATTCAGCAAAGTGGCTATTTACGCCGATCATCAGAATAGCACAGATCTTAACAAGATCCTCTATTCACAGATTACTAGCTTTATAAATCCCAATTGGGAATATTACAGCTGAAATCGAGTTATGCAATGAATGGCCAGACATCTCCCGAACCCTCCCAACACACATTGATAGCAGAGACACACGGGTGAGCCAAAAACACACACATCACTCAATTAGGTTATCGCCGATGCAAACTACGTTAGCCTTCTCATTACAGCTGTGGCTGAAGATAAAACGTAGCAATCGCTCAGTCGCGAACACAGACCACTCCAACAACAAAGCGTGCTTAATCCGCTTTTCTCGAAAATAAGACCCGATACTCCTTGCATACTTAAGGCTCTTTGAATTTATTAAACAGAATGGAGATTACAGCAGAGTTAAATTCCTCTCTGTAAAATATAAGGAAGGAAAGGTCCAAATATTCTTGCAGTGTGCAGACAGATGCGTGCCGAGAGGTCTGGCAAACTCTGTGGTTCATATCTTCGCTGGCTACACTCAGTGAGTCCCACCAGGTACTGAGAAATCATAGTTCAAGCCCTCCAGCAACAGAGGACAAAAAAAGACATAAAGAACAGCATAATGGAGCAACATAAGGTTAAGGCCATTCTCTACAAAACCTTTGCTTATTTTAGGCCCAAGTTATTGTCAATTCATGGTACAGTATAGAGACTGACCGATTGTGGATTTTGCTGATACCGATAACTAAGGTGGTGGAACATGCAGATAACCGATTAATCGGCCGATTAATTGTTACAATTTATTAAATTAATGTTTATTTTGTTTTTCCTTACTGTGACAGGCAAAGAATCAAAACTGAATACATTACCAGATGCTTGTTTATTGTGCAGCCAAAATCACAATAACCAGAAAAAATTAAGATTTATAGCATAACCCAAAAAAACACCAAGGACTCTTGTTTTGAAATGTATATGCATCCAGATCACACAAATAAAGTTTTAGCCACAGAAAAACATGGAGGAATAAAAAACAAACTATCAGCAACTATCGACATTGATTTTTGCCAATAACCGATAGTTCCAAAAAGCAACTATTGGCACCGATTAATCGGTAAAACCCATATATCGGTCAGCCTCCAGTACAGTACCAGTCTAAAGTTTGGACACAAATAATAACTTATTCTTTACAATTACTATTGTCCACATTTTAAAATAAAAGTTAAGTCGTCAAAATTACGAAATGGAAGTATGAAAATTATGTAGTGACCAAAAAATGTTAAACAAATAAAAAAACATCTTATACTTTAGCTTTTTCAAAGTAGCCACTCTTTGCTTAGATCACAGCTTTGCACACTATAGACATTCAACCAACTTCATGATTCATCTGGGATGCTTTTTAAACAGTATTGAAGGAGTTTCCATGTATGCTAGATGCTCTTTTGTTGCTTTTTCTTCACAAACCAGTCCAACTCCAATTAAAATGTTAGTTTTGTAAAGTAGTTCATACGTAGACACAATTTATATTTGTCTACAGTACAAAACTAATTTCAAGCATTTAAGCTTAAGCCTTTTGGATTGAAATGTATATTCGGACACGTGTCTCAAACTTTTGACTGGTTGTGTATTATACATGCTAAGGTTGCTACAATGTTCTCAGTGTTCAAATAATGCTAAAATATTCACACAAATGGATGAAGCATCAGGATTATTTGAGCTGACAGATTTAGTGCTTCAGGATGCATTTCGTAACTTACCAGAGTTCTCGTTTGATCTCCTCATAGTCTGACTGATCTTGAAGCTTTTCTTCAAGTTGCTGGGAAGAGAAAAAGCAAATATACTTATTTATAAGCAAATTTGTCATGTGAATCAGTATATGAACTGCATTTGCAAGCCCTGTAATCTCAAGAGCGAACTGTAAGAGGTTATACATTAAAATAACTTTTGCTTAATCGTTCACCTAAAAATGAAAATTCTGTCATTATTTACATCATGTTGTTTCAACGTGTTGTCTATTATTACTATTATTATTATATTTTTTGGTGGAACACAAAAAGTAAAATGGCATTTTTTGTGTGGCTTTATTTATTTATTTATGGAGCTTTACAGTCGTGATCACTATCAGCTGTTGGTGTATGGCAAAAGCTACATAAAAATTCTTCTAACATTTCTCCTTAGTGTTCCACAGAAAAAATAACAGCATATGGGTTTGCAAAGACATGAGGGTGAGTAAATGACAGAATTTCCATTTTTGGGTGAACTATCACTTTAAAAGTATTCCTGTATCTACTTTCCAAGACTGCTGTCAGAGAATGTCCATTCAAATAAATGTAGTTTCCTTATACGCATGCACGAAAGCATGTATATTTGTGTTTGTAATGTTTATGTCTGTGTGTATGGGAGTGAATATGTGAGTTTGACATTGTCTGAGCATGGATGACACTGTGTGTGTACAGTATGTGTTCATAAATGACTCTCCCCGCACCGCACATGCTTAAAGTCTGCAGTAGAAGCAGTAGTACAGTCCGCTACAGGCAGGGGAGATCAGAGCAGTCTCTCCGTGTGAAACTCAGCTATGGCTTCGTCTCAGCTCAGTCTCCTGCCATCCAACCAGCTGTCATTCAAACTCTAAACACTCACTGCACGGGTCACATGGCTTGTGTGAGCCGTGGCAACATTTACAGGCCTGTCCCGCATCCGCAGAGCAGAGATCTGACTGCTGCCATGAGCACGGCCGTTAATTTCATCCAACATGAGAGGATGAGTTAAAACAACCCGTATCTGGAGTGTAGTGTTAATTTGATATTACATGGCAACATTACTCAATACTGAACCACTTCTGTACATCTTTAATTCATTGTTATCATGGCAGTACCATGGTTCAAGGAATAGTTCACACAAAAATGTAAATTCTCATCATTTACTCACCCTCATGTCATCCCAGATATGTCTGACTTTCTTTTTTCTGCAGAACAGAAATTAAGATTTTCAGAAAAATATCTCAGATCTGTAGGTCCATACAATGCAAGTGAATGGTGGCCAGAACTTTGAAGCTCTGAAATGTACATAAAGGCAGCATAAAAGTAATCCATACGACTCCATTGGTTTAATCCATGTATTCTGAAGCGATCCAATCCAATAACCCTAACCCTAACCCAGACCAAAATATAACTCCTTTTTCACTATAAATCTTGACATCAGCAGTCTCCTTGACTACTGAAGCTCAAATTCACTTAGCAACATCTAGCACTCTGTGCATGCGTCAAGCACTAGGAAGTGTAATCGAGCTTAAGTTAATGATCGTGCCTAGAGACTGCAATGGCATGTTGTACAGTAAAAAAGGTGTTATATTTTGGTCTGTTCACATCCAAACCTCTAGACATGGATTAAACCACTGGAGTCTTATGGATTACTTTTATGCTGTCTTTATATGCTTTTCGGAGTTTGAAAGTTTGGTCACCATTCAGTTGCATTTTATGGACCTACAGAGCTGAAATATTCTTCTAAAATTCTTCATTTGTGTTCTGCAGAAGAAAGTCATACACATCTGGGATGGCATGAGGGTGAATAAATGATGAGAGAATTTTCATTTTTGGGTAAACTATTACTTTCAATGACGTTATCCCATGGTAATACAGTACTTTAAAATATACCATGGCAATGGATGATTTCCATAATTATGTGCTTTAGTATTTCTATAAGAACTGTACTTCAAAGAGCACCATAGCATCATCATCATCATGGTAGTGTCCAAAAAACCTTGGAATTAACATGGTAATACTTGAAACTTCAATACTGACTGCCAGGTACAAATTTATGCCCTACTTGATACATTACCTATTTTTTAACCTTTCATTAATACAGTTCATATTTGTCACCGATCTGACTGACCTTTAGCAGGGCCTCTTTGGAGCTCAGCTGCTGCTCGAGCTGGCTGATCTGATTGGTGGAGGTCTCGCTGAGTTGGGCCAGACTGGCCTGGAGTCTCTGAACGTCCTCTGCCAAGCGATCCACCTCCCTCTCCTTCACACCCAGTTCTGCCTCCAGACTGCTGCAAGACAGCGCCTCCAGAGACTTCTCCTGCACACACAAACACATATACATCTATTGGTAAACACACGCACACATATACAGTATATAGTTTACACACACCTTAGCCAAATACATTAAACTAAGGTTTTCACAATTCCTGACATTTAATTGTAAAAAATGTCCCTGTTTTAGGTCAATTAGGATCACTACTTTATTTAAAGAATGTGAAATGTCAGAATAATAGTAGAGAGAATGATTTTTTTCAGCTTTCATTTCTTTCATCACATTCCCAGTGGGTCAGAAGTTTACATAGACTTTGGTGGTATTTGGTATCATTGCCTTTAAATTGTTTAACTTGGGTCAAACATTTGGGTAACCTTCCACAAGCTTCTCACAATAAGTTTCTGGAATTTTGGCCCATTCCTCCAGAAAGAACTGGTGTAACTGAGTCAGGTTTATAGGCCTCCTTGCTCGCACATGCTTTTTTTAGTTCTGGCTTTGTGATGGCCACTCCAATACCTTGACTCCAAGCCATTTTGCCACAACTTTGGAGGTATGCTTGGGGTCACTGTCCATTTGGAAGACCCATTTGCGACCGAGCTTTAACTTCCTGGCTGATGTCTTAAGATGTTGCTTCAATATATCAACATACCTTCCTCATGATGCCATCTATTTTATGAAGTGCACCAGTCCCTCCTGCAGCAAAGCTCCACCACAACATGATGCTGCCACCCCCATGCTTCACGTTTGGGATGGTGTTCTTCGGCTTGCAAGCTTCACCCTTTTTCCTCCAAAAATAACGATGGTCATTATGACCAAACAGTTACATTTTTGTTTCATCAGACAAGAGGACATTTCTCCAAAAAGTAAGATCTTTGTCCCATGTGCACTTGCAAACTGTAGTCTGTCTTTTTTATGACGGTTTTGGAGCAGTGTCTTCTTCCTTGCTGAGCAGCTTTTTTTTAGGTTATGTCAATATAGTACTCGTTTTACTGTGGATATAGATACTTGTCTACCTGTTTCCTCCAGCATCTTCACAAGGTCCTTTGCTGTTGTTCCGGGATTGATTTTCACTTTTTGCACCAAACTACGTTCATCTCCAGGAGACAAAATGCGTCTCCTTCCTGAGCAGTATGATGGCTGCATGGTCCCATGGTGTTTATACTTGCGTACTATTGTTTGTACAGATGAACTTGGTACCTTCAGGCATTTGAAAATTGCTCCCAAGGATGAACCAGACTTGTGGAGGTCCATAATTTTTTTTCTGAGGTCTTGGCTGATTTCTTTTGACATCAGCAGTCTCCTTGACTACTGAAGCTCAAATTCACTTAGCAACATCTAGCACTATGTGCATGCATCAAGCACTAGGAAATGTAATCGAGCTTAAGTTAATGATCATGCCTAGAGACTGCAATGGCAAGTTGTACAGTAAAAAAGGTGTTATATTTTGTTCTGTTCACATCCAAACCTGATTAGATCACTTCAGAAGACATGGATTAAACCACTGGAGTCATATGGATTACTTTTATGCTGCCTTTATGGGCTTTTTGGAGCTTCAAATTTCTGGCCACAATTCACATGCATTGAATGGACATACAGAGCTGAGATATTCTTCTAAAAATCTTTGTTTGTGTTCAGCAGAAGAAAGTCATTCACATCTAGGATGGCATGAGGGTAAGTAAATGAAGAGAGAATTAAAATTTTTGGGTGAACTATCACTTTAATTTGCCACACTGCAGGACTATTAAAGATCAACTATTGAGGGCAAAAAGTTTATTAAAATGGTAAAAAATGTTCCTTTATACGTTCATAAATTGTAACCTAAAATCTTGATATATTGCATATACAGTATATATATATATCTATATATATCTATATATATATATATATATATATATATATATATATATATATATATATATATTTTTTTTTTACAGTATATATCACATATATACTGTATATATGTCACAAATAGTGTATTATAAGCCCCCTCAGACCAAATGCATTTTTGCGCTAAAAGAATCTAGAATATAACAGCACGCAGGTGTCTTGAGACGTGTTTTTAAAGGTTAAGTTCATTTTAACTTGACACGGCATCTAAAACATGTGGTGCTCCTGCGTGAGATACTGAAAAAACAGAGAGACACGGCGCAAAGTCGAAATAAAAAATGTTTGTCTAGAGTATGTTTACGCAGAAAAACATATCATCGAATGGGTTAGATGGGAATGGCCCCTAACTGTGGTTAATTTTTAACAAGAATTACTTAAGAAAACTAATCAGGTGTATATTAAGGAATTATGAATCATTATATACAGGTTCCAGAGCTTCCCTTTCCCTCCTTCGTCCTCCCTCTATCTGTCCCTTTCCCTGAAAACAATCCCTCTTACCGTATCCGCTGTTTTCCGGATCTGATTGGTTGGTTGGAGGGTCTTGCTGGCTGAACTGAGCTGCTCTCTCAGACTCACAGCCTCCCTCTCTGCTGCCTCAGCCCTCTGCGGCCCACAAACACAATAGACGGGTTAAAAATTACCCAGGTAGAGGAAATATAACCATTATATCAACTGACTGTCATATTTATGAAGACAAGGAGCTAAAAGATCACAGTCACCAGCCTGCTTTTTATGGCTGTGCTGAAAAATGTTAACTGAAATCACATGGATGCAAGAGAGCTAATGCCAAACTAAGCGCTCTAGTATTCAAGCTGAAGTACGTCAAGGTATGTACGGTTGGTCGCATCGCAGAATATGCAAATGCACAAGCAGTTCCTTTTAAATACAGATTGTGGGGTTAATTCATTAGTTGCCCTAGAATGGATTCCTGACCTGAAGAGAAATGGAATGTTTCACAAAAGTTACATATATTATAAATGCTGCTTTAAGCGTTCAACCTTTAGCTGCACTGAATCTAACACCACCATCTTTATGCATGTATGTTAATGATGAGCTTAATTATATGTAACAAGTCTTACCAAATGTTCTATTTTCTGTTGATTGCAATATTAATGTTAATGAAAACAATGATTATAAATTTTGGGTTTGGGGTTTGTTTATTGCTTGCCCTAAATTTTCTATAATATGAAACGTAGATTATTATCTTACAAATACATTTTACAAAAAGAAACATTCATAACAACAGAGATTTTTAGTACACAAGAAATAAATAATATATTAAGAAAACAATATGATTATATTATATTATATAAAACTATAACTTGTATTAAGAACAGCTACTGTATCCCCCCAAAAATCCTTTAAAAAAATAAGGTCAAATAAATGACAAGACTGATGACAGATAAAATCCTGAATCACAAAGCCATAAAAAAGGCAAGAAATTCTTTATATTGCATCATATAAAAAATCTGATATCTGTTTAGATTCACCCATTGGGGCTCGCAGCTCAAAAAAGTGAAAGGAAATGATGGATTTCTCTCAAAAAGAAAGCAGATGGAGGGAATTAGGATTGGTAGAATGAGACTATATGTGACTCGCATAAAGTCTGTGCACTAAAAGAACTTCTAAACTTCAGTTGCACTGAATCTTTAGCACAGTCCATTACTAAGGACTGGAGTTATTAATAAAACACCTAAACAAGCTGTTATTGTCTCTTAGATTTGCATACAATAGAAATATAAGTCACATTTCCGTGAGGAATACGCCTTCACCTGATTGGCTCGTTCCAAATCTGTCATCACCGCTTCAATCTCATTGGCCCTGAAAAAAAAAGAAGCCGCACATTACTAATACAGGCAAGAGGGAAATAGTAGCACAGGTTTGTTGCAGTACAATGCAATGATGCAATTTAACGCAATGCAATAAAAGGGGTCGCGTAAAGAATGGACCAGGTGGGAGAGAAGACCTCACAACAACTTAAAACGGGTAATCAGCATGTTGCCTAGTTCTAGTGCCGCTTGCGTGTGCATATGCAGTTATGAGTGTGTTGTGTATCATGTGGCTGGATGTGTTCGTGAGAGCATTCATCATGCGAGCATCTGGGTATAAGTGCCAGTGTGTGTTTGTTTGTGTATAGAGATCAGCATTTCATTCAGACTTCCATAACCTCAACATGCATGTGAACACTTGCACACTCACCCGAATGCAAACAAGCACAAGTGTACACACTATTGCACACACACACACACACACACACACACACACACACACACACGGGCCATTAAGCCCTCTCAGTTTCACAGTAATCCTCTGGACTGTGAGCTGTGTAGCCCAGCAGTGGGTTCACGGCTCAGCCACATGGACAAGCCCAGGTTAAAACAGAGGGATTACATTAATATAGGCATCAGACTCCTTTTAATGCACACTAATCTGATATAATATTCTCAATTCTGATAGCGTGGAGCTCAGCCCAGCAAATGGCATGGCTTAGGTGTGTAACACAACTGTCCTGTGCTTTCAATAAAGGTAAACAGTTCTATATGTACCCATTTAACTCAAAGGAGTGTAGTTGTTTGGTCACTCAAACACAGTTTTGATGTTTAGAGGATAGAATGGATTCTTCTTCTTTGAGCAAATGGCACTGTTCTTAATGTCAGCCCATAAGTAAATCAGGGTTCCGACACTTTTTGATCAATGAATTTGCATGCCCTTTCTGTGACCATTCCAGCCATTTGTGATTAATGGATGTGTGTGTGTGTGTGTGTGTGTGTGTGTGTGTGTTTTATCAAGTATGATTCAGACTGATTCATTAATGAATATTTTTGACCAATGAATTCATGTGACCTTTCCCATTCTTTGTGATCACTGGATGTGTGTTTTTTTATTTTATTTTTTTGACTTTGATTCAGACTGATTCATTAATGAATCATGAAGCTGATGAACAGGTTTGACCAATTAGATGAAGAGAACCGACTCTAATTAGACAAAAGAGAACCGTTTTATTTTACACGATAGCAATATTTAGCCAATAAAATATTTTGGTGCTGAGTATAACTAGTAAAATTTATATTAAAGACATTTTCATCACTTCAATCAATTAATTTCCATTATTTCTTTAGGTTTTCCATTAATGTGGGAAACCAGATACATATATTGGTTAACTTTATTTGTCCTTTTTTGCCATTTTATTGATACAATAGTAAAGAAAGGGAAGTAATGATGGTGAATAGTGGGATGCCAGTTTTTAGAAGATGTGAGCCAGATTCGAACCCAAGACGCAATGTGTAGTAAGTGTTCTTGCCCATACTCTGAGCCCGTTTACATGCATGCCAATACGCTGATTACTACCAAAAATCAACTTTTTAAAAAACATTAAACAAGCCGTGACGTGACGTCAAACCGTAAAAAGGCATGCACACAACACACGTGCTCATTGGATAAGCCAGTAAGAACACCTGTTAAGGTGTTTACATGCAACGCGAAATCGGCGTAATGGTCAAAAATCTCGATCGGTTTATTCTTACGCCGTTTATGACCTTACACCAACAGAGGAACGATGTTTAATGTGTTTACATGACCACACATGTTGTCAGCTTATTAAGCACAATTGGAAGGTATGTGCACGGATAGTTGACATTTGGTTAACAGCTCGACTCTCCACTATTCGAATACCATAACCACTATTCGGTTATTCTACACGTGCAATAGAGGTCCTCAACCTGACCAAGACTCGACGAGTTCTGACAAACCATCGGGTTTGGGTCAGTTTTTCAAGTATAGGGCGAGTTGGGGGATGTTTAAACATGCTTTTCTGTGCATCTGCACTGTTTTTCTATGTACTGTTATCACGCGCTGGACAGACGTCTTTGACTGTTGCGCTAAATCTTGCTGTTTTCTCTTTCAGCGTCTCGCGCAAGATTGCCACATTTTTAGACACAAAGTAAAGTTAAAAACAGCTTTATTTTTTATAAACGTATCATGAAACACCAGCATTGTTTCATTCGGCCACTGTGCTGCTTTCTGAAGAAGTTCATTTAGCAAAGAGGACTTCATGTGACTGTTATACCATTAACATGATTCCAGGTTGTTTTTCCACCAAGCAAAGTTTCATCACTTTATAAACGTTAAGACAATGTTGTTTCCCTTTTGCTCTAATGTGCATATTTATGTACAATAGTTAGACAAGTTCAATGAAATTTGATTTTAAACCATTTAAAAATCAAAGCACCCCGAAGAGGCTATTTAACCGCATCAGTGATAACTCCACGCACATGACGATACTTGTGTTTGCTGCCTCAAGCTCTTATCATCTGATCGCGGCTGCATTTCTCTTCTAGTGCTTTTAGATCTTTGTGCTGCCTTCGACACCATAGATCACGATATTCTCTTGAATATGCTTGAGAATTATGTTGGCATTTGTGGACATTGCATTAGCATGGTTTAGGTCCAATTTAGCAGACCGCTATCACTGTGTAAACAAGGAATTGTCAAATCAAACAACAGTTAAGTATGGAGTGCCACAGGGATCAGTTTAGGGCCTCTTAAACATATATTCTCTTTATATATGCTTCCCCTACGAGATATTATCAGGAATCGTGGAAAAAGTTTCCACTGTTGCCAACGATACCCAACTTTATATTTCTTCGAAACACTACGAAATTTCACAATTCTCCAAATTAGCAGAGTGTATCAATGAAATCAAAGATTGGATGGCCATAAATTTCCTTCTACTCAATTCCGACACAAAAAGGTACTAATTATTTTAAATATTAAATATAATAATTTGTACTGCTACATCGTCTTCTACAGCAAAGGACTTAGGTGTTATATTTTATACCAATCTGTCCTTTGAAAATCTAATTTCCTATGTTTGTAGAACAGCATACTTCCACCTCAGAAATATTGCAAAGTTACGACACATGCTTTCTGTTGCTGATGCCGAAAAATGAATTCATGCTTTCATGACCTCAAGACTAGATTATTGTAATGCATTACTGGGAGGATGTCCAGGAAGTTCAATAAATAAACTTCAATTGGTTCAAAATGCAGCAGCCAGAGTGCTGACCAGAACCAAGAAATATGATCATATTAGCCCCATTTTATCATCGTTACATTGGCTATCTGTTAAATTAATTTTAAAATTTGTTAACTACTTACAAAGCTTTGAATGGTCTAGCTCCACAGTACTTAAGTGACCTTCTACCATGCTATATTCTATCACGTTCAATATGATCGCAAAATTCTGGCCTGTTAATAGTTCCTAGAACATCAAAATCCACAAAAGGAGGTAGATAATTTTCCTATTTAGCTCCTAAACTATGGAATAGTCTCCCTAACAAAGGACAATGCATCAATGTGAACTTCTGCAGTTAATCTAGACTGAACTTCAAAGACATTAGTCATTATTCTTACAGTTCAAACAAAATCTCTGTATATACACTGGCCCTTAACACTTACTTACTTACTAATTTTAAACCATGACCTGCACCGCACATAAATAACTAATATAGGCATTATATTCATGCTGTTTAGCCAGAGAGGAACTGGTCCCCACAGTGAGCCTGGTTTCTCCCAAGGTTATTTTTCTCCATTAACCAACATCGTATAGGAGTTTTGTGTTCCTTGCCACAGTCGCCTTCGGCTTGCTCACTGGGGTTCTAAATACAATTATGATTTATTTATTTATTAATTTATTTTTATACACACTTTACAATCATATTTAATCAAACTACACAATGATGACTCTCATAAGACTTTATAGATATTACAGTTTTCATTTTCTGTTAATGCATGGTTTTCTGTAAAGCTGCTTTGAAATGATGTGTGTTGTGAAAAGCGCTATACAAATAAAAATGACTTGACTCATGGAAATGTCAGTCCGCCTGGGCAGAGCGCATTTACTACATGTAGTGACAATTTGATTATTTTTGTTTGAGTTTAATGTGAGATTTTATCATTTGAAGATCTATGTATTTTGCTATTTAGGCTCATAGCTCACTGTGTACTTTATTTGCTGCTATTCTGAGTAGTGTTTGAGGAAATTACATTGCAATAAACATTCTTTATTCCCGCATACCGACTTCGACAAAAAAACGATTACCCTTCATGAAACATCTTGGTTACCTGAATGTTAAAAACATTCCTAATAATTGGATTAAGAAAGTGCATGTAAACACGCTCATTGAAAAAAAACAAAAACATTTGTCATATAACCTAAAAAAAGGCTTCATGTGGCAACATCTAAATAAAATAGCTTTATTCAAGTGAAAAGTATTATTTAACATGACTAAATCAACCGACTATTAAGTTACACCAATTAAGTAATTTTTAAAGGTTAGATCAAATAGATCAAACAATTATATGCTACACTATTTACAGTGTAAGCTAGAGCTCTAACAATCCCTTTCTGTTTAATTTTGCACCACTATCTTTTCCAAACTCAAACCATTCACACTTGAAGTATGAAAGCTGATGCTGGCAGCCAGATCTGAAGTGGAGTCAAATTCAACTGACACATAATCTTTGGGTGAGTGAAACTTGTTAGCCCACATACTGAGCCCTTAATCTGAAAAAAGCACTTGCATTATTCCTATCAGCGACTGTACTCTCCACTCGAACGTATCTGCCATTGACACTCTGACCATGTGACTGCAAACTGAGAAGAGTCAAGCACAGCTGAAATTAATTCAACAGCGAAGCTTAATTAGAGGCGATTTGGTTTAATGATTTAGTTGAGCTTAACTCATCTTTGTGCGCACTTTTAAGTGTGTGACTCTAGTGTTTCATGGGTGATGCTGAGTTTGAGTTTCACTATGACAGCGAAGTGCGCGATGATTACTAAAAAAATACTATGTCTGGAATTATTAAGACATAATTATTCACTCTGATCATGTGATAGCTTTTTAAAAATGTAGATCACACATGCTTTTAAAGTTGATTCATTTAAGGAAAATTATAGCCAACTGTGACTTGTGCTTTTCCAAACCCAAATAGTGCATCTGTTGAAGTTAAATATAAATCATTAAATAACGTTAGATCAGCACAGATTTGGGAATTATGGAATATAATACTCCTTTAAACCTAAAGAGAGCAGATCAGAGGTTTATTTTATGCATTAACAGTGTCATGATCTCTTGTCATGGCACAGAATAGCAAAAATACAATCCCTCTTAAATACAGTATAAAAGCACTCATTCTTTCTGTCTCTCTCGCACACACATGGTTGAAAACCTGTATAACCTTATCTCCTCTCATTTCTGCTCTTTTCAGCTCATGTTCATTCCCTCCTTTGTGGGCCCCAGTGTAAAAACACATTAATGAGGAATTTAAAGGGGCCATATTTTACAATTCTGCAGCATTTTTTCTTGTGTCCACTTAGAAGGTAAATCAAGGTCTCTTGCACTAAAAGCTGTCGTAATTTAGTTTTCATGGCTATATTACACCCTCTCTCTGACCCTTAGAATTAAACAGGCTGTTTTTGCTACTACACCTTTAAGACCTTTATATACACTGGTGGCCAAGAGTTTGGAATAATGTACAGATTTTGCTGTTTCGGAAGGAATTTGGTACTTTAATTCACCAAAGTGGCATTCAACTGATCACAAAGTATAGTCAGGACATTACTGATGTAAAAAAACAGCACCATCACTATTTGAAAAAAGCCATTTTTGATCAAATCTAGACAGGCCCCATTTCCAGCAGCCATCACTCCAACACCTTATCCTTGAGTAATCGTGCTAAATTGCTAATTTGGTACTAAAAAATCACTTGCCATTATATCAAGCACTGCTGAAAGCTAACCTGGTTCGTTAAATGAAGCTTAACATTGTCTTTATGTTTGTTTTTGAGTTGCCACAGTACGCAATAGACTGGCATGTCTTAAGGTCGATATTAGGTCAAAAATGGCAAAAAAGAAACAGCTTTCTCTAGAGACTTGTCAGTCAATCTTTTTTTTTTTCTTTTTTTTGAGGAATGAAGGCTATACAATGCTTGAAATTGGCAAAAAAACTGAAGATTTCATACAAAGGTGTACACTATAGTCTTCAAAGACAAAGGACAACTGGCTCTATCAAGGACAGAAAGAGATGTGGAAGGCCAGATGTACAACTAAACAAGAGGATAAGTACATCAGAGTCTGATGTAGTTTGAGAAATAGATGTCTCACATGTCCTCAGCTGACAGCTTCATTGAATTCTACCCGCTCAACACCAGTTTCATGTACAACAGTAAAGAGAAGACTCAGGGATGCAGGCCTCATGGGAAGAATTGCTAGAATGCCAAGGATCTGCAAAGCTGTCATTGCTGCATGTGGAGGATGTTTTGATGAGAACACTTTAGTTTAAGAAGTTCTGAACATTTTTTTTCAAATTGTAATAGTAATTTTTCATGTTATTAATGTTCTGACTATACATTGTGATCAGCTGAATGCCACTTTGGTGAATAAAAGTACTAATTTCTTTCCATAAGAGCAAAATCTGTACATTATTACAATGCCAGTGTATATACTGTACAGCAGTGTTTCTCAACTGATGGGTCGTGACCCAAAAATAGGGTCGCAGGTCTATTCGGACTGGGTCGCAGACAGCAGTAAAGAACAATGCCATGGTTCTCCCACTAAACATTTTTCGGCGGCCGCCCAAGTGAAATTTAGGACTGCTGAGGCAAATGTAATGATAATCTCGTGTTCAGTGCTTTACACACGCAAAAGGCTTCTCATCTGCAATGCAATTTTTTGCGGTGCATTTAGCATGTTTTTCGCACGAGTGTGATGGAACAACTCGTGCCAATTATCTTCTCTTTTCTAATCTACTATATCTCTAGCGCTCGTGTGCGCATCTGCGCCCATTTGATATATAGTGAGAATTTTCTAGTTTAAATTGCTATGGATAAAGTCAAACCTCTCAAACAGGCAGCCAAAATATTATAAACAGCAGTGAGGTGGGACAGAGCACCACTGTGGTATGCACAAAAATATTTTAAATTTTTAATTACACATCATCACTTTTACAAAACTGTTTTACGATTTTACAGAAGTAACAGTAATTGTGATATTTTAACAAATGTTATAGTTTCATATGAAATAATCTATTAGGTAGAATCTATCAAATCATTCAAAAACACTATAATTTTATATTATTATTATTAGAAAGACTAGCTACATTGACCTAAATATGGTAATGAGGAGCCATCATGGTTTATCTGTGCTTATACAACATTGCTCTGTAAATATAAGCACAAGTACATAAATGGCTTTAAAGTCTGCAACTTCAAGACTTGTGGACAAATTATGAACAAAATTTTCTTCCTGTGTTATATATGTTCTGTTTGAATGATGTTTGAAATTAGGAAATAAACTGGATAATAAATATAATGGGCTCATATAAACAGAGGCAATTCTAGGGACTCTTCTGCAAGCAAAGTGATGCTGTACAGTCCCAGCAGGGTGTGTCAAATACGGTGGTCTGCGGCATCCTCCGCTTTATAGTGCTCAGAATCTGACCGCAAGACCAGAACTGCGTGTGCAAATTGCGTTCAACAGCGATTTCGTGGGCTCGTTTGGGCCGTTGCCTGATCTGCGTAATTTATTTTGTAAATCGGGTGCTAAACAAGCGCAGAGTGCGCGTGCAAAAAACGGTGCTTTTACTGTGCACAATTAATTCATAGTGAATCTGCCCCGAATGACAATTCAATCTTTTCTAAAGAAATTTGATGTAAGAGAATCCATTAAATTGTCTCTAAATGCACACATATTTGGACTTCTAATGGACGTTGTTTGCTAAAGCCTCGCAATGACAAAAAGACGAGAGCTCGCTGTAATGGGCATGTGTGTCTTTATTACATGTTTATGTTCGTGAATCTCGTTTTGATTTTGCATGTCAGATGTGTAGCCTACTCTCACTGTAACATTTCTATTATAAAACAGTGGTGAAATATCAAAGCTGGAGATTACACCTTTCTAATAATGTAGCTATATTTTGTCGCGATTAAATAAGAATTGTATGGAGAATAACATGCAGGGAATGTAAACAATACCCATCGCAACTCCCGCAGCCGTTGGCAATTTTTTCATGAGAAGGGACAATCCAGTAAATATTACAGATTTTGTACCAGTCAGCACTGTCATGCTTCTTCTCCTCCTCTTTCTTTTTCCCTCTTCTGACTCCCAGATTAGTACATTGGACGTCCTCTTCATGATGCCTGCATCCCGCTCTTACTTGAATTCGATGGTAGCTAAAGGGTTGGGGTCCCCCTAGGGGGATTTTCAAAAATGTCATTCTAGTCTACTAAGCATTGCCAATCATTGGTTTCAAGTGTCGTTGCTCTGAACTACTGTAATTGCCATCCGAGGGGGGCCCGTTCCCAGCTTGGGCCCCCAGGCCATAGCCTGCCTTGCCTGTCCCCTAGGCCCGCCTCTGCATATAAATAAATATGCTCATCATCTTTTAAAAGGGTGGAGAGAAAACTTCCTATATCTTTTGTTGCTGACCTCAACAACAAAAATAATGTCACTTTATACATGTGTTTATACTTGAAAACCATGAACAAAACTATGCAAGATAAAAGAAAATGCACCCAGGAATCATTAAATACAGTTAATGCTTTTTACTATGGTGGGTCGCCACTTGATGTTCAATGTAAAATCTGGGTCCCGAAGCAAAACCAGTTGAGAACCACTGCTTTACATATATATATATATATATACACACACACACACACACACACACACACAGTAGTGGCCAAAAATATTGGCACCCTTGGTATATATGAGCAAAGAAAAAAAAACTGCATTGTTTATCCTTTTGATCTTTCATTGAAAAAATTCACAAAAATCTAACCTTTAATTGAAGTAAAACAATTGAAACAGGGGAAATATCTCATTAAATAAATATGTTTCTCATAATTTTGTTCATAATTATTGGCACCCTTTTATTCAATACTTTTTGCAACCTCCCTTTGCCAAGATAACAGCTCTGAGTCTTCTCTTATAATGCCTAATGAGGTTGGAGAATACCTGGCAAGGGATCTGAGACCATTCCTCCACACAGAATCTCTACAGATCCTTCAAATTCAGAGGTCCATGTTGGTGGAATCTCCTCTTCAGTTCAACCCACAAATTTTCTATGAGGTTCAGGTCAAGGGAACTGGGATGGCCATGGCAGAACCTTGATTTTGTGATCAGTGAACCATTTTTGTGTTGATTTTGATGTTTGTTTTGGATCATTGTCCTGCTGGAAGATCCAACCAGGGCCCATTGTAAGCTTTCTGGCAGAGGCAGCCAGGTTTTGATTTTTTATCTGTTGGAATTTAATAGAGTATGTGATGCCATGCATCCGAACAAGATGTCCAGGACCTCAGCATTAAAGATCCAGCACCACATTTAACCATGGGCATTGGGTACTTCTTCATCTCTGTGTGTGCCAAACCCATCTTTGGTGTTTGCTGCCAAAAAGCTCTTTTTTTTTCCATCTGACCATAGAACCCGCATTTTAAGCTCCAGTAGTGTCTGGCAAACTGAAGACGCTTGAGTTTGTTGTTGGATGAGAGCAAAGGCGTTTTTCCTTGAAACCCTCCCAAACAACTTGTGGTGATGTAGGTGATTTTTTTTTAGACTTTCTGACCCCAAGACCCAACAGATTTCTGCAATTCTCCAGCTGTGATCCTTGGAGAGTCTTTGGCCACTTGAACCATCCTCCTCAATGTGCGTGGAGACAATATAGAAACACATCCTTTTCCAGGCCAGTTCTTAACATCTTCAGTTGATTGGCATTTCTTAATTATTGCCCTGATGGTGGAAATGGGCATTTTCAATGCTTTGGCTATTTTCTTATAGCCACTTCCCATTTTGTGAAGCTCAACAACCTTTTGCCGCACATCAGAACTACAGGTGCATCTCAATAAATTAGAATGTCGTGGAAAAGTTCATTTATTTCAGTAATTCAACTCAAATTGTGAAACTCGTGTATTAAATAAATTCAATGCACACAGACTGAAGTAGTTTAAGTCTTTGGTTCTTTTAATTGTGATGATTTTGGCTCACATTTAACAAAAACCCACCAATTCACTATCTCAAAAAATTAGAATACATCATAAGACCAATAAAAAAAACATTTTTAGTGAATTGTTGGCCTTCTGGAAAGTATGTTCATTTACTGTATATGTACTCAATACCTGGTAGGGGCTCCTTTTGCTTTAATTACTGCCTCAGTTTGGCGTGGCATGGAGGTGATCATTTTGTGGCACTGCTGAGGTGGTATGGAAGCCCAGGTTTCTTTGACAGTGGCCTTCAGCTCATCTGCATTTTTTGGTCTCTTGTTTCTCATTTTCCTCTTGACAATACCCCAGGGGTTCAGGTCTGGTGAGTTTGCTGGCCAGTCAAGCACACCAACACCATGGTCATTTAACCAACTTTTGGTGCTTTTGGCAGTGTGGGCAGGTGCCAAATCCTGCTGGAAAATGAAATCAGCATCTTTAAAAAGCTGGTCAGCAGAAGGAAGCATGAAGTGCTCCAAAATTTCTTGGTAAACGGGTGCAGTGACTTTGCTTTTCAAAAAACACAATGGACCAACACCAGCAGATGACATTGCACCCCAAATCATCACAGACTGTGGAAACTTAACACTGGACTTCAAGCAACTTGGGCTATGAGCTTCTCCACCCTTCCTCCAGACTCTAGGACCTTGGTTTCCAAATGAAATACAAAACTTGCTCTCATCTGAAAAGAGGACTTTGGACCACTGGGCAACAGTCCAGTTCTTCTTCTCCTTAGCCCAGGTAAGACGCCTCTGACGTTGTCTGTGGTTCAGGAGTGGCTTAACAAGAGGAATACGACAACTGTAGCCAAATTCCTTGACATGTCTGTGTGTGGTGGCTCTTGATGCCTTGACCCCAGCCTCAGTCCATTCCTTGTGAAGTTCACCCAAATTCTTGAATCGATTTTGCTTGACAATCATAAGGCTGTGGTTCTCTCGGTTGGTTGTGCATCTTTTTCTTCCACACTTTTTCCTTCCACTCAACTTTCTGTTAACATGCTTGGATACAGCACTCTGTGAACAGCCAGCTTCTTTGGCAATGAATGTCTGTGGCTTACCCTCCTTGTGAAGGGTGTCAATGATTGTCTTCTGGACAACTGTCAGATCAGCAGTCTTCCCCATGATTGTGTAGCCTAGTGAACCAAACTGAGAAACCATTTTGAAGGCTCAGGAAACCTTTGCAGGTGTTTTGAGTTGATTAGCTGATTGGCATGTCACCATATTCTAATTTTTTGAGATAGTGAATTGGTGGGTTTTTGTTAAATGTGAGCCAAAATCATCATAATTAAAAGAACCAAAGACTTAAACTACTTCAGTCTGTGTACATTGAATTTATTTAATACACGAGTTTCACAATTTGAGTTGAATTACTGAAATAAATGAACTTTTCCACGACATTCTAATTTATTGAGATGCACCTGTATATTCTTTTGTCTAACCCACTGTGATTGATGATAAAGAGAATTTGGCTTGTATGTTACCTCATATTTATACCCCTGTGAAACAGGAAGTCATGGCTGAACAATTTCATGTTCCTACTCACTCAGGTGCACTAAACTTTTTTAAATATGAATGGGAATATACTTCAGATATATTTTACTCATAAGAATTTCTAGTGGTGCCAATAATTGTGGCCAATGTGTTTTGGAGAAAAATATTAATTTAATAATGAGATATTTCCCCTCTTTCAATTGTTTTACTTCAATGAAAGGTTTTTGTGAATTTTTTTAATGAAAGATCAAGAGGATAAACAATGCAGATTTTTTTCTTTGCTCATATTTCCCAAGGGTGCCAATATTTTTGGCCACAACTGTATATAAATAACCTGATAATTTGATTGGCTAACCACCATGTAACATAGTTCACACTGTTGTTTAGTAGGGTGAGCCAGGTTGCTAAATGCTTAATAGGTGTAAATATGTACACATGAGTGGTCATATACAGGACCAGACAAAATCTGCATACTTTCTTTGCATTTTCTACACTGATTTTGGGGCAAAATCTGTAGAATTCAGCTAAATGTATTTAATCATGTTAAACAGAGCTGAGAGTACTACACTAGGTGTGTCTAGAACTAACCGCACACTTCTGCGCTATTTTACATCATTTTGTAGTGTAAATATTGTGAGCAGTATGTTTACATTGAAAATGCAACAAAAAGGAGTGTACTACAATGATGCAATTTTTCAACCGTCAAAACGGAGTGTGGAATGTTGGACACTTCACGCACTCAGCGCACGCGGCTTGCCGGACATAGCGGAAGGGGCGGAGTTACTGGCAGCGATGGTGATCTGGCAAAACAGTTGTAACTAATGGAGAATATGACAACTAGCGAAACTTCTGTGAAGACAGCACCTTACAAAAGTGAGTTAAATGCTTTATCATCATACCATGAGTGTGAATATGAGCGTAAAGATTACCTCAGCATCTATGCATCCTATCCCGCCATATTTTAATCAGAAGCATTTGCGCAAGTAATTGTGTGTAACAGCTTTTCATATTCTGTTTATGTTTCAAGAAAAAAATGCGACAAATAAGTCACATCTGTTGTAACAGTTCTGTCCACATATAATCAGCTTTTAGTCTGTGAATAAAAAAATATGCCTGTTGTTTTTTATTCATTCATTAGCGACGTTAGCGATGGTCTATCTGTGGATATTTCTTATATTTGCAATCCTCTTTGCTACATTATGCACTATCCTGTTCACTGATTGAATGTTTTTAGTAGGAATGTGATGAAACGACATTTTATGGGCATGTGAGAAGTTGCGTTTGACAGCGGCCTAGAGTTTGTTAGAAAGATAATGTTATAATGGACAGAATATTTAAACTGGTTGCATAAAGCACTTTGTAAAGGAATAATACTCTGAATAGGCTACTTTAAAACGCTACTACCATTACTATGAGTGCTGTGTTCATCTGTTTGTGTGTAAGCATATGCGTTTTATTGTGCAGTGTGTTTGACCGGCTGGTTACATAGCCTAAAAATTATGTATATAAATCGCTTCGGACTAAAAGTCGCAGGACCTTTCAGATGATGAAAAAACATGACTTATTTTCCGGAAAATACGGTACTCTTTTACATCAAATGAGTAAGGAAAATTCTGTTTTCTATAAGATGAAAAGGTCTCTTCACTCCCATTTGAGTATGGCCTTCAAAACCATTATGTTCTTCATCACCACAAACTGGAGGTCAAAGGTTATCTGCAACATCGTTTATTAGGATTATTTCAGCGTCTTCATACGGACATGTTACAATGTGGGAAAGACAAAAAAATAACAATGTGAATGTAATCCAGGAACATATATATACACATCTTGTTATTCTTCGAGCTAATGCTGATAAATGACTCAATGACGTTATAAAGGGATAGTTCACTAAAAAATTCAAAATGTCTTCCCTTGTGCTGTTACAAACCAGTTTGAGTTTCTTTCATCCATGGAACACAAAAGGAGATGTTATGCAAAATGTTAGTCTCAGTCACCATTCACTTTCATTGTACTGAAAAAAGATGCACTGAAAGTGAATGGTGACTGGCGTTAACCTTCAGCCTAGCATCTACCTTTGTGTTTCACTTAAAAAAGAAACTCATGTGAGTTTGAAATAACATGAGCATAAGTAATTGATGACAGAATTTTCATTTTCCATTGAACTATTCCTTTAACCACTAAGTGAATTTGATTATTGTGTTTGGTCTTCTCTGTCATGATAAATTAGGAGAACCAGCTTCTTTGATTTTGGCCTTTTCCATCCAGTAAGCCTGTCAGAAAGGGGAGGTTAACTCGGCGCTGGGGCAAAGCTAGCGAGAGGTCCAGGTTACACGCATCCTCTGGCTGTAATTCAACTCTTTCAGGCGTTTCTCTCTCTCCCCCGTCTTGCTCTAACTCACTCTTGCTCACTCCCCAGTGCCTTTGTTTCTGCAGCGGCTCAAATCCCCCTGGGCTGGTACGACATTTCACAGATATAGCCCATTAGATTTCCATTTTGCTCTCTTTTTCCATTTGGCCCCTATCTTATGGAGCCAGTGTGGGCTCTATTCTGCTGCTGTTTTTTTTTTTTCTCTCTCTCTCTCTTTCTCTTCCCATCCTCTTTTAACCTTTCGAAGGCTGGGGTGGTAAGAAAACTATTAGGGTATGTTTTTTTTCTCATGCTGAGTATCTGACCTCCAGGAGCAAAGATAAAATGAAAAACCTTGTTCTTAGAAGTGTTGTTCTTCAAACTGCTAACTCACCAAACAACAAATGACATCAACCCAATTCTTTCTTGACAGCAGTCACACGTATATAATTATCACTTATGGAGTTCTCAAGAGCTTTTTCTTGGAGTAAACTGAATACTTAAGATCACATTATTTGTGGATTTATCGGTTTCATTTCATTTAAGTTCTCCAATAATTTCAAGTGATTGGACAGCTTAATTACTAGATGCTTTTGTTGTTTTTGTAGAAAATTAGGCATTTGACAGAGCAAAACTTGCTGCCACAGTGCTATGGTGTTGTGGATGGTTGCCAGGGTGTTGCTATGTGGTTGCTAATATCTTCTGAGTGGTTGTTTACTGGCCCCAAGTCAAAAGTGACCTCACAGAAGTCTACAAGATATTCTTGTTCTTAGATATGGCTCAGGTTTCTTCTTCATTATAAGTCAATGAAGATATTTTTGCATGTGTTTTCTCTTCTGCAATGCGAAAAATGTAAGTCTGGGCACCTTAGATAAACAATAACACACCCCTCTCCTCATGAATCCGTACAATATGTCTGTAAGTGTGGAACGAATCTTGTGCCAAAGTTACATTTTTAAGGTTAGGGTTTTAGAAAAATCCCTAAACCTAAGTATGAGCAATAGAAAAAATAATACTCATCTTAGTATATTATGCACGTTTAACTTTACAATTTGCATATATAGTTAACTGTCGTATACATGACTTTATATAAATAGAGCTGAATTGCTGTAATATTTGTGTACACATTTGTACAATCCATCTGCACAATACCATAGAAAAATCTCCGAACAATGTAAGAGCTTCTGGGATGGTGAAATGTCTTTCTTGACACAGATGAAATGTTTTCTTTGCACTCAGCCGGCGAACACAGATCTGTGCCGATAAATCAGGTGGGTAGGATGAGGCCCTTTGTGTTCCCCGCAGTAATTCAAAACCTGCCAAGCTGATGGGAGTACAGACAAATGGATCAGACAGAGCAAAAATCCACCCTCCGAAATGTCACACAACCAAAAGTGCAGCCGAGACCCTGTCAAGCAAAACACGCTGGATGGAAGCGAGGAGGCAGAGAGGTGTGAACAGGCCTGACGTTGCTCTTCTGCAGGATTTGATGGGAATCAAACTGCACTGTTTATCTGAGTCAGTGCATGTAACATCACACAACACTCAGACAAAAGGATATGAAGCTATGTTCACAGGCAAACACGCACACGCATGCTTCCAGTTGCAGCAGGCCCCTGGGGACTGTCATGTCACTGGGAGCTGATGAAATTCGTGTGCACAGCTCTTGCATGGCAGAACCCCAAATGCACCAGCTCAATGGCCCAGTGCACTTCTCCACAGTTTGCATCACACACACACATATTCAGCGCCCACACAACCCACAAGCAATTCAGTGTCTCTCTTATACACACATAACTAGACTCACACACCGAATCCAACATCCACATGCACACAATTCTACAGGCCTCACGCACTGCTGCTATTTCTGTAAGCTCCCCATCTACTGCCCATTTGTCTCGTAAAGGACACACTGCAAAAACCAACCTGCCACTTTCAGCGCAGGAGAAACAACTTTAATTGCATGTTGTTCCTTTCCAATTCAGTCGAGGAGAAACCAGAGAGAGTTTAACCACGCTGGGAACAAGCACAACAGGCCACACAGCATGACAAACTCAATCCTGATCCCTGCCATTGCTAGAACTGTCTGAGGTAATAAACTTGACTTAGTTTGTCGCTTTGTTTACTACGAAATGCTGAGTTAAGTGCGAAAAGTTGATGTACATATGAGTACATTGAGTTACGCAATAACATTTTGAGTTAAATATGAAAACGTTGAGTTACATACAAATACTTTGTATAAAATACTAAAACATTCAGTTAAATACAAATTTGTTGAGTTAAATAAGAAAATGTTAAGTTAAATAGAAATACATTAAACAATAAAACATTGATTTAAACAAGAAAACTTAAATATGAAAATGCGGAGTTAATCGCAACAACACCAATTTAAATTTGAATTTGGTGTTAAACAAGAAAATGTTTCGTTGAACACAAATACGTTACATGATAAAACGTTGATTTAAACAAGAAAACTTAAATACGAAAATGTTGAGTTAATCGCAACAACATCAATTTCAATTTGAATCTGTTGAGTTAAAACCAAAAATGTTACACAAGAAAGCGTTCAGTTAAACAAGAAAACATTTAGTTAAATACAAATATTTTAAACTACAAAATGTTGAGTTAAACAAGAAAACAAATACGAAAATGTTGAGTTAACTGCGACAAAACCGAGTTAAATTTAAATATGTAGAGCTAAATAAAAATACGTTGAGTTAAATATTACTACTCCAAATTAAATATGAAAACATTTAGTTAAATTAGAAGATGTTGAGTTAAACAAGAAAATGTTAAAACGTGAAAACGTGTTAATTGCGACAACACAAAGTTACATTTGAATATATTGCATTAAATACAAATACTTTGAATTCAACACGATAACATTGCGTTAAATGTGAATATGTTGAGTTAAAGAAGTTCAAAAGAGTAAAATAAGTATTAAATCATTGAGTCAAATACAAATAATTTCAGCAAAATAATAAGTTGAGTTAAATATATATAATTCACCTCAGCAATTAAAAACAAAAGTGCTAATAGCTGTCTATCTGCGCTGGCGTGAACCAATGCGTTTGTGCGGGCATGTAAGGGCTGATGCCCGTGTTGGTGCCAGCTGTAGATACTATTGGCAGAACGTTAATGAGGAGGTCCTGAGGAGGGATGAGAGCAGAGTCTGGGCTGAAAAAGCAAAAGCAGCGGATTAAAATTTCAGCACAACACAGAGCCCTGAGAGACAGAGAGAGAGAAAGAACAAGATAGATGGTTGGGACTACAGACACCTCGCGGGCCTGTGAGAAAGGCGGACATTCCACTGTGAACACGTCTGAGAGGGGAGGGGGAAGGGGAGAGGAGAGGAGGACTCTAGCTGCGAGAGCAATGGGGGAAGGGAGGAGAGAGAGAGAGGTACAAATGGCGAAGTGAATTGAAGCATTCCATTATTATGCTCGGCTGAACTGCTCCTCTTTTCACCCTGAACCCAAGACACACACACACATACACACCCTTATATACACACTCTTTGCAGCTGATACCATCCTTCCTTCAGACTGAACTAAAAAGAGAGAGGATGGGAGGGTGAGACCAAAAGATGGGATATGGGAAGACAATGTTATTGGATTAACTACTTAAAATAAAACATATTGTTAAATTAACGGTAGAAAAATTGATAAATCAAAACAAACTTTACAATCAATATTTTCATTTTAAGACAACATGAAATGGTTTTCGCAAAACGGCGAAAACTGCGTTCACTACCCATTTTAATTCCGCAATGTGCCATTTTTCTGAGTGAAATAGGTAATTCATCAAGAAAAAAAGTTAGGGCGGGACATTATTTGATCCATCAGGATTTCATTGGATCATGAGGGTGTAAAAAAAAAAAATTGTTAGGCTGTGATATTATTGGTTAATATTATACTTCACCCAAATAGTCTTGATTACATCAGCAAAAAATAACAAAAAATTCAGAAGTGGAGAAATTATGTTTTGATGAAAGAGACGTTTATTAAGTAAGTCAATGTGGTCCATTTTGATTTCATGTTGACTTCAGCACAGAAAACTCACAAAGTCTTTCAATAAGCACAACAGCAAACATTCTCGGCGGTTCATATAGGGTGATGATGGATCAATGTTATGGATTATGTGTCCATACCTGCTCTGCCGCCCAACTGATGCCTGAACACATAGCACTAACAACCCACATCAAAGGCAGATCAACTGCCCACAGAGGGACTTCCTTTCTTTTCTGCTTATTACTAGAGCACTGCAGAACACAAAATATTCTTATGTTTCTTTAACTATTTAATACTCGCGCACAAACATCTCGGCACCCCTCCCATTGAGATCAATCTACTGTCATTGTGGATGAACTGAGCTAACAGAGCATGTAACACCCTGAGGCCAGGAAAGGGCTCTTATAAGGGGGAAAAATTCCTTTACCCCCCGCCAAAGACACATGCACAGAATCACATAACCTCATTATGTCAGCAGGTCCCAATCACAATGGAAAGAGAAAAGACAAGCTCTTGAATTATAGAGGATTGTTTTTGATACATAAAGCCCAAACCTAAACATGTACAGCATACATTGGCCCCCCAGAAAATCACACTTAAGTCATACTTCAAAATGTATGAATGCTATTGCAATAGATAATACAATATCAAAGCGAGTGGTATCTTCAAATAAATGATGCTAGACCTATTAATGTTTTATTTATTTTTTTCCCAATTTGGAATTCCCAATTCCCAGTGTGCTTTTAAATCCTCGTGGTCACGTAGTGATTCGCCACAAATCCCAGTTGCCTCCGCGTCTGAGACCGTCAACCCGCACATCTTATCACGTGGCTTGTTGAGCACGTTGCTACGGAGACATAGCGCGTTTGGAGGCTTCACGCCATCCACCGCGGCAACCACGCTCAACTCACCACGCGCCCCACCGAGAACGCCTCGCATTATAGTGACCACGAGGAGTTTACCCCATGTGACTCTACAATGCTAGACCTATTATTAAGTAATTCAACATGGGGGCCTGGGTAGCTCAGTGGTAAAAGACACTGGATACCACCCCTGGAGTTCGCTAGTTCACTAGTTCGAATCCCAGGGTGTGCTGAGTGACTCCAGCCAGGTCTCCTAAGCAACCAAACTGGACAGGTTGCTAGGGAGGGTAGAGTCACATGGGGTAACCTCCTCGTGGTCGCTATAATGTGGTTCGTTCTCAGCTGGGCACATGGTGAGTTGAGTGTGGATGCCGCGGTGGATGGCGTGAAGCCTCCACACATGCTATGTCTCCGTAGCAACGCACTCAACAAGCCACATGATAAGATGTGCGGGTTGATGGTCTCAGACACGGAGGCAGCTAGGATTCGTCCTCCGCCTCCTGGATTGAGGCGAATCACTACGTGACCACAAGAACTTAAAAGCGCATTGGGAACTGGGCATTCCAAATTGGGTGAAAAAGGGGAAAAAGGTAATTCAACATTTCAGAACCATTTTTGCAATTACTTTTAACCAACAGATTCCAAGATGATTTTTAGTGGATGTATGAAGTCAGTTCTCCTCAAGTTCACACATATGTTCAAGCAGAGTAACCTCAGATGTCGTTAATCACATTTAATTTTGACATGTTCCACTATTTTAACCCTCAGAGACCCCACGCAACAGAATTGCAACATTTGTTTACAGCAACAGTATCTATTTTTTATTACAAATGGGGAAAAAAAAATTTGGTGGAGGAAAAAATGCATATTAAATGTCACAGCTTACTAAAGTCTCACAATAGTCACATCAAAGAAACTGTGCTTAAAAAAATAAGCTTTCCCTATAGTTTGCCATTGTTTTCTTAAGTTACACAAAATTCACCCCAAAACAAAATATGCTTAAAAAAATCAAAATTTTTATAATCAGTGTGGCTTCCTAAAAACACGCTCAAGTTGGAATAAAGTACATCTTCAATCTCTGTGCTTATGTATCTGAGGGTTTAAACATTGTAACAAACTGTCTTTCTTTAAAATAAATGTCACTTATTCTAATATATAATGCAAAAACATTCATACATTTAAGTGTGGATTAAGTACTTGATTAGAGAACCAGAACTAACTGTTGTATAAATATATATGTAAATGATGCACTAAATATTTTACCAGTAGCATTTGGATCAAGCTAATGCTGATAAAAGAAATCTGGAACGCCAAGATGATCAGCTGCTAAGACATCCAATGGAGCAAAAACATTTTACCTGCCACATTTTTTGTAACAGTCCCAGCGAGAGACCAGGCGGATTGGAAGCAGGCCAAAATTACAGAACATCATGATGGGTTTGCGTTTGAGTGTGTCTGTCTGTGTGCATGCTTTTTTTGCATTTGTATGCCGGTAGGTATACGGTTATATTCAAATGTTTGTGTGCACACATGACAGCGAGATTTATCTTTTGTTAGATCCGTGTTGCATCTGCAACGACTCTGGAATCAGAAGCGTGTCTTTGCTCAAATAAACTGTCCAAATGATGAAAACCTCGCTGTGACGAGGCTCAAGCAACATGGGCTCAATGACTTCAAAGACTGCAGTGACATTATTTAATAAGATTTTAATGACAAAACTTCTTAAACAGGAAAGATAAAATGTAAGAACATAACCTACAGAGGACATATTCGGTGTACACTATGGATGTTTCAGGAGCTAGCGAGCTTGACAGCATTTTGGGGCACCAGCAGCTATTCTGAATGCATCAAAGATACCTAAAAATGCTAGAAATGTCTAGAACTTAGAACTTAGATTTCAAAATGTTACCTTTTTAGGTCTTTGAACTTAGTTTTCAGAATTTTACATTTAGAACTTTAAACTTTGAATTCAGAATTTTGAACTTAGAACTTGGAACTCTGAACTTAGACTTCAACATTTTTAATTTAGAATTTAGAACTCTGAATTCCGAAATCTGAATTTACAACATTGAATTCAAAGTTTGAATTATACCTTTGAACTTAGATTTCAGAATTTTGAATTTAGAACTTTGAACTTTCAACTCTTTGACTTCAAAGGCACAATGTTGGGGGTCTGGCATCGCAAAGTTTGGTTTGATCACAGGTCGTGTAATTATGCCACTCCCCGCACAGAGAATTGTTCTGTAACAGCCCGCAGCGAGTGTGCTCTACAACAGGATGCATTCCACAGTGACAGCAAGACAAGGAAATTGCCACCTAACCTTGACCACATGACAGGGAGAGCGAGTGGGAGATGCACACATGCAGACACGTATACAAACACACACGCATGACCCAGATCAAGGCAAACACACACATCTATACACATTGTGCATAAACAAAAGTCACATTTGAGCACAGATAAACCATCACACATCACAGTACACTCATACACAGATTCACCGCCCACAAAATGTTAGAAGATGAATCCCATCATTACTAGATACTCAGAGTAGGCCTGAGCAATACAGCTAAAAGATCGACTCTTTATATATTTTCAGACTTATATAAAGTATTTCCAATATAGTAGATCTCAATATTTATGCACTGGTGAAAAGGGTGATTTTTATTCACAATCAGAGCAACCATCATTTCAAGCAAACAGCTATTGTTGCAAGGTAGATTTCAAATGTTTAATATGAAATACAGTAAAAATCAAGTTAAAAATACATTTTTTTAAAACAACTTTTTTATGTTTAATTAAAACAGTTTAATACATGAAAAATGCTAAGCAGGGACTTCACAGACATTTTGAACTGTTTCACAGAAATTAATAGAATTTATCAATTTTAACAGCATTTTTGCTACTGAAGTTTAAAGGAATGCTCTGGGTTCAATACAAGTTAAGCTCAATCGACAGCATTTGTGGCATAATGTTGATTTACACAAAAATGAATTTCGACTCATCCCTCCATTTCTTTAAAAAAGCAGAAATTGAGGTAAAAGTAAGGCACTTACAATGGAAGTGAATGGGGCCAATTTTTGGAGGGTATTAAAACATCTGTCTTAACACTCTCGTACTCTCAAAACAAGGAAGAATTGTGAAACCAGTCTAATAATACAGTCTTTAGGAAACGTAATACACTAATAAAGCGCATTAAAAACATTGCAGTATTGATGTTGCTTTATTATATATTGCCACCAAACTCACTGCAAATATATAATCAAAATTCTATAATTCGCCCAGCTCTAACTCAGAGATCTTTGAATAACTCTGAGCATCCATGTGGGTTTTGAGTGTTTATATCATTCATTATTCTGTCTAGTGCAGCCATAATAGCAGCATGACTAGGTCATAAAATGAGGCCTATTGAATATCAAATTTTACATGAATGAAGGTGTGATTTCACCACACTGTGTTTTCCCCCATAATCAAACCTGTCTGCAAAAGGATTATAAGCTGTTTTAGTGTGGATCAAATAGGTGTGTGTGTGTTGAGTAAGTGTGTTTGTCTGTGTCTGTATGGGCACGCAAATGTGGGTAAACAACAGTGTGTGTGTGTGTGTAAAGGTGAGACAAAGACGCAGCATGCCCAGCAGACAGTTGTGGAAATACAGAAGGGGGAATCCAAGCTATTTCAACACTAATCCTCACTGTCTCCTGCTGTGTCACATCAAAATGAAAATGAGTTACTCACTTTGCTGTGGATTCTTCATCATATTTTGTCTTCAGTTCGTGGAGTTCTGCCTGAGTTGCTTCAAGTGCTGTGGAACAAATGAAACGCCTGTCAGCAGAGTAGTTGAACAGGACTACAGAAGGCGTTCAATATGGAATTAAAGTTGCATGTATGTCATTTCAGAAACGCGTCTGTTATTACACCTATTCACCTCAGCTGTGAATGAGGGCTGGTAAATACATTAGCTCATGAGTACACAAACCTGTTTGTAAGGACTGAGTTTTTATGTCCAAGTCCTCTGTCCTGCTGTCCTGGCTCTCCTGTGGCTGACTGTGGAAACACGCAGAGGAAAATTAAAACAACAGCGGATGACTGTCCAACTTCGTAGCAAATGTGTTTTAATGTAGAGACTCAAAAATGAAAATTCTGTCATCAATTACTCATCCTTATGTTGTTCCATGCCCATAGGACTTTCTTCCATGGAACACAAACAGAAGAAAGTCAGCCTCAATCACTATTCACTTTCATTGTATGGAAAAAAGATGCAATGAATGTGAATGGTGACTGATGTTAATACACTGCCAAACATCCTTTTGTGTTCCACTGAGGAAAGAAATCCACACAGGTTTGGAAAAACATGAGGGTAAATGACTGATGACAATTTTCATTTCTGGGTGAACTATCCCTTTAATAGCCACAATAACACAGCAGCATTACTGTATTGACGTAACTATGGAAATCTAGATGCAGTGATTATATAACTGTTCGTTTTAATAACTAAACTTCTCCGACATGTAATATGGGATGTAGAAATATAACCTACAGAAGATGTACTCTGTGTACGCTATGGCTGTGTTTCTAAATCTAGCGAGCTGCCTAACTAGACAGCATTTTTGGGCATCAGCTGAATGCATCAATAAGCCCGTTTGCAATATGCTGATTACTCCCAAAAAACATTGATATTTAAAAAAATCAGACAAAGCAAGAAATCCATGTTTGCATGACATCTGAAATAATCTTGTTATTCTCAGCTTTTGATGTCAAACCTTAAAGAGGCATGCGCAAAACATGTGCACATTGGATAAGCCGGTAAGAATTCCGGTTAAGGTGTTTGCATGCAACGTGAAATCGGCTTAATGGGCAAAAATCTATCCGTGTTGATCTGTTTATTCTTACGCCGTTTATTAACTCTGTCGGCTTATTAAGTATAATCAGTGTAAGAATGTGCATGTAAACACACTCGATGACGCTTCAGAATTTTGAACTCAGAAATTAGAATTAAGAAAAGTTTGGGAATTTGGAAGAATTTTAGAATAGAATTCATTTGGAAGCAATAAATTCAAAATTTTGATTTCAAGGCTTACGAATGCTGTGTAGTTAAGCAGCTCAGTAGGTTTTGAAACACAGCTTATGAATTCATAACATAACTATGGTGACTAATGCATTACAGGCTTTGTGCATTTTATCTGCATCAGCCAGGCTAACCTCTCCTTGTCTGCATAGTTGTTAGGAAGATTTTCCCCTTTGTCGTCTCTCTCCTCTCTTTCTGTTCGGTTCTGATCAGGAGGTTCCTCTGTGTTCTTGGCCTGCAGAGAACGCTCATATTGCTCCAGTTTCTCTTTAAGTGCTTTAATAGTGCCTTCTGCAGGAGAGAAAGAATGAATAAAAAGGAGAGAGAGAAAAGTGTTTATAGCGGTAAGGGTTAATCCTCTCAAATGAAACTTGCAGACCTTTCAATACTGGCAATCAGATCATGAAAAAGAAAAAGAATGTAAGCCTGTGTGTTTGTGTGTGCATGTGTGTGTGTGTGTGTGTGTGTATTTGTCTGCGACTGTGTCATTGTGCATGTGTATTTAGCTATAGTTTGGGTTTTAGTTATGATGTCCTCATTTGAAAAAAATTATAAAGAACTAAATAATGTTTTTTTTTTTTTTATTATTATTAATTAAAAAATGCAAGAAGTATTCTTTTAGCGGTAGGGTCATGGTCAGTCTACAGAAATTATAATTAGCAAAAAACAATAGAAGTCTAAGGTATGTCCTAATTTAGATACCCAATTAAATCAGGTTTTGTGTCAGGTTTTACCAACACAAGGACAGTGAAAAACCTGAATTCACCTACACTGAGGACTAGCCAACAGATGAAAAATGCTTTATTTACATACTAAATAATGTCTTTAAGGTTTAGTTCACCCAAAAATTAAAATTCTCTCATCATTTACTCACCCTCCTTATATCCCAGATGTGTAAGACTTTCTTTTTTCAGCAGAACACAAACAAAGATTTTTAAAAGAATATCTCAGCTCTGTAGGTCCATACAATGTAATGTAGGTCCAACATTTTGAAGCTCTAAAATCCACATAAGGGCAACATAAAAGGACTCCAGATGACTCTGGTGGTTAAAACCATATCCCCTGAAGCGATATGATAGATGTGGGTGAGAAACAGATCAATATTTAAGTCCTTTTTCCTTTACTTTCACATTCCTCTTCTTGTGTTTTTGGTGATTCACATTCTATGTGCATATCGCCCCCTACTGTGCAGGGAGGAGAATTTATGACAAAAATTACTTAAATATTGTACTAAATACTGACCCACACCTATCATATCATGTCTGAAGATATGGATTTAACCAATAGGGTCATATGGATTACTTTTATGCTCCCTTTATGTGGATTTTGGAGCTTAATTGCACTGTATGGACCTACAGAGCTGAAGTATTCTTCTTAAAATCTTCATTTGTGTTCTGCAGAAGAAAGAAAGTCATACACATCTGGGATATCATGAGGGTGAGTAAATGATGAGAGAAATTTCATTTTTGGGTGAACTATCCCTTTAATGAAAATCTAAAAAAACTTCTGTAAGGGTTAAATTTAGAAGTAGGGTTAGGGTCTAAAAAATATCATAAGCTCAATAATAAAACAAGAGAAGTGAAAAGAAAGTCACCACCATGAAAAACAAATGTGTGTGTATTTACATGCCTAAACTCTCTCAAACACTCATCATGAAAAATAATTTTCATTACAGTAATTATTTAGTATGTTTATTAAGCCTTTTTCCTTGTGGGTCCCCACAATGTAGGCAAAACCTGACACACACACACACACACACACACACACACACACGTATAGGTGTAGACACGCGAAAACACACACACATACACATCCACACAAAATATCCCTGATAGAGAGCTTTTTCCTCCTCTCTCCATCTCCTGCACACCCATCTGCGGTGATTTAAACTCCAGCACTTCAGATCTGACACATAATCAATGAGCAGCAGTCCCACAAGAGCCCTTTTAGACCCTTAAATGCTAAACTGGACTTTAAACACTGAGAGACTGGAGGATCACTGACCTGAGAAAGATCAGCATGTACCAATAGGAAGGATTACCTAGCGGACCGCTCAGATGGAAACACACCTGTGTGTGTACAGTGTGCGTGTATGTGTGTTTATGTGAGAAAGATTGCGTGGCGGCATCTAAGGCTCGTGCGGGAAAAAATAAAATATTGCCGTTATTGAAGAGGATTATCGATTAGGGGAATTCCGCAGACTGCGAGGGAACGTTCCCTCCTCCTCGTTTATGTTAAAAAAAGAAAAACCAGGATATATATCTGGCTGAAACAGCAGTAGGGCGTAAATAGAGCTCAGATGACTACAGCTCATTGGAACAAAAATAGGGCCCCGTCTATGTCGGAACACCCACTTAGGAGACCTGCCAACATGACATATGTACAACTCATTTCATTTCCTTAGTCCAGATAAATGCTGTTTTTCAAAAAGAGAGTGCTTAAAGGTGAAGCGTGTTATTTTTGCGCCGATACCATTACCAAACTTAATCGCAAAAATAATGACTGTTTTCAAATTGGTTTCACGAACACTCCTCATTCCATTAGTCGAACAAACAGATCGCCCCAACCCAGACTCAAGCCAATGATTGCATCAGTGTTCCTGTGTCAGGCTGGTTGATTGTGCCACAAAGCCAGTATTTAAACTTTTGGGGGAAATCAAAATACAAATGGATTATTTAAAGGCTGGTTGCCTCTGAATATTAAGCTGGGATAGGAGAAAATATTTAAAAGTTAGACACGTCACCTTTAAAATTGCATTTAACTTCAATAATGTGATGTTTTTCTCAGTGAAACAGAATATTCAGTGGAATATAATGTAGGCTGGGATTGGATTGTGAAAGTGAGCCATAATATGATTGGATAATATTCTTCTCTGTCCACATGGTCTTGATACAGAGGTGGAGAACGTATAAGTTTTATGAAAAACAATTTTTTTTCAAAACATGAACTAATTATGCATGATAAGAGCAGGGACATGTATTAAGAGAGTAAAAGTAAATAGGGTCAATTTTAAATTCATGTTGCTTTTAAAATTGAAATTGCAAGATTACTGGAATTTTTTATATTTGGTTTTGTGGAAAACACACTAATATTTTCAGGTGTAATAACACTGAGAATCCTTGGATGGTTACCTTGGTTTTTAACCTCTGCAATCTCGCGTTCGTACTCTTGTAGTGTGTCTTTGAGCCTCTGATTTTCTGTCTCCAAGTCGTGCATCTTCCGTACAGTCACCTGGAGCTGCTGAGCTGCCTCCAGAGCTGAGACAGGATCTGAAGACACACATATACAGGTCAGATTTTCGGCTGTAACGCGTCCACAGTAAGTAAAAGTTTGATTCAGTGAGAGATGAGTGTATTGAGATCAGTGTGGGCCACTGTCTGTGCAGCTCCACTAAATAGCTAAAAGTGTTTTAGCATTTTTGCAGATTGCCAACCGTAGCTAAAAATGTTAATTAGAACAACAAACCAAGCCAAAACATGCCAAAACACGCTACAAAATAGCTAAAAGTGTTTTAGCATTTTTGCGGATTGCCAACCGTAGCTAAAAATGTTAATTAGAACAACAAACCAAGCCAAAACACGCCAATAAATGCACACTAAGTTCCAGCAACACCTCGATATAACTTCAGCTCTGCTGAAATCACACTAATGAAAAAGTACCAAAAGTATCATGGTATTACTTTTGATTTTTGGACATGGTATCGTGGGACACCAATAATGACATATACCTCAAATGTATACCTTGAATGCACGGGAAGTTTGCCAAATGAATACATGTAAATACCATGGAATATGAATGTGGTAACTGACATTCCTTTGGAAAGTTAAAGTTTTGCGGTGCAACATGTTAAACTCCATCAAAACTATTTTAAACAGCATTTTTCTCATTCTTTTATAATTATTTTACATGCAACATTTATGACCTTGTATTAACTTAGAGACTACATGGAATATTTGTACTTTTAAAAATTCAAGGTGATTCAAAAAAGTGGTGGAGAAAAAAAACAAAACAACCCAGAACAGTTATTTGTTGTGCACTTACCCTAACACATTTATATAAATGTAAATCTTAATCTTTGAAAAACATACATTAACTACCCTTACATCAAAATCCCATGGTCTTAACATCTGGTACCTCCATCAAACCAAATCAAAAATCAAAGTCAAATCAACAAATCCATTCATCCAATCAAATACAGACAACAATCATAGTTTGTAAGATTGATGACGAAAACAGCCACAATGTGCCAACAGCTGCAAGAATTTCAGGTTAGCAGGTTGTAAGGGAGTTAAATTAACTCATATTTTGCAGGGTGTTAATTTGTTGCTTTCGCAAATAGAAAACGATGTTAAGTGAAAGTGGGGTCGAGCCCAGCAGTGGTGTGGGACCAGGGCCAGCCCTCCGCACTGAAAGACTAAGACATTCTGACACACACACACACACACACACACACATGCTTTTTCATCACTGTCTGTCCCCCTCACATGCTAATTGCCATATGACTAATTATGGCCCTGTTCCCGTTGATTTTCCTTAATGAGACAGCCAAGTTAATTATGTAATCAAACTATTTTATTAGCCCCTCCGGAATATGGGAGGGAAAGAGAGAGAGAGATCGGAATAAGAAATTGTAGAACGAAGACAGAAAGTGAGAGATGGAATAAAAACGGGGAAAGAACAGCAAAAAAATCATTAAAAAATGTCATTTAAATACTAGTTGACCCAAAATATTTAATTCTGTTGCTATTATTTACTTACACACATGTTGCTCCAAACCTGTATGACTTACTTTCTTGTGCTGAACACAACAAGTGAATTTTAGAAGAAAATCCTGCAATTGTTTTCCATCAAATTAAAGTGAATGTGAACTGGATCACAAAATCAGTAAATAAATAAAAGAGCCATACAAGGTATTAGAAAGCGGTCTGTTAATTTTTTACTAAATCTTTTGAAGTCATTTGATAGCTTTGTTTGATGAACGGACTGAATTTAAGTTGTTATTAGCTGAAAATCTTGACATCTGCGCCAGCTCTCTTTGGCACGCATGAAAGTTCATGAGAGAAATGGTGTTGTCTGATTCATAAAGAATCGTTCTTTTAAATCACCTCTTTTCAAAGAATCAGTTGATCCAGTTCACAAAACGGCACTGAATGATTTGTTCACAAATTGGACTGATACATTTGTCGAGTTAAGCTCACTAATTAGTGAATAACGGCTTACATTTCTATCTGCTCCTCACACAAAATTATTGTATGGCTTCGTATGGGTCATTTCTATAAACTGTTATGGTGCTTTCCCCCTTTTGAGCTTGACAGGCCCAGTCCTCATTCAGTTTCAATATATGGAAAAGCCTGACTAGTATATTCTTCAAAAATTCCCCTTATGTGTTCCTGGGAAGAAAGAAAGTCATACAGGTTTGGAATGACATGAAGTTGAGTAAAGAATGACCGAATTTTTATTTTTGGGTGAACCATTCCTGTATATGTTCTTGATGCTACAGACAAGATCGCCAGTTTGGCACACTTACCTCCCCCTCAGTGTATTCGCAGCTGAATGTACAGGAAACACTGATGGGGTGTGTATGTGTGATCTGCCTGTGTGGTGCGTGAGAGCGTGTCATATCTAAAAACTGCAAAGAGGAAGTCTGAATGATATGCTGTCATGGTGCGTTCCCTTCTGTATCTGTGGCAACTGCCAGTTTGGTTCAGTTCGAGGGGTGGCCACCTGTGTCACTCAAACGTGAACGTGACTGTCATGTGACTGAGATTACCAACCAATTCAAAACTGATTTACACATGCACATCAATCTGGAAGCATGTCATTTGCTGTGTAACACAATACTGCAAGCACAATTTGTTCGGTTTAAATGTTTTTTCAAAACCAAAATGAGGTAAAGGACAATTTCACCTAAACAATAAGCGATGACTGATATAACACAGATCTCTATACAAAAATAAAATACAAATAATAATAACTTTAGCATGAGGTGTACATGAATTTGCTGAAATGAAATTAACAATTATTTTACACAATATTTTAGAAAATTTACAAAACATCAAGTTATAAATAGTTAATTAACCTAACTGTCTGTAATGCTGCAGATATGTTGGCATGGCACACTTATACAGAATTCATATTACAATGGCTGTGAACATGCCTTATCCAATCAGAAATGTTTTTATGTTAACAATGTATTAATATTATTAGGAAATCAATGTTTTGAGAAAGAAGCTAAATGTTCGCATAAGGTGTGAACACTTCCCAAACATTCCCACTGACATACACACACGCCTGCAGCTGTACGGCCGTACGCACTGTGCGTACCTTGAGAGCTTTGACTGACCTGAAGAAAAATTTTCTCTGAGAATATTTCAGCAAAAATGATGCGTAGCCCGTACTGATGTTGTCTGTTTAAAAGAACCAGCGATGCCCGATTTGCGAATGAATCATTCTTTTGAGTCTGTTCTTTTCAGTGAATTGGCTAAACAGGCTTGCAAAACGGTCTGAATCAGTTTGTGTTGAATCAGGTGTGTTTGGTAAGGGAGATATCCAAAATGTGTAGTGTTCCCTCCAGGAACAGGGTTGGGAACCACTGCTAGCCAATAGTTACATGAATGCTACACATAATCGAGAGAGAGAGAAAAAAATGCTTCTCTTAAAGTCACCAGAACTGAATGTTTTGGTGTTGATTCTGCAAAAAAAAAAAAAAAAAAAAAAAAAACTGTATGCCCACGGACTCCCCTAGATATAAGTGTATATTAGTCCGATTTCTGTGCGTACCCTCCGATGTAATCCTGCAGATGCCCATGCACGCACACACACACCACAAATGCTCACACACATACAGACCTACACAGTGTAACTATCAAGAGATAATTTGTCAAGCTGTGATCACATTTGCAGACACACATACAGGACTGGACAAGCTCCAGAGATAGAAACAGACATCCCCAGACTAGACCTCCCACTTCAACACACACACACACACACACACACACACACACACACACACACACATGAATGCTTACACTCTAAAACATACACAATCACATGTTATGCACACATAGGTAGTCAAATACATGCACAAACATCCCAACACATAGACACAATGTTGAGTTGGCCCGGTATCTCTAGACCACAGCGTTGTGGTAATTTAAGGATGTACTAAGTAGTTGTGCAGGCAGACAGTCAAACTTGCTCTAACAGGTACAGGCAGCACTGTCTGTCTGCCTCCCTGTCGCTCCGATGTTGTGGGCGGGGTTACACAGTTAAAGCTCTGTGTGTATATATATATATATATATATATATATATGTGTGTATCTGTGGAGGGGGGTCTGGGGTCTGGAGGCCTTCCAGGCAGATACACAACTCTAGTTCAGCCAAGAGTCAGTTCAAAAACACAATTGCAGACACACTCCTTTGCACTGCATGGTCGCACTTCCGCTTAAAGATCACATTAAATCAAAAACTTTTTGACTTTTAGGCCATGTCTGTAGGATTTGAGATCATAGTGTACACCCTAAAATGTGACCAAATTAACCTGTTGCAAATATATGCATTTAAAATTGAGTCTTTTTCTACTGTGAAAACAGATTTAAGTTATTAATGACTCATCTTGCACTAAACAGTTTTTGTGAAAGAAAAAGCAAAAGAAATAAAGAGCTAAAGAAATAAAGAGCAAAAGAAAGATAAAAGAAAGAAATAAAGAGCAAAGGAGCTAAAGAAAGTAAGAAGAATAAAAAGAAAGAAAAAGCAAGGAAGGAGAGATGAAAGAAAGAAAGAAAAAGCAAGGAAAAAATAAAGTGCAAAAGAAACAGTGTGAAATGAAGAGTAAAAGAAAGAGTGAAAGAAAGGAAAAAGGGCAAAAAAAGAAATACAACAAAGAGCAAAAAAGCGATAGAAACAGAGCAAAATAAAGAAAAAGAAAGAGCGAAAGAAATACAAGCAAAAGAAACAAAAAGCGAAAGAAAAGAAAGAGTGAAAGAGTGAAATAAAGAGAAAAGAATGAAGAAAGAACAAAGAAAGAAAGTGCAAAGGAAAAAGAAAGAGAGAAAGAAAGAACGAATGAAAGAAATACAAGAAAACTAAATAGAGTGAAAGAAACAAAAAGCGAAAAGAGCAAAATAGCGAAAGAGCAAAATGAAGAAAGAATGGAAGAAAGAAAGATTAAAGGGCAAAAGAAAGAAAAAGAGCAAAGAAAAGAAAGAGCGAAAGAAAGAAATACAAGGAGGCAAAATAGAGCAAATGAATAAAAAAGAGAAAGTAACAGCAAGAGCGAAAGCAAGAAAGAAAGAGCGAAAGAAAGCAAAAGAAAGAAAAAAGAATGGAAGAAACAAAAAAGGGCAAAAGAAAGAAACACAACAAAGAAAAATCAAAAAAGAGCGATAGAACCAAAGAGCAAAATAAAGAAAAACAACGAGTGAAAGAAATACAAGCAAAAAAGAGCGAAAGGAACAAATAATGAAAGAAAGAAAAAGAACGAGTGAAAGAGTGAAAGAGTGAAAAAAGAAAGAAAAAGAAAGAGTGAAAGAAAGAACGAATGAAAGAAATACAAGAAAGCAAAATAGAGCAAAAGAAACAAAAAGTGAAAGAAAGAGCAAAAGAGCGAAAGAAAGAATGGAAGAAAGAAAGAAAAGAAAAAGAAAGCTAAAGAAAGAGCCAAAGAAAGAAAGTGAAAGAAAGAGAAAGAGTGAATGCAAGGAAAAGAAATCATGGGGTCTTTTAGAGAGCTTATGATACATGATCCACACTCCTTGGGAAGATTGCACCTTTGAAACACGCTCCGTTCACTCGAGATCAGATCTCTCCCGACCGGGTGAGCTAAAGACGTCACAGGAACTTCTGCAGCACCATTAACTTATTATAGATCAGCACATCGGAGCATTACCATATACAAACTGAGGATCCAAGGGCCATTATCTCTGTTATCCAATTCGGAAGATTAAAAGGTGTTTGTGGGGCAATGAACTTGGATTTTAATAGAATCCAAGTTTCTCTCTTGTCTCTTTGTTTGGGTTTGGAACAGAGCGAGTCTCTAAAGCCGTAGAAGTCATTAAGACAGCCTGTGTGCGAGTGCGAGTGCGAGTGTGTGTGTGTGTGTGTGTGTGTGTGTGTGTGTTTTAGACACTAGAGACAGAGGTCTCATAAATATGACTGATGTGTTTACAGTATTCTTGCCTCAGTAAAACACTACAGCAGTGTGTGTGAGTGCATTTGTGTGTGTTTGTGTGTGTGTGCAGCCAGCAAAGTGCGAGCCGAGACATACCTGGGACATCGACTAATCTCTTGTACACGTTGAGGAAAGCAGCCTCTGATTCTTTACTTCTTTTACTCAAGGCGTCAATCTGAAACAAAGAAAAAACACAATAACTGAATCATAAACTCTGGAACTGCAGGCTCTGTAATCGCATTAGCAGCCAGGTTCAAATTTGCATACATTAGAAGCAATGACGAGTCCATTAAAGATGCCCATATGGAAAACTGCAGCACTGACTTGGATTCTGAACTCACAACACGCATCACACATAGAGAGGCCCCAAAAAGTTTTTGGACACACACATAAGTCATGCTTTTAACAAAATAAAGGGATAACAAAAATTCAAACCATGTGCCATCTGCAAACAAATGATGCTAGACTTTTTCTTTGAACTAAGTATTTTTGCAATTACTTTTAACAAACTGTCTCAGTTATTTACAGTGAATGTATAAAGTCAGTTCCCCTGAAGTTCACACAGGTGTCCTAGAAGAGAAAACAATAAGTGTACTTCATCTTCTCAAATATGGACATGTTCCACTAATGTTTGACAAACAGAAAGTGTCCAAATACTTTTTAGTTTAATTTTGAACAATATATCTGCTGTTTTACTATTCAAAACCTAACTTCTTTTTTCTGTAATGTTTTGCTTGAAAAATGTGTTTGTAAAGCGTCCAAAATACTTTTTGGGACCACTGTTTTGCCACATATTTGACCTTAATAAAAGGGCAGAACATTACATAACCGTGACACTTTTCATTCAAATATAGTAAATCATTCATATTTTGACGCATGCAATATTTTTCAAGTTCTGGTTCGAGGCATTTTGGGGGCAAGCTTCAGGTGTATACCCTCAGGCCGTTTCTGGTTCGCTTTATATAGAAGGTAATTATCAGGTATAAATCCAAATCCCTGTGAGCATGAGATGAAAGAAACAGGTAATGAGGGACTCTGATAATGAGAAGAACTTTGGCCTTAATATAGAGCACTGCAGATGCGTACATATGGGCAAATTACATACTGTAACTGGGTTACGGCTCCCACTGCAGGAGAGGCCTTCATCATTTCTTGAAGATAGATGATTTTCAAAATGGTGATAACAGTCATTGAAAGTACCGCCCACACACTTTGAACTGTAAATCTGCCTAAATGTGTATGATCACTGACATTACACATCATAAAGGCAATGCACATACAAATTGTTACCCAAAAAGGAATATTCTGTTGTTTTTTACTCACCCTAATGTAATTACAAAGCTGCTTAAATTTCTTTCTTCCATGGAATATATGAACATGGGTGAATGAATTGTCAGACCTTTTCAAAGAATCAGTTAATCTGATTCAGAATCAGAATGAGCTTTATTGCCAAGTATGCTTAAACACACAAGGAATTTGTCATGGTGACAGAAGCTTCCAGTGCAAAGAGAATACAAATAAATATACATTTACAACATATACATACAAACATTTGAAATATACATATAAACATATATAAATAAACAGTGAAATAAGAATAAAAAATAAGATACAACAGATAAATATATAGAGGAAACTACAGTAGGGCAATAATGTTGTTCAAATATGTTATATACAGCTATACAGTTATGTGCAAAGTGATTTAAGTATTGTGCAGAAGAGGTAGGATATGTCAAATAAATATAAATGGAATATAAATATGAATGAATAGTTGAATATGCACATGATTGTATTGCCACAGTGGAGAGTATTGGGGGCAGTTTTAACTGTTCATAAGGTGAATGGATGTTCTTGTGACTGTTCTGGTGCTCAGTGCTCTGTAGCGCTGGCCAGAGGGCAGCCGTTCAGAAAGGTAGTGTGCTGGGTGAGTGGGGTCCAGAGTGATTTTTCCAGCCCTTTTCCTCAATCTGGAGGTGTACAGTTCTTGGAGGGTAGGAAGGTGAGAACCAATAATCCGTTCAGCATTCCGGACTATCCTTTGAAGTCTTCTGAATTCTGACTTGGTAGCTGAACCAAACCAGAAGGTTATAGAAGTGCAGAGGACAGACTCAATGACTGCTGAGTAAAACTGGATCAGCAGCCCCGTGGCAGGGTGAACTTCTTCAGCTGGCAAAGGAAGTACAACCTCTGCTCTGCCTTTTTCGCAATGGAGTCAATGTGGGTCTCCCACTTCAGGTCCTGTGAGATGGTACTGCCCAGGAACCTGAATGACTCCACTGCTGCCACAGTGCTGTATAGAATGGTGAGAGGGGGTCGATGCTGGGGTGTTCCTCCTAAAGTCCACTATCATCTCCACTGTTTTGAGCGTGTTCAGCTCCAGGTTGTTTTGACTGCACCAGTGAGCCAGCCGTTCAACCTCCCTTCTGTAAGCAGACTCGTCTTCATCTTGGATAAGGCCGATGACTGTAGTGTTGTCTGAAAACTTCAGGAGTTTGACAGAGGGGTCCTTGGCAGTGCAGTCTTTTGTGTGCAGGGAGAAGAGTAGTGGGGAGAGCACACATCCCTGGGGGGCACCAGTGTTGACTGTAAACATGCTAGAAGTGAATTTCCTCAGTCTCATTAACTGCTGCCTATCTGTCAGAAAGCTGGTAATACACTGACAGATAGAGGTGGGAACCGAGAGCTGGGTTAATTTATTCCATAGGAGAGCAGGGATGATGGTGTTGAAAGCCGAACTGAAGTCCACAAATAGGATCTCGCTAAGTCCCTGGTCTGTCTAGATGTTGCAGTATGTAATGCAGTCCCATATTGACTGCATCATCCACCGACCTGTTAGCTCGATAGGCAAACTGCAAGGGATCCAGAAAGGGTCCAGTGATGTACTTCATGTGGGATTAAACAAGTTAATGTGTAGATTACCTGCAGGGTTCCAGCAATGTCTCAAACTTCTGCATTGGCTAGTGCACTATCAAACAGAGATGATGTGGCAAAACCTTGGAGACAGCAGCAGGGTTTCTGTTAGCCGGTGATCAGTACTGCCGCTCCCTATAAGCATATTATGCAGTCTGCGTAGGGGACCAACTCCCTAGGGGGGCACCAGAAACTCTTACTCGCATGGTTTATGTTATTCAAAGACCCGGTAGCAGTTGCGGAACACAGACGATCGCCTCGCGGGCATGTTCTACTGCTATGCTACATTGATAAAATGCTTGGCACAGCTATCAGTGAGCATAATGTCTCCCACCATCTGTTTTCCCAACGGTCAATGCATGCAACATTAGCGGCATTTGCGCAAATTGACTCGCTTCTCATGAACTAAAATTTATTCAAAGGGTCATATTACGCGTTACTTCGACAGCACTAAAATATATACATATACATATATATATATATATATTTATTTAAATTGTTTTAAAATATTGCCTTAGTCTTTCTGTTACCAGATGGCCCAGACACAGAGACTACAAGAGTACAAATTGAATGAAATCCCAGATGCAGATTATTGTGCTACTCCAATCCTAATCAACAATTACCTGAAGGAAAAAGATGGTACACAATACAGGACTTTTAATTATAAAGAAGCCCGAAATACACATGTGACTCTTATTTTGAAATGTCTGCACTCCCAGTTGTGAGCTCACTGATGGCTGATTCCCTGAGAAAGTGAATCTGATTCAAACTGCTAACCTGAGCTCCTGAGTTCAAACCCTCAATTCTTTTCGGGTGACTCATGAAAAAGACACGGTTCAAAAGAGTAATTTGTTCACGACTCTTTCGTGCTGGGTTTGTTGTTGCGTGCGGTGCAGCAAGCACGTCAGAAACAGAATGGGTGAAAAGGCAAGGCAAGGCAATTTATTGATAAAGCACAATTAAAAAAACAACAGGTAGTTGACCAATGTGCTGTACATTGTTAAAACAAGTACATAATGACAAACATAAAAAAAAAAAACACTACTAAAATCAACATAATACACATAATCTCCAATCATGGTTTAGCTAAAAGCCTAGGAGAAAAGATGGGTTTTTAAACTAGATTTAAAAAATACCAGTGTAGGAGCTGTTCTAATGTGCAGAGGCAAACTATTCCAGAGCTTCGGGGCCACCACTGCAAAGGCGCGGTCACCCCTCAGCTTAAATCTGCTGATAAACGGAGCGAGACACACTGGCACTCTAAAGATGTATTCAATAACTCACAAGATGATATCTGACGAAACCGCATATGGATGCAAACAACCCGACTGTCACCAATGGCAACTAGATTTTAAATTATTGTCACAATCAGTTATTTCTGGTTGCGTTTGCAACCATTTTAATCACAGTCTGGAGCTCTGATTGTACTTGCATGAAAAGCAGCAACCAGTATATTCTTCAACATTTCTTCTTTTGTATTCCAAGGGAAAAAGTCAGTCATATGATTTGGAATGATATGCATGAGGGTGTGTAAATGATTTCAGAAATTCTATTTTTGGGGGAACTACTGTATTCCTTTAAACAGATAATCTAATGAAATATGAAACACTGACATCAATGTCAATACCTTGAATAAATAAAGGAATCACTAGACTAAGAATAAGGATTGTCTTCAAATCTTTCGTTTGCACAGTTGACCCTGTTGACCCTATACTGGCGATACCATTGTATAACAGCTGGAACAAGCTCAGTGCAAGCCCCGTGTCATAACACACAATAGGGAAAGAGAGAGAGAGAGAGAGGAAAGAGAGAAATACAGGCTCTTCACTTTATTCAGCTCTAATAAAGACACTGATCTCTCTTAATCTGAATACACACACAGCTGTGGTCATTCTGGGCAGATTATGATACATCATCCAACTGCCTCCTGTCAGGGTTTGACTCAAAACCTTCCCTGATACTGTCTTGTCAACATGCAAACTATTTAAGGAATAAAGTATACATGGAAACAGAAAACATATTTTCACTAAGTATAATATTTCACAAGGTCTAGAAGTCATCAGAGGCATAAACATCTATCAGTGCCTTAAGAATTTGACAACCAAAGGCAGGAAAAACGTCTCGGATCAAGGCATCAGGGTTACAGATAGATTCGCTACAGTAGGGTTTGGTGAACCACATATCGAAATTATAAAATGCCATGACAGCATTTTCCCCCCAGTGCAACTCCGATGATGACAGCGTACTGATGAAAGCCTGCTGTAGAACCAACATGAAGCCGAGCCCAACTGGGCCAAATCTAACAAACTGGGTCAAACCTGACAGGAAACAAGGACCCAAATCTGTATGGCTTGTATTCAGTAATTTAGGGTCTGCTAAAGAGTAAAAACTGAACCAAATTTTTACCTAGGTTAACAGAAATTATGCATTCTGGGAAGGGTTCCTCAAAAATCTAGAAGACTGTAACACTTTCTAAAAATTCCAGAACTCAAAATGTGTATATATATATATATATATATATATATAAAAAAAGAGCATAAAGCTCTAGGACACAAATTCTCGAACTCAAAACATTAAATGGTTCCTCAGATTCAAGAATCCAAACATGAAAGAGCTCCTAAAATTTAAGAATCCAAATATGAAAGGGTTAATCAAAATTCTAGATCTCAGAAACTGAAATGGCCCCTCAAAATTCTAGAACTCAGAGCCTAAAGAATTCCTCAAAATTCTAGAAATCAGAGCCTGAAAGGGTTCCTTAAAAATTCTAGAAATTTAAAACATGAAAGGGTTCCTAAGGGTTTCTAAGACTCGGAGATCAAAATGTTCCCTTAAATGGTCCCAATATGTAACATTGACATCAAGCGTTTAAAATGGGTACTGCAGTCCAAATTCAAAATATTGGAGAGAGTTGTTTCTCCCGCCCCCTACTCCCCAGACTCGAAGCTCACATGGGTTGCCAGGTTGAGGACACGCAACAGGAATGGGCAAACTGACAAGCGATGAGCCTTACACTGCAAGTTTATCAGCTAATGTATGTTTGCAATGTTTAAATTGTTTGCAAATTATAAACCAGCTCATGTGGATTTTTTATAACTCTGTCAATGTTAGCTAGATGTATTGCTGGCTTCCATGGCTGCAGCATGCTGTGTTTGCCCGCTAACTTGTTTCAAATCTGGCAACCCGGGGTGTCGAAATACTATTGGGAAATAGCCAGTGGGTGGGATCACACAGGCCAAAACACAAACAAAAATTCCAGCCCGGAATGGACATTTCAATGTAGAATATACTAACTGTAGCATTGTTTTTGGAGAAGCCAGTATTCCAACTTAGCATGTTTCCTAAATATCTGATAACATATTATGATAATTTTATGCTTTAGTACAGCAAATAAATTACATATTGCACCTTTAAAATTCTAGAATTCAGAGCCTGAATATGTTCCTAAAAATTCTAGACTCAAAACCTGAAAAGGTTCCTCACAATTCCAGAAATCAGAACCTGAAATGGTCCCTCATTCTAGAACTCAAAACTTGAAAGGGTTGCTCAAAATTGTAGAACTCAGTGCTTGAGATATTCCCTTAAATTCTAGAACATAGATTCTTAAAGAGTTCATAAAAATTCTAGAAGCCAGAAACCGATAAGTGTCGTATAAATTCAGGATCTGAAACGCTTCCTCAAAATTCTAAAACTCAGAGCCTGTAATGGTCCCTTAAATTCTAGAACATAGAGTTTTAAAGGGTTCATCAAAATTCTACAAGTCAGAAACTTAAGTGACATAAAAATTCTAGAACTTAGGGCCTGAAAGGTTTCATCAAAATTCCAAAAATCAGAGCCTGAAGGGGTTCATAAAAATTCTAGAACTCCGAGCCTAAAAGGGATCCTCAAAATTCTAGGACTCAGAACCTGAAAGGGTTCCTCAAAAGAGAAACTCAGCGTTAAGGTTGATGTGGTTTGAAGGCATAACAAATCTGATTTGAATTAGCTTCAAAATCTCATCTGACTTTTGCAAACCTGCCAAAAGTTAAACCAGTCATTCAGTTTATTTTTCAGTCATACTGAGCAAACAGCGCAGGCCTTACCAAAGCGGCAGGACCCTGGGTGCAAAAACAATGTGGTATGAATCAACAGTATCGCTTTTATCCATTAAGAAACTGTTGAACTCCTGTGCTGTTTACATGTTCACAAGTGTTGTGTGTTTGGTCTTCCAGCAGCAGAACATCAAATAAAAGCTGTAAATCTGCAGCCCTGAGACTGCCGGCCTTGATGGATGGAACAGGGCAGTTGCCACTGTAAATATCCAACATGTAACAGACTTTTCACTCCTATGGGAAAGAAATTAAACATTTTCAGATGTTTCTTGCCGGAAAACATCTGGATCAGCCAAGGCAGGGCCAAGTTCTGCAGCCCTCTTGCAGATGGAGCAATTAAACTTGCCTCGCTCTCCCTCTTTCTCTCTCTCGGCACGGGTCCATGTCTACCCCTGAAATCCAGCAGGAACCAATGTCAATTTTTAAACTTTCAGGGCTGCCACCAGGAGGTTAAGAGAGTGTACGGCTGCCTACAACTGTGTGAGTGTGTGTGTAACATGTGCGTGACTTTGTGGATACTGCCACAGCTCAGCATAGATTATCTGCCCTTCTCTCTTTTTCTGCTACCATCTCAATCTGATGGCCAGGGCATCTGGCATGATCACACTGCAGGACACACACACACTTTTATTTTTCAATCATGGAAATTTTGCATTGACTTCTATCGTTTTTACATGAGCTAATATACCTTGCTATATTCACATAATGTTTATTAAACTGTTTTCAAAAACCTTTAAAATATACTGCCATGCAAAGGCAAAACACAGTAAGTACCTATTGAATTTTGTACAAAATTATGAACAAAATCATGTCTCTTTGTAGAGCCGAGGAGGGCAGGGCCGGGCTGGAATGAGACACACCCGGTCCCCAATCAGCCTGATGGGGTGCGCGAGGGATAAAGGCGGCCGGGGACGACAGTTCGAGAGATAGAGAATTGCAGGCAGCTGTACTGTGTGGTTTTGGTTGTGTGTTTAAGTTGTTTATTAAATTATTATTTAAGTTGTCAAGCCGGTTCTCGCCTCCTCCTTTCCACTGAACTCCCTTACACTCTTAGACTATAATATGCCCTGTGACAGATGGGTTTTACTATAGCTCAACTATGCTCAGATTCACAGAAAATGGTGTGTGACACTTGTAGATACTACAAAATTCACACAAAATCTTATTTTTTTTACTTTTTCGCAGGTTTAGTGTTGATATAGAAACTGTAAAGCTGGAAATACAATACATCAATGTATAGTATACAGTATGTATATTGTAGGGTAGTATACACATACGTATACATAAAATGTATATACATAAAAACGGCTACATATATATTCAATTTTATACCTAACACACACATAGGCACACATATATGTATGAACACACACATGTACACACACCCAGTCTGTCAGTTCCGCCCCTTTGAACCACACCACAAACAGACTATCTGGTGGCATCAAAAGCATGCCAGTTTAAACAGTGTTATTCCCTTATGATCCAGCCGGAACAGGGATTGAAGAGGGGTGGGGGAATGGTTATAAATAGCTCCTGTTTCTGTGGGGGAGCACAGATTTGGCACTACAGACGGCAGAGGCAATAAACTCCGCCAGCTCTACTGACCTGCATCGCCCTTAAACAGACGACCTGGCTTTAAAGCTGAAGGTATCTGACCCAAGAGTTTCTCATATTTTGGGGCTTTTGCCTCTTTTATTAGATGAATAGTCAAGAGTGACAGGAAATTATTTGGGAGAGAAAGGGGTCTGGTGCATGTTGCAGTCCGGACTAGAATCTGCATCGCCCGCATTAGCGCCAAGACTCGGTGTATCAGGAGCACTCGCACTCACCACTGCACCATGGCTCCAATTCTGAGTTCATCATATTAAAAAGTGTGTTGGGAATCTCTGCTTGTAGCATATGAAAACAGAAACAAACTACAGAGTCAGAACAGATTCACAACATGAGCGTCAAGAATGTAATTTCTAAAAGACCACATAGGGGCGATTTATTTGTTTCTCCGCATACACAGACTTAGCAACATGGTTTTATGCTCTCAAGTTCATCGAGCTCTGAGCAAACGAGTCTACCATTTCATCTGAACTCATTTATCTGAGCTGCCACTAACCTTCTCTCCACTCAGAACGCCAGGCCATGTTGAGCCTTTGCAGGCTTGGGCCAGCTAAAATTAGTGCACAATTACGTCAAATCAATACTGACTTCCAAATTTGTAGAACTTCCATGGCACTCTGCAAACGGCTGCCAGAGTGATTAGCTCTCTTTACGGAGATCTTTGCTGGCGGGTCAACTTACTTAAGACTTGCTCTCACTCTCTTTAAGAATGTTGAATATTCCAAATTGTACATTTTTTTATTTATTATCAAAATTAAGCTTGAGATAACAAGCTAAATGGTCTTTTTTCTCAACTCCAAAAGGCATAAGAACTTGGGATGGCACATACAGTTCTAGGAATCTGAAAAGTCTGAGTAGTGTTCACATAATGCACCGAGTGGAGGCATAAGGGTTCTGAAACAAATACAGTCTGATTTAACCCTTCCGCGGTCTTGAGGATCAAGTTCTACTGCTGCATTTACCAAATTGACTTTCCATTGAAAGGGGCTTTCCATTGACTTCCATTGCTTTTATATTGCGCAACTAATATTGGGGCTGTACATTATTTGAAATACATGCACTTTCAGTGTACTTACAGTGTACTTAACCAAGTAAGTACTGAGTAATATAAGGTGTACTGCATGTACTGTACTTAATATGGGTTAAGATTAGGGTTGGGGTTAGGTTTAGGGTTAGTACCTAATAATTACTCTAGTTGTTGTAATTATATAGTAAGTAAATGTAGAACAGTACTGTAAAATAAAGTGCTACCAATATTGGTTTATAATGTTTTCAAACCGTTCTGGGTCCTGGTGTCATTTTGATAATGTTTTGACACTACATTATAATTTTAAAATACAGTTGTTAGTTTTCTGGCATATTACAGCTTTCTCATTACTCTTTATATGAATCGGGAACTTTTTTTTTTAACTTCATTTGTAAACACATCAAATTAGTACTTTATATGCTGTCAGCTTCAAATCACCTCTTTGTAGGATGTTATGAAGTTTCAGGCAGAAAATGTATGTAAGTTGATGTAAATTGTGTTAGTATAAAACGGGCCAAATTGAAGACCCTATAAAATCCCTTTTCTGGCTGAGTTCCCTTTCTTGTGTTGTCACATTTAAGTTTGGCTGAGACATATAGAAGGTATTGTCCTTTTTTGAAAAAGCCAATTGGCTGTTGTTATGCCACACCAATGAACCATAATATGCTTCTAGCTATTCAGTTTCAGGTGGTATTAGTGGGAGGGACATTCTGGTCCCATTCACACCTTGCATTAACATGTGTTTCATATCTGGAGAGTATCTAGATATTCTTTAGCTGGATTGCATTTATACCTTGCAGTCAAATGCATCTCCACTGTGATCGGATAGAGATCCGATCAGTTACCCAAGCAAAATGGAAAACTATACTTACATATTACATCAGAGGCTGTGGCAACGAAAATTCTCCATCCGTTAGTAAATTTGAAAAACATTGATGGGTAAGTCAAATGCTTTCCATCATTTAAAGAGTCAGGATTTTTGCTTCATTGAACTTCACTGGCGGCCGTCAAAGTAAAATTTCGGGTCGCAGAAGCAAATTTAATGATATTAATCTTGCGTTTGCTGCTTTGTAAGTGCTAAATGTGCTTCTCATCTGAAACGTGTGAGGAAAGCCTGGTCTCACGTAAGTTGTAATGGCAGATGACAGATGACATTGCGATGGCAGAATTAAAAGAAAAGGCAAGAACCCACAACAAATCACTTTAACAACGGATGACTGTAGCATAACCTCGTCACATAATTAATTACTTGTGTAGTTGTATCCGGATTTCGTAAATGCGTTTGCATTTACACCTTCTTTGAATGTGGTCCCTGACCAACTATGAATATGGTTTCAGTGATCCGATCACGATCCGATCGCAATGCAACTTGGGTGCATTTACACCTGTCATTTAATATGGTCAAGTGCTTTCCGACAGCAATCCGATCACCAAAAACGCATGTTAATGCAAGGTGTAAATGGGGCCTCTCATTCTAGAGAGCAATTGATTGAACAAAAATCTGTAAAGCGCGTTATAAATCATCAATATTTCTGATCCATTCTCTTCCTGGAAGAGAGAGACTCTAAAATCAAAATGCATATCAGCATTTGCTTAAGTTATTTTTGTCGACTTTTAAGAGTACACTAGCATATAGATGGCTTCAAAGCTTACTTAAAGCCACAAAACTCCACTTTTGATTTCATGGGGTCTTTAAATGCCACTAGGAAAACATTTGGAGACTGCAAGAAGAGGCATCTTGCCTTTGGGGTAAAAGCAGAAAATTTGTGAAAAACTCTTTACATCAAAGTACAGTGACTCCCCACCCCCATCCCTAATTTACACACACACACATGCACATGAGTGTGCAACCCCCAAAACAGGGCCCCAGCCACGTGCTATGTACAGCTCCCTATTGTACTCTCATTTCCTGACAGGAAAAGAGGAGGCTCTTGCTCTCTCGAATGAAAAAAAAAATGAAATGTGGCGAGGACTCTACACTGACCCACGAGATCTGCATTGGTCTGACTCAAATGTGCTATTTTTTTTTAAAAAAACACCGTTACAGGAATAAAATAATTTTTACCGAAAAAAACATTCACCCATTGCAAATGATTGTATTCACTGGTCTGTCTGCCATTATGAATTATATATGCACACCACCTTTTTTGTTCAAAATTGGTGCTGTAAAATGTAAGCCTCTTTGTCTATTTTAAGATTTAATGGAAGGTCGGACTGACAAGATAAAACGCAAGTATCCCATCCCTGACGCCAATTATCATCAAATAGCTTACGTCAGAGAAAAACGCAGAAAAAAGTTCTGGTCGGAGCAGTCAGACTGTTTTTGTCAAGGTCAGGCACTGTCCCCCCTACTGTCAATAAGGAAAAATATTTCACAGAGAATATAAAAGATGGTTGGAAACGAATTTGCTGTTAGAGTGGTGGGATGGGGCTTTATTTTTAACCAAGCATTGATTTGAAGTGGGGGCGACTACCTCCGCTAATGACAGGCTAGTCCTCAAGAACACAGCTCCAAAACCACAATGAGCTATAATGGAGCAGTTACTGGAGGGGTACTGGCTCATGAGAGGAGAACAGGGAGCCACTACTCACAGCCCTCACTTCATCAAAGTTACATACGGCATGGAAGAGCCGTGTCTCGCTGAGCTTCAAGCCCCCTCAAAACCTCTTAAAGCAAGGTGCTGCTGAAGGCAGTCAAACGCTGCATTACATATCCAGAAATATACTTTACAGATAGTGGAGGTGTTTTGGAGGTCAGAGGAAAGGAAAATGTACACATACTTCTCACTTTCCACTTTCTCTTTATTTTTTGGGGGGGGGTTTCCTTTTTATTAGACAGAGTAGTGAAAGGGGGCCAGGAAATTAGTGACAGAAAAGAAGGGAAATGAGGCCTGGAAAAGTCACAGTCTGGACTCGAATCTCCATCATCCATAAGAGCTCTACGGCACCAATGTGTCAAAAACATGTGCCAACCACTGCACCATGACACTTTACTTTTTTTTTTTAGTTCCGTTCCAAGTCAAAAAGCAAAATTGACCTCATTTACTTCAATAAACGTTCTTTATTGTGAACAATTCAGCTGTGCATGTTATTGCAAAGAAAAATGCTTGTCTTCATAATCTTTCATCAAAATGTAATAACTTGCTCCGCCACTGAAACAACTTTCCTTTTCGTCTTACATCAGCAAGACCTCCCCTCAAACCACCTGTCACATACATTAGAAAGACATTGCAGAAGTAAAATAGGTTGTGAACATCGCAGACTTTAAATATAAGTCAAAGCACATGCACTGTTATACTTTGAATTGAAAAAGAATTAATGAGGATTGGCACTGAATAGCAGGGCCAAAGATATTTCCAAGTGTCTTGATCACTCTCTGCCTTTGGCCCTGTGACTATGCCACATATCTGTTGTTTTTTTTTTTTTTTTTTTAATGAAGAGTGTTTGGCATAAGATATTCTTAAACATACATACAAACAGCCAGAGAGGTTCGTTTAAAAATGTATTTGGCAAAATGTGGCAGTTAAATACCGTACAAACTTCACATACGATTATGAAAGGCCTATTCTTAAAAGCACTGCAATTTACGAGGTTGTGATTATCTCAGAGATAATTTAACATGATTAGCTCTATAGCACCGAAGTGCAGGAAACAACTTATAGTTCACATACTTCTGTTGGCTGGTAACTAAGGGATTGAGAAACACTTCAAGTTATTCAGCACAGCATAATCAAACCTAATCAAACACAGTTTGATATTACACCACGGTACAACTAATTGACTGAATTACCAAGGAACATTAGGTCTAACTTCTTTGCAAAAACAAGCAGCCAGCAATCGGGCTAAATAGAGCTTTGATAATTCACTTAAATAAAGGGTGTTTCGAGTATATGCAAGGCTCAAAATGAAGCTTGGGCAAATGCCTCCTATTATTATGATATTACAGAAATCTGTGCTGCTGAGGGTATTTGAATATCTGGCTCCTGTCGTGTTGAAAGGTAATGCATATTACTTATGGAACACAGCACCATGTCCCAGTTCTCAACTATCAGCAATGGCCACTGAGGAGATGATGTCAAAGCAAACACGACTTCATTCCCTGAAGTGGATATCTGGTGAACTCTTATTTCACATCATTTTTAACCAATTGTGAAACGTTGTGTCAAATATGTTTTATTATTGCAGTGCTGGTGTAGTTTTACTGTATATGGGTAGTTTAAATTATGTTATATATTTAGGTGAATTATGCCTTTTACACATCAACACAAAGCCTCATCAATACTATAAAATATTGATGCCGATTTCAAGAGCGTCCTTGTTGAAGAAATACTTGTTTGTTTCTCATAAATAAAAGGTGAACCAAAAAAATCCCCTCTATCTCTGAAATGTGAAACTCAAGAGTCCATCATTCTGGCTCGGCCCAGAATAAATAGACTTACCTAGCACCACTGAGCGTAAACATCATTAGGATTTCGCTCTCATCCGACAGATGAAAATAAAAGAGCGGTACAGCAAACAGCGAGAACATTTCAAAACTGTCTGATCTGATTAGATGCTGACAAACTATAGTTGGCTTTTTAAAGGGATTTGTACAACAGAGGCAGACCACAAGAAACAAGCTGTCACAAAAAAAATCATTTTCTTTGTCAAAATTTTTGTTTCGTTTGCCAGTTCAAATATCCTTAAAAGACAAAATTAAGTAGCAAAATAGAGTAATTGTTTTAAGAAAATATATCTCCAGCTGAGTTTATCTTTTTCCTTCATTGGTGAATTCCTTATTTTAGACATAAATCTAACAAAATTATGTGAAGTGTATGCTTAAAACAAGAAAATACTATTTGCTAATGTAATAAGGCAAGTAAATCTAATTCAAGATATATTCTCTGAAATTTTGCTCCTCATGTATTGCAAGTAATTATCTTGTTTTAAGGAACAAAACAATATTAAAGGGATAGTTCACCCAAAAATGAAAATGTTCTCATCATTTACTCACCCTCACGCCATCCCAGATGTGTATGACTTTCTTTCTTCTGCAGAACACAAATTAAGATTTTTAGAAGAATATCTTGGCTCTGTAGGTCAATACAGTGCAAGTGAATGGGTGCCAAGAATTTGACACTCCAAAAGCACATAAAGGCAGCATAAAAGTATTCCATAAGAATCTAGTGGTTGAATCAATGTCTTCAGAAGCGATATGATAGGTGTGGGTGAGAAACAGATCAATATTTAAGTCCTTTTTTGCTAGAAATTCTTCTCGCTGTCAAGTAGCGATATGCATGAAGAATGTGAATCACCAAAAACACAAGAAGAAGAATGTGAAAGGGAAAGTTAAAGTGGAGATTGACTGAGCAGGGAGAAGAATTTATAGTAAAAAAATGACTTAAATATTGATCTGTTTCTCACCCACACCTATCATATCACTTCTGAAGACATTGATTCAACCACTAGATTCTTATGGAATACTTTTATGCTGCCTTGTGATTTTTGGAGCTTCAAAATTTTGGCACCTATTCACTTGCCTTGTATGGACCAAAAGAGCTGAGAAATTCTTCTAAAAATCTTAATTTGAGTTCAGCATATGAAAGCAAGTCATACACATCTGGGATGGCATGAGGGTGAGTAAATGATGCGAGAATTTTCATTTTTGGGTGAACAACTCCTTTATGAAATTATTCTTTGAAGTAAATAACCATTGTTTTGGAATCAGGTGGTCTTTTTAGCCCATTAAGAGCATAATCATTAGAGAGGGTCATCTTATCCTAGATCAGTGCTGAGTGACGCACACTGGCCATTTTCCGCCATTCCCTTACCGGGAAGGTTGTGAGACTAATTGGTGTGAGCGTGATGGAGTCATACTGGCTGTCAGTAAAGCTGTGAGGAGAGTGTAGTTTAACAGCAGTGCTCTCTGGCTGCTAGCTCTGTCAGGCTGCATTGTTCAGGGTGTCTGATTAAACAGCATCTGATTAAACAACAAAACCATCGGCTGGTTTTCCACACACAGATCTACCCACAACTATCATTGAATTGCACCTGTATTAGTACTGAAGTACTGCATATTTACTAAGGGTGTGAAAACGCATTAATGCACTGGTGATTAAATGAAGCCTGAGAACGAAAATTCAGTGCACTGATTAGAAATTGAACAATTGATTACAATTACAACAACAGTGCCATATTCATGAACTTTTCATTTTCAATTGTTGGGCCTGTAAATGTAAAATCTGGTGCAAGTTTTTGAAAATAATGAATCATGCTAAAAATAAACTGAGTAAAACAAAACTGACCTAAATCAAATTGTGACTGAATTTCAGATTTAAAGATGCATTACACCATTTAGTAAAGAATCATAATCAAATTAATTAGTTGTCAAATAATGTACACCCTTAATATATAAAATGTAATTCTATCAAGTAGACATTACTGTCATTATTTAAATATGCTTATAGGAGTTTAGTTATATATATTTAAACTCCTATGTCTATCAAACCAAAAGTTTTATAGACTGTTTTAGAGTTCCAAGGAGGCACTGTAAAAAATTATTTTGCCTTTTAGTTATAATAACTTAAAATGAAGAGTTAGAATAACTTCCCTGAATTGATCTTGTTGAGATTACTAAAAAAACATTGTCGTGCACAGGCCTAAAAAATCATTTATGAGGTGCATTCTTAAAAATAAAAGTTGCAGAACCTTCAATGGTATAGCAAAGAAAGCTCTTATCAAGAAATATTTTTATTGTATAGTATATACCAGTAAACAGATGGTATTCTAAAGAACTTGCAAATAAAAAGTAGTTTGAGGAATTTAAAAAGGTTCTTCTATGACTTCAGCCTGTAAAACACATTTTTGACCTAAACAAAATTTTTAAGTCTATATGGTTATAAGTACATAGGACACAAAGCTTTAGGAACAAAACTCACCTCAGCTTGGAAGCCCTTCAGCAAAGGAGCTATCTGTTTACGCAAATCCTGCAACAGAAAAACAGAGAAAATTTTATTTACTTAAATATTCACTAGCTTCTTTAGATACATTTTTTTTTTTATAGACACCAGGATTAATGTTAGAGGTAAATCAATAATCGGTCTGAATACTATTTTCAAAATTTGTATATAAAATATATATTTTATAATAAAAAACAAATGAAAAATATATAGATAGATAATCAGTTTGACTGTTACTTTTTATCATTTTTAATTGGTTATTGGTCCTTTTTAACAAGCGTACCAAAAAATGGCACCAAAAAAAAATTATATTAAGAGATAGATTATTAATTGGTTTGACTGTTGCTAGTTTTTTTTTTTTTTTTTTACATTATTTATTAGTAATTGCTTCCTTTTCTCAGGCTTAATGAAAAATGTATAGATATATCGATAATCTGTTTGACTAATTTTTTATAATTATTTATTGGTTCCTTAATATCAGGCATATTGAAAAATTGCAAAAAGAAATTAATAATGTATTAATAGATAGATTGACAATAAATGACTGTTATTTTTTATCATTATTTATTGGTTATTGATTCCTTAATATCATTTGTAAGGAAACAATGTTGTCATTGATAAAGTCTATAATGATTTTTGACAGAAAGCAGAAATAAAACACATAATTTATGCATATCGGTTTTAAGACAATTTAACATTAAAATAAATGGTCATAAAAAAAAACAATAATGTTCGATCAGTAAGTTGATCACATTCTGTGTTAATATTTGCTGTAGCATATGAGGAATTCAGGATATTTAGAGATTTAGAGACAATGTGAAAAGTCTGATCGCAGATGAAGGAAAAAAACACAAAATGTTTTCAAATGGACATCTTAATTTATCAAATTTCCCAGGGCTAGTTTTGTTCCCATCAAAAAGAGAGAAAAAAACAGCATGTGCATGCACGTGTTTATTACACGCACAATCACTCTTACACAAACAAAGAATATCACCTTGTACTACACTTGATTATGGGCAAAGGACAGTGTGTGCTGTAAGGAGTGTGTATTTATTCATGCACTCTCTCTATTCTCTCTCTCTCTCCTGATATGCCCTCGTTTTTCCCCTTGCATGAGTTCTCCATGACTCAGTCCTCTCTGCTTCAAAAACTGCTCATGCAAAAACAGCAAGAACAAAAAGCAAAGTGCAGCCACCACCATATGCATGAATACGTGTGCTACACTCGTGCAGTTCCAGTGAAAAGCTACTCAGTTAGTTCTCAGAAATGCAACGGGGCAGATTTACAACTGTAATCTATTACTATATCATCGTGTCATAGTTACACAAGAATGAGCTGCTTTTTGGATCAAGTCAAATAAAAAAAAAAACATATCACATAGAGAGAAATAAAAGAAATCTGCTCCTCAACAACAAACCGTGTCCTTGTTTTCGGGTTCAGATGGCAACGCATCTCCCACTTCTTACGGGGCCCTTACAGTCGAGTAATTTTGATGCCGTAGTATTAAAGTATATCAGATTAAGATGAACATCAATGCCTCTTTCATTTGAACATAGGATGGGTGTTTCAACATGAAATTACATTACACAAGGCTGTGAATAAATCTCCCGGCGGGACAAAAAGCCCTCACATTAAAAGTCAGTATAGGAGTGCCTACCACACACAAACGCATTACTGAGTGTTGGGGCCAAATAAAACGGCACCCTGAGTGCTGTAATCGCTGGGATGCAGGCCATTACGCCACTGCAGCATAAAGATATACACATCATTACTGAAGCTGCTCGATTTCATTAGGAGTGTAGGAGTCACCAAAGCAGATATATTTAATATAATGGGCACAACAGAATTGGACTTTACAGGAAAAGTGGCAAAAATCTCCCTCTTTATTCCTCTCAATACAACTTTCTCCCCTTCACGTTTTTTTCTGTGATCTAAATGTTGAGTAGTAATATATAAAAAATTATCAGTCAGACAGGTTAATCTGGCGCTATTTGACCATTTTTAGATTATCGGCAATAGTTGATGAGCATGCATAGTGGCTGATAAACAGAAGTTATAGTTCTGCTGATAGCTTTGTCAACACATAATCCACTCCCAGTCAAAAGCATATATATTGTATACAGTGCATTCATAAAGTATTCAGAACCCTTAATTTTTTCACATTTTGTTATGTTGCAGCCTTATGCTAAAATGCTTTAAAAAAAAAATCACATCAATCTAAACTCCATATCCCATAATGACAAAGCAAAAAACTGATTTTGGATAACTTTGCAAATTTATTAAAGAGAAAAAACTTAAATATCACATTGACGTAAGTATTCGGACCCTTTGCTATGACACTTGAAATTTAGCTCAGGTGCATCCCATTTCTCTGGATCATCTTTGAGATGTTTCTACACTTTGATTGGAATCCACCTGTGGCAAATTCAATTGATTGGACATGATTTGGAAAAGCACACACCTGTCTATATAAGGTCTCACAGCTGAAAATGCATATCAGAGTCAAAGGAACTGCCTGCAGAGCTCAGAGACAGGATTGTGTCGAGGCACAGATATGGGGAAGGCTACAAATGTTTTTTGGATGCATAGAAGGTTTCCAAGAGCACAGTGACCTCCATAATTCTTAAATGGAAGTTTGGAACAACCAGGACTCTTCCTAGAGCTGGCCGCCCAGCCAAACTGAGCAATCAGGGAGAAGGGCCTTGGTAAGAGAGGTGACCAAGAACCCGATGTTCAATCTGGTTGAGCTCCAAAGATCATATGTGGAGATGGGAGAAACTTGCAGAAGGACAACCATCAATGCAACACTCCACCGATCTGGGCTTTATGGCAGAGTGGCCAGACGGAAGCCTTTCATCAGTGCAAGACACATGAAAGCCCGCTTGGAATTTGCAAAAAAGCACCTAAAGGACTCTCAGACTGTGAGAAACAAGATTTTCTGGTCTGATGAAACGAAGATTGAACTGTCTGACCTCAATTCCAAGCGTCATGTTTGGAGGAAACCAGGCACTGCTCATCAACTGTGCAATACCATCCCAACGGTGAAGCATGGTGGTGGTAGCATCATGCTGTGGGGTTGTTTTTCAGTGGCAGGGACTGATGGACTGGTCAGGGTTGAAGGAAAGCTGAACGCAGCAAAACACAGAGATATCCTTAATGAAAACCTGGTCCAGAGCGCTCAGGACTTCAGACTGGGCCGAAGGTTCACCTTCCAACAGGACAATGACCCTAACCACACAGCTAAGACAACGCAAGAGTGGTTTAGGGACAACTCTATGAATGTCTTTTAGTTGCCCAACCAGAGCCCGGACTTGAGCCCAATCGAACATCTCTGGAGAGACCTGAAAATGGCTGTAATCGCTGCCAAAGGTGCATCAACTACGTACTGAGTTAAGGGTCTGAATACTTATGTCAATGTGATATTTCAGTTTTTTCTTTTTAATAAATTTGCTATCAAGTTATCAAAAATCTGTTTTTTGCTTTGTCCTTATAGGGTATAGAGTGTAGATTGATTTTAGCATAAGGCTGCGTCAACAAAATGTGAAAAAAAAAAAAAGGGGTCTGAATACTTTATGAATGCACTGTATATACACAGTGTGTGTGTGTGTGTATATATATATATATATATATATATATATATATATATACACACACATACAGTTGAAAGCTATTTGGTTCGTTAAATGAAGCTTAATATTGTCTTTGTGTTTTGTTTTTGAGTTGCCACAGCAAAATCTGAAAAAAAAAAAAAAAATGATTCCAAACTTTTGGCCGCCAGTGTGTGTGTGTGTGTGTGTGTGTGTGTGAGAGTGTGTGTGTGTGTGTGTACACTACCGGTCAAAAGTTTTGAAACACTTATTCTTTATTATAATTTTTTTTTCTTCATATTTTAGAATAACAGTAAAGTCATTAAAACTATGGAATAACATCAATGGAACAATGGGAATTATGTTGTGACTAAACAAAATCCAAAATAAATAAAAACTGTGTTATATTTTAGCATCTTCAAAGTAGTCACCCTTTGCCTAGAATTTGCAGACATGTACACTTGACATTTTCTCAACCAACTTCTTGAGGTATCATCCTGGGATGATTTTTAAACAGTATTGAAGGAGTTCCCATCTATGTTGGGCACTTCTTGGCTGCTTTTCTTTATTATTTGGTCTAAGTCATCAATTTCAAAAACTTTTATTTTTAAATTAAATTTTAGTTTTATAATGAAATAAATTAATATGGTGGCACAATTATATTTTTGTCTACAAAACTAATTTCAAACATTTAAGCATATGCCTTCAGATCAAAAGATTTTTAAGATCATGAGAAACATTTCAGTCAAAACTTTTGACCGGTAGTGTGTATATATATATATATATATATATATATATATATATATATATATATATATATATATATATATATATACAGGTGCATCTCAATAAATTAGAATGTCGTGGAAAAGTTCATTTATTTCAGTAATTCAACTCAAATTGTGAAACTCGTGTATTAAATAAATTCAATGCACACAGACTGAAGTAGTTTAAGTCTTTGGTTCTATTAATTGTGATGATTTTGCTCACATTTAACAAAAACCCACCAATTCACTATCTCAAAAAATTAGAATATATCATAAGACCAATAAAAAAAACATTTTCAGTGAATTGTTGGCCTTCTGGAAAGTATGTTCATTTACTGTATATGTACTCAATACTTGGTAGGGGCTCCTTTTGCTTTAATTACTGCCTCAATTCGGCGTGGCATGGAGGTGATCAGTTTGTGGCACTGCTGAGGTGGTATGGAAGCCCAGGTTTCTTTGACAGTGGCCTTCAGCTCATCTGCATTTTTTGGTCTCTTGTTTCTCATTTTCCTCTTGACAATACCCCATAGATTCTCTATGGGGTTCAGGTCTGGTGAGTTTGCTGGCCAGTCAAGCACACCAACACCATGGTCATTTAACCAACTTTTGGTGCTTTTGGCAGTGTGGGCAGGTGCCAAATCCTGCTGGAAAATGAAATCAGCATCTTTAAAAAGCTGGTCAGCAGAAGGAAGCATGAAGTGCTCCAAAATTTCTTGGTAAACGGGTGCAGTGACTTTGGTTTTCAAAAAACACAATGGACCAACACCAGCAGATGACATTGCACCCCAAATCATCACAGACTGTGGAAACTTAACACTGGACTTCAAGCAACTTGGGCTATGAGCTTCTCCACCCTTCCTCCAGACTCTAGGACCTTGGTTTCCAAATGAAATACAAAACTTGCTCTCATCTGAAAAGAGGACTTTGGACCACTGGGCAACAGTCCAGTTCTTCTTCTCCTTAGCCCAGGTAAGACGCCTCTGACGTTGTCTGTGGTTCAGGAGTGGCTTAACAAGAGGAATACGACAACTGTAGCCAAATTCCTTGACACGTCTGTGTGTGGTGGCTCTTGATGCCTTGACCCCAGCCTCAGTCCATTCCTTGTGAAGTTCACCCAAATTCTTGAATCGATTTTGCTTGACAATCCTCATAAGGCTGCGGTTCTCTCGGTTGGTTGTGCATCTTTTTCTTCCACACTTTTTCCTTCCACTCAACTTTCTGTTAACATGCTTGGATACAGCACTCTGTGAACAGCCAGCTTCTTTGGCAATGAATGTTAGTGGCTTACCCTCCTTGTGAAGGGTGTCATTGATTGTCTTCTGGACAACTGTCAGATCAGCAGTCTTCCCCATGATTGTGTAGCCTATGAACCAAACTGAGAGACCATTTTTAAGGCTCAGGAAACCTTTGCAGGTGTTTTGAGTTGATTAGCTGATTGGCATGTCACCATATTCTAATTTTTTGAGATAGTGAATTGGTGGGTTTTTGTTAAATGTGAGCCAAAATCATCACAATTAAAAGAACCAAAGACTTAAACTACTTCAGTCTGTGTGCATTGAATTTATTTAATACACGAGTTTCACAATTTGAGTTGAATTACTGAAATAAATGAACTTTTCCACGACATTCTAATTTATTGAGATGCACCTGTATATAGTACTGTGCAAAAGTTTTAGGCACTTGTGAAAAACTTTCAAAGTGAGGATTTCTTAAAAAAATTATGACATAAATATTTTTCATTAATCAATTAACGTCATACAAAGTCCAGTAAACAGAAAAAGAGCTAAATCAATATTTGGTATGAACACTTTTGCCTTCAAAACAGCACCAATTCTCCTACTACCACAGTTTTTCTTGGTTGTTGGCAGATAGGATGTTCCAAGCTTCTTGGAGAATTCGCCACAGTTCTTCTATCTATTTAGGCTGTTTCAATTACTTCTGTCTCTTTATGTAATCTCAGACTGACTCGATGTTCAGTGGGGGGCTCTGTGAGGTCCATGCCATCTGTTGCAGGGCTCCCTGTTCTTCTATTCTATTCTATTTGCAAAAGGAATGTTTGGGAGTATAAAATATATATTTCCTATTGACACACTAAAGTAGCAGATAATAAATAACATCTTAAGACAAAGGTTTTTGTGAAACATTTCATGTGCCTAAGACTTTTGCACAGTACTTTATATATAGTTTATATATTTTTTTTAATTGATTAACACTTTATGATCACAATATAATACCCATATTTTGAATTGGGTTATTTCATGGTTTTGATGACTTTACTATTATTCTAAAATGTGGAACATTTGTACAAAATAAGTGTTCATTTCTTTTTACAATGTTGTTTACATACCTATCGTTAATCATAGTGATGGGTAACATTTACAATACAATTGTATATATTAATATACACCGATCAGCCACAACATTAAAACCACCTGCCTAATATTGTGTAGGTCCCCCTCGTGTCGCCAAAACAGCACCAACCCGCATCTCAGAATAGCATTCTGAGATGATATTCTTCTCACCACAATTGTTGTAGTGAGAAGAAAATGGTCAAACCAGCCCATCTGGCACCAACAATCATGCCCTGGTCCAAATCATTGAGATACAATTTTTTCCCCATTCTGATGGTTGATGTGAACATTAACTGAAGCTCCTGGCCAGTGTCTACATGATTTTATGCACTGCACTGCTGCCACACAATTGGCTGATTAGATAATCGCATGGATGATTGTTGGTGCCAGACAGGCTGGTTTGAGTGTTTCTGTAACTGCTTATCTCCAGGGATTTTCACACACAACAATTTCTCTAGAATTTACTCAGAATGGTGCCAAAAACAAAAAATATCCAGTGAGCGGCAGTTCTGCGGTTGGAAACACCATTGTTGATGAGAGAGGTCAACAGAGAATGGCCAGACTGGTTCAACTGACAAAGTCTACGGTAACTCAGATAACCCTGTCTGTACAATTGTGGTGAGAAGGGGTTGGTGCTCTTTTGTCGGCACATGGGGGACCTACACAATAGTGTTAACACACTAACTAACATGAATTAACAATAAACAACACTTTTACAGCATTTATCAGTTTTGGTTAGTGTTAATTTCTACCTAAACTAATAAATTTTTAACATTAGTTAATGCATTATGAACTAACATGAATGAACAGTGAACAATAGTTTCTAGTATCTAGTATCCATAAATTAACATTAACTAAGATTAATACATTCTGTAAAAATTATTGTCCATGGTTCACAATATCAAATTTATTAACAAATGCTAACATATACAACCGTATTGTAAAGTGCTAATAAGCTATAAGTAAACTGTCAATCTAATGCCAATATAATGTAAATTTTAGCATTAAATCAAACATCAGCCACTCTGCTCTCTAGATATCAGCATTGCCCATTAAAAACCATGTCGACCTAGTGGTTGAGCGATTTGTCCATGCAGCATGTCCACTGAGATGATAACAATAACCAGGTACTGTGACATGATGACAAGACAAGATTCTTGCAACTGGCTGACGTCTGCATCTCTCATCCATGTTCCATGGAGAGTAAAAGAGTGAAAGAGAGAGCTCTGGCAGAGAGCAGACGGAAGTGGCGGAGGGTAGCTGTGACCCCGCTGCACTCTTCATCTTCCCAGCACGAGCAGCTGGGCCTCCGTTCTCACTCTCCCGCCCGCACTTACTACTGTACAGATGACATTTATGTAAGTGCCGCACCAGAGGGGCCCACGTGACCAGGAGGAAACATCTCTCAACATCTGGTTTCAGCATAATACTCGGGGCCTGGCCAAAAGAGAGTTCCCCTGCCTGCCTTGAGCACCAGTCCAGCTCTATTTCTGACCTACTCCATCTTTCTCTGCAGATGCAATCGCTTGCTTTTGTTCGCAGGGACTGCAGTGCATAAAAATACATTTATATTATAATGGATATTAGCAAACGGATAAAAAAGCTTGGCAATAAAAGTAAATCTAAAGGAATGAGCCAGCTTTGAGCATCTACAAGTTGTTGTTGAATCCAAAGGGGTTTGATGAAGGAAACACGATCTGTTGGACTACTGCGGTACGGAAATGGTGGCGGTGGAGTCAAAACATGACATTGTGAAAAATCGTGCAACGTGACAGATGCTTAACAGCTAAATGGGCAAAACTGATGTGTGTAAAATGCACTTCATGGATTACGGAGAGGGAAGGTATTAGTGATATTTTGGCCAGGACAATAAAATCGGCTTCGGGCAATAACTGTGTTCGCAATTAATGGAAGCGTTAGCTTTTCCTTGTGTCTGTTCTAAAATCTACCCACAGCCTAGTAAATGGATATCGAGCAGTCTATTTTCTAAATTTTGTTGTCAATTTTGATTAAACAGTTTGTTTAATTTGAGTGTTTATGTGTACATCCAAATTGCTGTAATTAAATTGAAGTAGCCTATATATTTAGCCAATTCAAATATAGGGTATTAGCCAATTTTAAGCCAATATCTGTTCCCTTTATTTGACTTTAAGGGGCATTTTTTATCTTTATGTGGGCTTACTGTATATTAGTCATATTTTAATATAATTAACATTTTAATATAATCTCACATTTCAAATACCACTTAGTTTCACATTTAATGACAATCGCCTCTAAGACATGTACAGTGCCTAAACCCAAAACTAGAATACAATATAATGAAATATATAAAATGTTAGATAACATATAAAAACATGAATTTAACCGGGAATTTTTTGCTCCCACATTTTAAATATCTGGGGCACTTTTGCCCAAAACCTTGGTTAATTTTTTGACCCTGACTGGCATTCTATATGTACTTTTATGTCAGTGTTGGTATCAGTATTAATAGTATCGATACTATCATATCAGCTCTTAAGAAATCCATATTGGTCACCTACTGAAAATTGACACCTGCCAAACTTGGGGCTACAAACTAAACCAACAAACTTAACTAATGTACCAAATCAATGATCACATTCTTCACGAGGCTCGAAAGATACGTTTTACTCAATCAACCAGCAGAAACACAGATCTACCTGTGTCCCCACATCCAAATCCCCCAAATGTCTGCATCACCCTCTTCTAGCACAACACATCTTTAAAACCATCAGTTTGCCAGATTACACAGCTGCCTGGGCCAACCTGGTGAATTATTTAGCATCAGTGTGAGCCACCCTCCCTGTATCCCTCCTCCCACTCCCTCCATTATACCGCATCACATGCCAACCAGTCCTGGCACAATGGCATCTGGCACTGGGATGACATTGCCTTAGTGAAGTCAGGCCAGGCCTGTTTTAAGCTGGTGTCTGCAGTAATACCATCTAAGCTCGGTAGGTATGGTGATCAACAGTTCAGTTTAATCGTATCTGATTGACCGATGTTTGATTCCGAGAATATAAATGGGGGGGATTTGGGAAAATGACTGATATCCAGATGCAGGTCAAAATCTATTTAGTCACAGATTCAGGTTGCTTTGCCTTATGCCTCTATAAAGATGGAAATAAAATTTAGACACACAAGCTGAGCTATATGTAGGTCCACATGGAATCTAGATTCTAGGGGGAAATCTGTGGAATTCTGCAGAAATGAATTATAATATGGTAAAATGTGTTAAAACAGAACTAAGATTACCAAACAAAATTGCAAATTTAAAAAATGACAGGTGTTCAAATTCTGCAGAAATGGATGGAATTTTAGTTGATATCTATCTATAATATATTCACCACTTTCAATATGATTGAAACCTTCTTAATCTATTCTATACTGTTATGCAATGGTGATGAAATAATGTCAGGGGCAATTCAACAAATGGTTCAGTGAATCTTGCTTTATGTTTGAGCATAGTGTATTCTCCAGGAAAAATGGCTTGTTCTCCAAGTTGTAAATCCTATGAAATCCAGCACTGGAAATGGTGGAAATGGCGCATCAGTGCATGAATCTGTAAAATCTGATATTTTGCAGGTTCTTCCATGTAAAAAGGAAAAAGAATGGAGAACCCATCTTTGGTTCAGTGTTGGAGGACACACTGAACTTCAGCTATGCTCTCATGAAGGGATGGACAGGAAAGATAACAAGAAAAGGAATATAAAATTACTAGAAGAACATGTGTCCTTTCAGAATTCGCTGCCATGATGCTAGGGTGTAGTAGGTGTTGCCAGTGCATGCTACGCAGTTGATATTGTGTTTCAAAGAGGTTGCTTACATTAATAGAACACCTCTCCTTAACAAACGGCATGCTTTGAGGTATCTCCACAACTTGAACTGTGCTGTGAACTGTGAAGTTTATGTGCCAAAGTTTAATACTTAGGGAAAAGGGTTTATTCAAATCCCTAACCCCATGTAGGAGCAATAGTAATAGTGCTGCTTGCCTTAGCAAACACCATTCATAAAAAAAGAAGCAAAAGATAAATGAAAAAACAGTTTTTCTTAAATCTGCAATGCTTTATAACTCTATATGATGTGTAAAATTTGTGCTTACCTATAGCTCCCCAAGCGTATTTGTTTTTATGTGTGTGTGGGAGTGTGGGACTGTGTTTGTGTCTCAGTGTGCGCAGCTGTGCATGCTTGTCTAAATCTGGGCGTGTCCGCGTACCCTCTTTGGTGCTCCCACACCCTTAAGGTCACAGTCAATTAAACCAGACGGAGACCAGACCCAAAGTATCCACCCATTTTCAGCTCCACCTTAGAACTTACATGCTCTCTCAACCATACATACTCACAAGGGGAAAACGTGCACTGTATAACAGTATGAAGACTGGACATTACAGAAGGGGGAAAAAAGAGAAACAGAGAAAATGGAGTGTGTATGGGGGTGGGGGGGCCCTTTCACGCTGATGAATGCCCCAAGACGCTAGTCTGGTAATGAGGTCACAAACTGTCAGACAGACCCCCAAACAAAGCCGGCGTGATCTAGGACCGGCCTGTCTCTAAGACACACACTCTGTTGATGGAGGCTATCAATCACAAACACACACATACACACACATACAAACACAGCTTTAATAATACACATCACAAAGACTTGTTCAATTTTAATATCACAATGTTGGAAAAAAATCCTGATAAATAACTGAATAGTTGAAAAAAGAGTTGCAAGTTGAAATTAGAGATACCGATTATAAGATTACAAATTAGAGATACTGATTCTTTTTACATTTAAGTCAGTGTCTGATAACTGATATGCAGAACCAATTTTTAATCATTGTTCTAATTTGGAAATTTTATTTTTTTTCACCCAATTTGGAATGCCCAATTCCCAGTGTGCTTTTTAAGTCCTCGTGGTAACGTAGTGATTTGCCTCAGTCTGGGTGGCGGAGGATGAATCCCAGTTGCCTCTGCGTCTGAGACCATCAAACTGCGCATCTTATCACGTGGCTTGTTGAGCGTGCTGCCACAGAGATATAGCGCGTGTGGAGGCTTCACGCCATCCATTCACAGCATCCACGCTCAACTCACCATGCGCCCCACCGACAACGAACCACATTATAGCAACCACGAGGAGGTTACCCCATGTGACTCTACCCTCCCTAGCAACCAGGCCAATTTGGTTGCTTAGGAGACCTGGCTGGAGTCACTCAGCATGCCCTGGAATTCAAACTAGTGAATTAGTGAACTCCAGGGGTGGTAGCCAGCGTCTTTTACCACTGAGCTACCCAGGCCCCCTCTATTTTGGATTCTGACACAAAAACATATATTAAGTAGTCATTAGTCTACAACAATAAATTATAAACATGCATTTAAAAGTATTTAAAATAATAATAATAATAATAATAATAATAATAATAATAAATAAAATATAAAGTAATTTTATGTATGCAAAGTTGTCTTAATATATTAAGACAAACATCAATAAATCTGATACTGAAGAACCAACAACTGAATAATTAGAAAAGTGTGAATATTGGTATTAAAAAACAGTAAAAACAATTATTGGCCTTTATCTACTCCAGATTGTAAAAAAAAAAAAATAAAAAAAGCATTGATTTTGTAACATTTGCACCTCTCGTCCACACTGGAACATTGTTTTCCTCCACCAAAAATGGAAACTTTAAAAAATGCATACTTTGAAAACCTATACTGTTAGGAAACTGAAAAAGTAGGTTTCAAACTAAAATAAATCAGTGTGGATGTGGCCTACTTGATTTGTTTCATATATATTCAAACAGAAATAAATTAATAAATCTCATCCTTTTTATTTCAAACCATAACGGAATCTTTTCACAGAGCATACCACAAAAAAAGTGACCCATTTATTCTACACATGGTTAGCTCAGGCAAATGACCGGGGAGGAAGGGGTTATAGCAAAAAAAAAAAAGCAGGGAAAAAAAGAACTTTTCTTTGGCAATTAGTTCTGATGAGCAGGTTTGTTAGGCAGCAGCTATTGAGGGTCTATTTATAGAGATTGCTTGAGGAGAAAAACCTGAGATGCGGCCATGTAGATCAGAGGGAGAGGGGGATAAAAGGAGGGAAATGAAAGAGGAAATGGGGGGATGGTGAAAAAAGTGCAAAAGACATGGCCTTCTGCCTCAGAGGAATGCAGGGCAGCCTTGGTTTGGTGATGAAACAGTCTCACAGCGAATGAGTGGACATCCAGCCTGCCCCCTCGTCCCATATGACAGCATTTGTTCACATTTTTTCCATGTTCAGTTCGTTTTTTATATCACCTCCTTCCAGTGTCTGAAATAAAGCTAGAGTGTACCATTTTTAAATACTTTCTCTAATCTCATCTTAATATACAGAAACAACTATAAGTAATCCATTTGTAGGTTGATTTCTTTTAAAACTCTGGCTCTTTGGCACCATCAAATCATTGCTCTGTTTGTTTGAGCATCTCAACCAGCCCAACACAGCAACAAAGGCTCACCCAATAGTGTGAGTTTGGGGTAGGACTACCTGTTTGTTAGACCAATGGAAGACAGAAAAAGTGTTCATAAAAATATTACATTTAAGTGATGCTAGATGTGCCAAAATTATACACTTCAGCTTTAACTTTCTAAGTAAGGCTAATATTTGCCCACTGGAACTGATTTTCAGGAGTGTTTTTGACCTTTGAGAGGGTTTTTTTTTTCTACCCATATAAAAACACAGTGCATGTCCATTTATGTCAAATGACAAAAATATCATACAAAACTAGATAGGTCTACAATGGAATATAATGAAATGAGTTAACACATTTTAAATATCTGGGACGCATGTCACTTTCCTTGGCTTTTTTTTTTCTTCTTTGCCCCAACGCCCTGAGGTTATTTTCGCACCATGCCTCCTTCATATTGAAAGGCCTAATGTACTAGTGGACTCATCTTACAGCCGAACGTGCATTCATTATCTGACAGAGTGACTCTACACAGTGATTATTCATTCATTTTGAGTCAACGGGTTTACTATCTGCACGTCAGAGATGAACATGTGGGAATGAGCTGTGCAAAGCTCGTCTTCTGAAAAAAAAATAAATTAAAAAAAAAAAAAAGTGCCAACCAGATATCAGTCCCAGGCTTTTTCCATTCAGGGTGCATAATTGTCAGCATTCCTCTTAAAAGCATATTCCATGGAAACAGCCCCCCTCCATTCATCTGAACCTTGTGAAAACTTTAAATAGTGTTTTATGTTGTGCGACTATTTCTGCCTTGTAATTCTGTCAGAGGGTGGAGGGGGTCTCGGGCTCTGAAAATTACCTCAAATAAAACATGTGGTGGGAGGAGGCAGATGCAAGTGTCTCTAGCAAACACAAAGACATTTAGGAGGACGTATAAAAGAGAAATGGATGTAAATGACAGATATATATATAATATAAAGGACAAATGGGCAGGGTAGAGGGAATGTTCAAGGGAAGCTGGTAGATTTAACCATATTGGGTAAAAAATCAGAGGTGGCGTGTTCTCAAACAATTAAGTAAAATACAGACTAACCGAGCAAACACAGGGCACACAGTTCAAGAAATATTCTAGGTTCAACACAAATTAAGCTCAATCCAGCATTTGTTGCATAATGTTAATTACCACACAAAAATGTTTTACTCATCCCTCCTTTTCTTTACAAAAAGCAAAAATCTGGGTTACAGTGAGGGGGCCAATTTTTGAACGTTAAAACACTCACGGTTTCAAAAGTATAACCACAAGACATTAACAATATGTGTGTAAACATGATTTTAGTGTGATAAAATCACTTACTAACCTTTTCTGTGTTAAGTTATAGCCAATTTTACAACTTCGTTGCCATGACGATGTAATGTCAACAAACCCTAAAATGCCTGTATAATCAACTTTACAGCTCAAATAATACGAGTTTTAACAGAAGATTTAATGTTAGTGCATTTATAAAATTATAAGCTTCACATTTCTGCCTTTAAACCCTCCAAAATTGGCCCCATTCACTTTCATTGTAAGTGTCTCACTGTAAACTTGATTTTTATGCCAACATTATGCCATAAATACTGTCAATTGAGCTTAAAGGAATATTCCGGGTTCAATACAAGTCAAGCTCAATTGACACCATCTGTGGCATAATGTTGATTACCACAAAAATTTATTTCGACTCGCCCCTCCATTTCTTCCAAAAAAGCAAAAATCTGGGTTAGAGTGAGGCACTTACAATGGAAATGAATAGGGTCAATTTTTACACATTAATACTAACTTTTTCAAAATTATAACCACAAGACACATAAACAATATGCGTGTAAACATGATTTTAGTGTGATAAAATCACTTACTAACCATTTCTGTGCAAAGTTAAAGCCAATTTTACAACTTCGTTGCCATAATTATGTAATCTCAACAAACCCTAAAACCCTAAAATGACTGTAAAAATGACAATTTAAACATCTTTACAGCTCAAAAAATACACCAGTTTTAACAGAAGAATGAATGTAAGTGATTTCTGCCTTTAAAACCTTCCAAAAATTGGCTTCATTCACTTTCATTGTCCCCATTCACACCATTGTAAGTGCCTCACTGTATCCTCCATTTTTGCTTTTTTTTTAAAGAAAAGGAGGGATAAATCGAAATTACTGGGGGGGGGGGGGTAATCTCTATAACATACACACTTACAGTATTCACGTCACATAGGATAGTTCAGTAAAAGAGAAAAGAAAAAAAAAGAAAAGAAAAAATTGTAAAATAGGTCCATCATGCGCCAAGGCTATAAATACATACACGTACAACAATTTGTTACAGCTGAGAAGACATCTGTTTTACAGTGTCTGGACTTCAAGCATGAACTACATTCGCTGTTTAATATAAAACATCAATTTAGTGGATAGGCTTCCAGGCCATACTGATTCAAGATCAGTATTGAGATTGAGGGACAGAACTGCAGAGAGACTGCCAGCCCACCTCCCTCAGGAGAATCCTACAAATCAGTTTAATGTTTCACTGACAGCCATGGCTGTTCACAGGAGGGACCACAACTGTGCAAACGTCCCCACCCTCGTGCCACTGAATAAAGTGAAACTGAAGTCTGTTCTCTACAGACATTTAGACCGGAGAAGAGAAACAGGCTCTGTGTGGAGAGGAGAAACCGTGTCTGTGAGGAACTGGAGCGACTGTGTCTGGAATGGAGGGACTGTGTCTGTGGGAAGGAGAATCTGTGGAATGGATTGTTTGTTTATTAAAGGAAGAGATGGTGTCTATGTGGAGGAAAACGTGTAGGATCAAGTCCAATCCCGCTCGAGCCCCTCCATTATGGACAGCATGTAAAATCAGTTTAATTTAATGTGCTCCAGGACAATATGAACCAGTGAACTCGTGAAACAAGAGGCTATGTTGGCTTATTAAGGAGAAAAGGTGTCTGTTTGAATAGGAGAGGAAGTAGTACAAATACATGAATTTTAAAATATATTTAAATATTGAATATTTAAATAATTTGTCTTGTAATGTCATGTACATTTTTAATCTGACTGAAATTGTACCAGTCCAATTTTTGCTAAATCAGACTAACAGACCTAGATAATGTACCTTAGCTTTGTTCAGCATTAATATCGGTACTCGTTAATTGGGCCACAATTGGCCTCTGTGCTTTTTGCACTCTTCAAAAGGCAGAGGTAGTTGTGCTAGAAGCTAGAAGCAGCAGGTTTTACATACTGGAAAATGTCTACGTTACTTTCTCTTCTTATTCAATTACGCAGGGCCGTTCGATTACGCAGGGCCGTTTCTACACATAGGCAATCTAGGTGGTTGCATATGGCGCTACTAGCTGGGGGGGCACCAATGTAGAAGCCACCCCTCGCTGTGGAGAAGAGACTGTTAGCTTGCCAAGCAGAGAATTTGTCTGTTTAAAAAGGAGAGTGTAACAGTATAAGGATGGGCGAGGAGGAAGCGGGAACCGGCTGAACAGTCAACATAAAGTTTAATGATATAAATGAACTTAAAACAACATAAAACATAAACAAATGGACACACATGCAACACAGCCGCGTGCGTCTCTCTCCCTCGAACCGGCATCTCCGGCTACCCTTTATCTCACTCTCCCGCTGATCAGCTGATTCAGCACTGGCCATGCTCCATCATGGCCCGGCCACACCCTCTTCCTCATCACACTCCTCCCCCACCCGATTCAGGCCGGGGCGCCACCGGTCTGACTAACTCCCCCCCATCTCTGGAGGGGAGACGCTGCCCTTCCAGCCGTTCTGTCAGCCGGTGGTCCACCCTGCCTCCTGCGAACCTGGGGGAGAGACGAGGGGAGGCGTGGGGAGAGGGAAAGGGCGAGCAGAGACACACAGAGAGAGCAGAGAGAGAAGAACTTGCTCGCCGGCTCCCGGATGCACCGTCGCCCGGTCCTCAACCGCTCCTCCGCCCTCTGGCAGATGCCAGCTCGCTCCTCCCCCAGCGGATGGCAGCAAGTCCTCCGGCCTCTGGTGGACAGAACCGCTCCTCCCCTTCTCGGCAGACAGCAGCGATTCCTCTGGCTCTCAGCAGCCGGCAGCGACCCCTCCTTCCCAAGGCGGACGGCCACGGCTGCACCCCTGGCCGATGGTAGCGACGAGGACTCCGCGACAGCGCATCCCTCCTCCCTCCCGGGTTTCGGCACCACTGTAACAGTATAAGGATGGCAAGGAGGAGGCGGGAACTGGCTGAACAGTCAACATAAAGGTTTAATGATATAAATGAACTTAAAACAACATAAAACATAGACGAACAGACACACATGCAGTGCGGCCGCATGCGTCTCTCTCCCTCGAATCGGCGTCTCCGGCTGCCCTTTATCTCGCTCTCCGGCTGATCAGATGATTCAGCGCTGGCCGTGCTCCATCACGGCCCGGCCACGCCCTCCTCCTCATCACAGAGAGACTGTGTTAGGTTGTAAAGAAGAGACTGTGTTAGACTGTAAGTGAGAGAATGTGTCAAACAAACTCTGCTACAGCTTGTAAAGGAGAGACTACTGTATGTATGTGAGGAGAGTAGACTCTGTTAGCTTGTAAAGGAAATACAGTGCCTGTTTGCAGAGGAGAACCTGGGTGTGCTTGAAAAAGTTTAGACTGTGCCTGTATGTGGAGGTCAGCGCACCCCGCTGTAGCAGAGGGAGAGCACAGAGCGTAAACACATTAACGTCACTGTGCTGCTGTACGCTTGGCTGCATTCACAGACTCTGACTCATCAGGGCTAGAATGGGAAACAGAGGACACTGGCAAAGGGGAGGCCCAATGCAGTCACATGCTTGCAACTGACATACACTTGCAGACACATAATTGCACACACACAAACAAACCTATCCATCCACAATAGAGTATTTTAATGTATAAAAGTACACCAACACTCATACACAAATACAGTCAGTCTCGCACGACTGCAAGTGAGTACAAATTTCATCTGGAAAGCATTTGAAAAGGCTAAAACCCGAGAATCGATGTAATGTAATCCTGCGTGACATTAGAGGTTTACTAGCTGGTTTTACGTCCCTTTACAACCATCACACTTAACACAGTCTTTCATTAAGGGGAGCCGTAAACGTCAACAGCCATTACCTCATCGGCGTGAACCAAGTCACATGGCCTGCATGACATCAGTCAAAGCTCCATGCAGAAAAAAAAACAGTTAACTTGCACTTTCACCTACACATTTCTCTCTCGCACTCACAATAAACAAAATTTCTGCAGGTGCAAGCATCCAACGGTGCCCAGTGGAAATTTCAGGCCCAGTTCGCCCATCGACAGAAACAATATTATCATACACAATAATGGGTTTTCTGTGTTGGGCAAAGCGCAGATTCCATTACAGCTAAAAGCAAACAGTGATGCTGTTGAGTCATGCCTGTTAAGCACTATAAATACAGACCTGCTCTGTGCTAATGGTCTGTAGCCTTGGCACCTCCAACCACAGGTGGCAGATGGACTGATGGGTAGAGACCCAGGCACAGGGGCAGGGTGGGTGGAGGGATGGCAGCTGTGGTGATATATCTCAGTTCCCTCAGTTTGTCACTCAACGGTGGTGAAAATATGGAAGCCACACACAAATAAAGAGATGACAGGAATGATTGTCACATCAGTCAGGGCACAGAGTCGGCCCTGAAAATGGCGCTTAAAATATCCCATCAGGCCGCAGTGTAAAGCAAGCTGCTAAAATAAGTGTTTACCCTGCATGATTTAATGGGCCTTGGAAAGAGAAAACGCTAGTTTTCTTCTGTCACACCCAAAGGTTCAGCACTTTTGAAAGGACACTGTAGCTCTGTTCCAAAATCTAGTGAGCAGCCTCACTACCTACTAACTACAAAGGCGGCTGCCTCTGCCGTTTACACAATATGTGCTTTTGTGTTCAAACAGTTGATGCAGCGCAGTGCAGTGAAAAAGAATGCCAGTGTCTCAAGACATGCTTTTTAAAGTTGAAATAGTTGCAACAGTCAAAGATGTCCATGTAGTAGCCAATACATTTACATAGAGAAACAATTTTTTTTTTTTTTTTACAAAACAGCACAGATGGTCACATGGGTGAACGGCCCCTAAGGCAACCCTAAACCTGACCCCATAAGTGACACCATATGTAGTTTGGAACACTGCATACAGTAGGAAGCTGTTTCAAATGCCACACAATGAGCTTGAAGTTGATTTCAATAGAATTTGGCTTTAGCATGTTGCTAAGCTAACAGCCCAATTGACAAAAAAAAAAAAAAAAAAATACAAAACATTAACTTTAATAACACATTTATTTACACTTTTATTGATACTTTTCAGCACTTAAAGAAATATACGTTTATAAGCTTGTTTACAATTGACATTTATTTAGCCTCATTCGCCATGGATGCCTTTGGATTTGTTTTTTGCAATGCATTCTAGCCACGACCAACCGAATCCATTTTCATTTGAAAACATTGATTTTGCTACGTTTTTGCCTCTCATCCACACGCACTTTAGTACTGCATACTTTGGAAAACGATGACGTTAGAAAACTGAAAACAAAGTTTTGAAACAATGTATTTTTTTTTTGTATGGATGTAGCCTCAGAATTTAGCCAAAATTTTGTATCTAATGCATGTGGCCACAGTAATCCATTTTCGCTTAAAAACTCCATTTTCCCACACCTGGAGTCACAAGTTCGAATCCAGGGCGTGCTGAGTGACTCCAATCAGGCTTCCTAAGCAACCGATTGGCCTGGTTGCTAGGGTGTGCAGAGTCACGTTGGGTTAACCTCCTCGTGGTTGCTATAATGTGGTTCTCGCTCTCAGTGGGCTGCGTGGTGAGTTGTGCGTGGATGCCGCGGAGAATAGCGTGAGTCTCCAAACGCGCTAGGTCTCCACAGTAACATGCTCAACAAGTCATGTGATAAGATGCATGGACTGATGGTCTCAGACATGGAGGTAACTGAGATTCGTCCTCCGCCACCCGGATTGAGGTGCCACCACGAGGATTTAGAGCGCATTGGGAATTGGGCATGCCGAATTGGGAGTTTGCCTCCATTTTCAGTTTCCAAATGTCTTTGTTTTCCAAAGTATGCGGTAATGGAGGAAACCGTTTTCGGTGGAGGAAAATGCTGTTCTTGTGTGGATGAGAGTCACTAATGTAGCGAAATTAAAGGAATATTCCAGGTTCAATACAAGTTAAACAGACAGTTCACCCAAAAATTCTCTCATTATTTACACACCCTTGTGATATTCCAGGTGTGTATGACTTTCTTTCTTCACCAGAACACATTTGAAGAATATTAGAAAAATATCTTAGCTCAGTAGGTTCTTAAAATGCAAGTGAATGGTGATCCGATTTTGAAGCTCCAAAAATCACAGACAGTCAGCATAAATGTCATTGATACAGCTGCAGTGGTTAATGTTTTCTAAAGCGATACGATCACTTTTGCTGCGAAAAACGATCAATATTTAAGTACTTTTGAACTCTAAATCATCGCTTCCAGTAAGCTTCTCGAGAGGGTGGTCTCTCGTGTGACTTATTACCGTTGCCATGATAAGGATGTAATCTTATGTTCTCTTCTTGGTTGAGACATCCAGTATAAGCACACAAACAAAACCAACAAAGCTTCTGTACAGTGTTCCTCCTTCTAACTTGTAAACAGCATTGCTCTTCCGGCTGTGTCGCACGTGCGTCAGTTCTCATGTGTTTCAAATGCCAATGTGATTACGTCACACAAGCGAACCACTTCTGACTGGAAGCATGATTTAAAGTTAAAAAAAGTACTTAAATATTTACCTTTTTCACACCAAAAGCGATCGTGTCGCTTTAGAAGACATTAATTTAACAGCTGGAGGCATATGGATGATGTTTATGCAGACTGTCTGTGATTTTTTGAGCTTCAAAAATCGGATCACATTTCACTTGCAATTTAAGGACCTGCTGATATTTAGATATTTTTCAAATTTTCTTCAAATGTGTTCTGGTGAAGAAAGAAAGTCATGCACACCTGGGATATCATGAGAGTGAGTATATAATGAGAGAATTTTCATTTTTAGGTGAACTATCCCTTTAACCTATCCCTTTAACTATCCCTTTGTGGCATAATATTGATCACCACAAAAAAATATTTTGACTTGTCCCTCCTTTTCTTTAAAAAAAGCAAAAATGAACCTTAAATGAACCAAAAAAAAAAAACTAAAATGACTATAAAAATGACAATTTAAACATCTTTACAGCTAAAAAAAAAAAAAAAATGTTTTTTAACAGAATGAAAGTGCTTTTATAAAATTAGAAGCTTCATATTTCTGCCTTTAAACTCTCCAAAAATTGGCCCCATTCACTTCCATTGTAAGTGCCTCACTGTATCTTTGATATTTGCTTTTTTTAAAGAAAAAGAGTGATGAGTCGAAATTAATTTTTGTGGTAATCAACATTATGCCACAAATGCTGTCACCTGAGCTTAACTTGAATTGAACTCTGAATATTCCTTTGATGCTTTCAAACAAAAACCTATTAGTGTGAACATGGACTTAGGAGGTAGCATATTTAAGCTTTTAGAAACAGCCTTCGCATTGGGAGGGCGCCTATGATGCCTTAAAGTGCTGCCTACGTAGACAGCTCACTAGGTTTTGAAACAGAATGTGTGTGTGCTCGTATACTTTAAGAATCAGTAACCCAAGTCAGACAAGGACCTCAGCGGTATATTAATCAGTAAAAGTAGATCTCTGTTAGGACATCTAACACTGGGGACCAGGTGATTGAGACGGGGCCCCTTCAGAGGGCCGCCTTCCGGAGGTTACCATGAGCCATGGTGCTGAAAAGCACAGGACAGGCAAGCCCAGTGTTGAAAAGAGGTAAGTGGATCTAGGGTTAATGGTGTCTGTGTAAGTGTGTGTGCTATTACTGTATCTACTCTGAGTATGATCTTTACGAGTGTGTGTGTGCATTTAGTGGGTATATGTTTAAATGTGCGCATTCAGCATATGTGTGCATCTAACGATCTGACAGCACAGCCAATTGCTTGGGAATGATGGAGGACAGCCTGAAATCTGATCACGCTTCCAAGGCCGCTACACTGCCCACCCAAGGAGATGAAGATGAGTGTGTGGGTTATCGGGTGCGTGCAGACATTAAGACACACAAACAAACACCCACACATTCACTCACACAATAATAAGTTGTTTGGGCAACCTAAGGTTGCATATAAAACCCCAAACAAAGAATATAAGTGTTCTTTGTCACTCTACAATAATGTGACAATGCAAGCATTCTTTGTATCTGTTCGTATCTGCTGTTGAAGAATAGGCCTATACCGTATTCTTTTTCATTCAACGATAGTGTGAAAAACAACAGTAGTAGATGTGGTCTTTGTACAAAGAAAACGAGCATTCACTCCTAAACAATACATAGTGATTCTTTCACAAGATACAGTTTCAAGAGTATTGATTTACAAACAGCTAACGAGTCACACGAGATTCATACAGTAAATGGCCTTAAAGGAATGTTAAGGTCTTGAGACAAATTAAACTCTTATCAGCAGCATCTAGCATGCTGTCAATTACCACAGAAAATTTTGACTCGCCTAGTAGTTTGTAAAAAACAAACAAAAATTGCATTTACACTAATGCACTTACAATAGAAGTCTATGGGGCAAAGCATTTCAGATGGCTTAAAAGCAGAAACGTGCAGCATGAAATTTTGATAAAGCACTTAAAGGGATAGTTCACCCAAAAATGAAAATTCTCTCACCATTTACTTTCTTTCTTCAGCAGAACACAAACAAAGATTTTTAGAAGAATATCTCAGCTCTGTAGATCCATCCAATGCAAGTGAATGGTGATCCAGACCTTTGTTGCTCCAAAAATCACATAAAGGAAACAGAGAAGTAATCCATATGTCTCCAGTGTTTAAATCCATATCTTCAGAAACTATATATTAGATGTGGGTAAATCTTTTTACTTTACAATAGGTACAATTATATTTTTTTAATCAGTGGTAATCAACAGCATGCTGTTCATAGAGCTTAACTTGAATTTGATCCTGGAACATTTCTTTTACGATAAATGATTTGAACAATAACTGACAATTGTAAACTAGTAATTTCAGATCAGACTTTACACAACAACATTGTTAGGAGAAAATGGGTTTATAAAGGCTTATAATCATATGCTATGACTTCAAGCACTGTGTGTGTCAAACAAATGATGACTTTTTGCATTTGATGGCCTAATTAATGCAATCAAACAGACAGGGGAATTTAGATTCTTGATATACCCAGGCTCTTATCCTTGATCTTCCCAGTCTCAGGGACAACACTGGTTTTGTGTTCCATGGAAGAAAGTCATATGGATCTGGAACAACAAGAGGGTGAGTACATGATGACAACATTTTCTTTTTTGGGTGAACTATCCCTTTAAAGGTTGTTCTCGGACCATAGGACTGTAGATAGCGCGGGTTTGAAAGGATCACTGGGGGTTGCGAAGGCTCAGCTAACGTGACCAATCTGTTGTCGGCTAGGCCGCCTCAAGAAGACAGATTACTCTTCTCTAGGCAGCTCAGGGACAGACGAGCCCCAGAACTCCAGAGGGAGGGTTCCCAATCCGGCTCCTATTCCCATTCCTTGCCCCGCTGCTGTCGGCTCTAACGACCCAGTGCAATATCTCAGCACAAAGGGATTCTAAACAAGGTGGTAAAAATATATTCAGCTCTTCTAACAGACCCTGGGATCCTCACAGGGTTAGGTGTCAGGTCAGGGTACTCACACAAGCTCATTGATGAAAAATAAATGAATTCATATGGTCACGGAAAATTTCACACACACACACACACACACACACACACACACACACACCTCAATAAATTAGAATGTCGTGGAAAAGTTCATTTATTTCAGTAATTCAAATCAATTTGTGAAACTCGTGTATTAAATAAACTCAATGCACACAGACTGAAGTAGTTTAAGTCTTTGGTTCTTTTAATTGTGATGATTTTGGCTCACATTTAACAAAAACCCACCAATTCACTATCTCAAAAAATTAGAATACATCATAAGACCAATAAAAAAAAACATTTTTAGTGAATTGTTGGCCTTCTGGAAAGTATGTTCATTTACTGTATATGTACTCAATACTTGGTAGGGGCTCCTTTTGCTTTAATTACTGCCTCAATTCGGCGTGGCATGGAGGTGATCAGTTTGTGGCACTGCTGAGGTGGTATGGAAGCCCAGGTTTCTTTGACAGTGGCCTTCAGCTCATCTGCATTTTTTGGTCTCTTGTTTCTCATTTTCCTCTTGACAATACCCCATAGATTCTCTATGGGGTTCAGGTCTGGTGAGTTTGCTGGCCAGTCAAGCACACCAACACTATGGTCATTTAACCAACTTTTGGTGCTTTTGGCAGTGTGGGCATGTGCCAAATCCTGCTGGAAAATGAAATCAGCATCTTTAAAAAGCTGGTCAGCAGAAGGAAGCATGAAGTGCTCCAAAATTTCTTGGTAAACGGGTGCAGTGACTTTGCTTTTCAAAAAACACAATGGACCAACACCAGCAGATGACATTGCACCCCAAATCATCACAGACTGTGGAAACTTAACACTGGACTTCAAGCAACTTGGGCTATGAGCTTCTCCACCCTTCCTCCAGACTCTAGGACCTTGGTTTCCAAATGAAATACAAAACTTGCTCTCATCTGAAAAGAGGACTTTGGACCACTGGGCAACAGTCCAGTTCTTCTTCTCCTTAGCCCAGGTAAGACGCCTCTGACGTTGTCTGTGGTTCAGGAGTGGCATAACAAGAGGAATACGACAACTGTAGCCAAATTCCTTGACACGTCTGTGTGGGGTGGCTCTTGATGCCTTGACCCCAGCCTCAGTCCATTCCTTGTGAAGTTCACCCAAATTCTTGAATCGATTTTGCTTGACAATCCTCATAAGGCTGCGGTTCTCTCGGTTGGTTGTGCATCTTTTTCTTCCACACTTTTTCCTTACACTCAACTTTCTGTTAACATGCTTGGATACAGCACTCTGTGAACAGCCAGCTTCTTTGGCAATGAATGTTTGTGGCTTACCCTCCTTGTGAAGGGTGTCAGTGATTGTCTTCTGGACAACTGTCAGATCAGCAGTCTTCCCCATGATTGTGTAGCCTAGTGAACCAAACTGAGAGACCATTTTGAAGGCTCAGGAAACCTTTGCAGGTGTTTTGAGTTGATTAGCTGATTGGCATGTCACCATATTCTAATTTTTTGAGATAGTGAATTGGTGGGTTTTTGTTAAATGTGAGCCAAAATCATCACAATTAAAAGAACCAAAGACTTAAACTACTTCAGTCAGTGTGCATTGAATTTATTTAATACACGAGTTTCACAATTTGAGTTGAATTACTGAAATAAATGAACTTTTCCATGACATTCTAATTTATTGAGATGCACCTGTATATATAGATCTCAAAAAATTCTGAAGCTATTGTTTATTTGTGAAAAATCACCAATTGAACATAACCAACAGTGATCTATTTCAAGACTGGACTTGCAAAAACACAAACGAAGTAGTCAGAATATTGGTGGCTCCATCGGGGCAGTGGTGGCTCAGTGGTTAAGGTTCTGGGTTACTGACCAGAAGGTTGGGGGTTCAAGCCCCCACTGATGCCACTGTTGGGCCCTTGAGCAAGGCCCTTGACCCTATCTGCTCCAGGGGTGCTGTATCATGGCTGACCCTGCACTCTGACCACAGCTTAGCTGGGATATGTGAAAACAAATAAATGTAACTGTGTGTGTGTGTGTATATATATATATATATATATATATGCAAAAAAATGTGTGTACAATGTGTGACCAAAACCGGTGACTATCAGACAGGAAGCTCTGAGGAACAGCCAATCAAGTCAGCTGAGAAAGACAGGAAGTGGCACACAGTCAAGCCCCATCAGTTCCACTCCAGTCTCCTTCCCACTTTGCCAGATCAAATACAATGAACCAGTACATTAAACAAGTGCTCTCAACCTTTACAAAAAAGAATGAGGGGAAGGGTGAGCAAAGAACACACATGAAAACTACTAATGAAGTATTTGCTGTTTCAATTGCACTTATAGTTTTGTCTTCCTTTTGCTTTTTTTGTGTTTACATAGATTGACAGACATGTATTATCACGCATAATCAAAGGTCTACCTACTGTCTGTTTGTATAGATTTAGTATTGATACTGGGGAAATAGGGGCTGATATCGTACCTAAGCCAAAATTTTGGTATTGAACGGCCCTAACAGGCAAAAATCCCCCATGAAGCTGAAGGCTAGGCAGAGAGACAGATATCCCTGACCTGTCTCTCCCACACAAGCCTTCAATAGGTCAGCCCCTCTTCAAGGATACCATGTAAAAGCAAATCACCTCTGACAGTACACAGAAGAATGTTGAGAATATTTTGGTAGGTATTGCAAAAGAAAATGCAGATGTCATTAAAAGATTCAAGTGCTAGATTTATTTCAACTAGTAGGTCACAACCCAAAAAAGTTCTGATCTGATTAGCAGAGAAAAAAATAGGGAACAAAATAATGGGAAACAGCAGAGGAAAAAAACAATGCTACATTCAAATAAATTACAGAAATAAAACCAAAAACAAACAAAAAAGTAAGAAAACAAATGTTTTCAAAAAGAACAAGCTGAGAACCACTGGTCTAGAATGCTCCATTAGATGCACCAAATCTAATGACTTTTCAAACAGTTTTTTTTAACCATCCTTTAAGTGTGCAAACCTTTAAAATCTGTTGCAGCTGATTATTGTGAATGACCCCCGGCCTACAAACCGGATATGTCGACCCCAGACCTCACTGGTGTTCCTGCTATCCCAACCCCACCCCCCATCCCCCCACCCATTACAGTTTCAACATCAAAGGCATTTTTCAGTGTACTAGTCACACAGTGCTCTCTCTCTCTCTCTCTCTCTCTCTCTGTCTACACACACACAGGGTAATACGCTGTAACAAATTCAGTCCCTGGTAAATACCCTAACGTCGTGTTAGGAATGGGACGGCAATAATTAACAGTGTAAGACGCCAGTCTGCCAGCGTGGGCGTCGTGCCAGTGGATCAGCCCTAATTACTGTATTCATTTTGTCAGGACAATTCAGTTCACAGCTCTCTCTGACCGGCCCTGGCAGCCAATGAAATCTCTGGACACTAACATCACAACGTCCAAAGGCCAACCAGCCGTCCCCTTTAAGGCAACATCAAAGCCAGCAACAATCAAAATGGCTGATGCATACACAACACTCATAATCTCTCGAGTAAACACTTTTCTTGGATTGACTCATTTGATGTTCTTCGTACTAGCCTTCAATGCTACAAAATTAGGAACATGAAAGCATATGAAAAATATAAACAATATCTATATCTATATATCTATATATATATATATATACACTGGCAGCCAAAAGTTTGGATGTACAGAATTTGCTCTTATAGAAAAGAAATTAGTACTTTTATTCACCAAAGTGGCATTCAACTGATCACAATGTATAGTCAGGACATTAATAACATGAAAAATTACTATTACAATTTGAATAAAAATGTTCAGAACTTCTTAAACTACTTCAAAGAGTTCTCATCAAAAAATCCTCCATGTGCAGCAATGACAGCTTTGCAGATCCTTGGCATTCTAGCTGTCAGTTTGTCCAGATACTCAGGTGACATTTCACCCCACACTTCCTGTAGCACTAGCCATAGATGTGGCTTGTGTTGTTGGGCACTTCTCACGCACCTTACAGTCTAGCTGATCCCACAAAAGCTCAATGGGGTTAAGATCCATAACACTCTCTCAATTATCTGTTGTCCAATGTCTGTGTTTCTTTGCCCACTCTAACCTTTTCTTTTTCTGTTTCAAAAGTGATTTTTCTTTGCAATTCTTCCCATAAGGCCTGCACCCCTGAGTCTTCTCTTTACTGTTGTACATGAAACTGGTGTTGAGCGGGTAGAATTCAATGAAGCTGTCAGCTAAAGACATGTGAGGCATCTATTTCTCACACTAGAGACTCTGATGTTCTTATCCTCTTGTTTAGTTGTACATCTGGCCTTCCACATCTCTTTCTGTCCTTGTTAGAGCCAGTTGTCCTTTGTCTTTGAAGACTGTAGTGTACACCTTTGAATGAAATCTTCAGTTTTTTGGAAATTTCAAGCATTGTATAGCCTTCATTCCTCAAAACAATGATTGATGAGTTTCTAGAGAAAGCTGTTTCTTTTTTGCCATTTTTGACCTAATATTGACCTTAAGACATTCCAGTCTATTGCATACTGTGGCAACTCAAAAACAAACACAAAGACAATGTTAAGCTTCATTTAATGAACCAAACAGCTTTCAGCTGTGTTTGATATAATGGCAAGTGATTTTCTAGTACCAAATTAGCAATTTAGCACGATTACTCAAGGATAAGGTGTTGGAGTGATGGCTGCTGGAAATGGGGCCTGTCTAGATTTGATCAAAAGTGAATTTTCTCAAATAGTGATGGTGCTGTTTTTTTACATCAGTAATGTCCTGACTATACTTTGTGATCAGTTGAATGCCACTTTGGTGAATTAAAGTACCAATTTCCTTCCGAAACAGCTAAATCTGTATATTATTCCAAACTTTTGGCCGCCAGTGTGCATATATATATATATAAAGACTCACAAGATGTTCTTCACCACAAACATCAATTGAGATATGAAATCATAATTGGCTTTATTGTATTTACTTTCTTACCATTTACTTTCACTTTATTCCAAAGTAGAAAAAAATGTCTTTGTAATATTTAATATAAATGTAGTAACTTGCTCCGCCTCTGAAATTACTTTCCTTTTTGGCTGACATCACCAAACCCTTGAACTCCTCCCCTCCAATCCCCTGTCATGATCTAATAAATTCTTGATTAATAAAAATAAGTCCTGCCCTATATTTCTTTCTTATTGAATATCCTTCCTTATCACATTACTGAGATACAATGGGTTGTGAACATCAAATTCATATCGACTTTAATCAAATACTGCATTTAAAGAGAAGTTATACTAGCACTGCTTTCAACGTTTGTGCAGTTTAGTAGCCATCAAACGCTCTGCATATTTTAAAAGCGCTTTTCAAGTTGTGGTGTTTTTCATGTGGCGAAATGCTCTGAACAAGAATGTTAAATATGTGATTTTTATCATGGTGTCTAATGCATAAACTCGAAATATGTGAAAGCTGAAGGGAGGTAATGCTCATGGCCTTATGAAAATATTTTCATCACGCAGGCAGCCCTGAATATAATTTTGGTGCCGATGAGTGGTCTCTTTCAGTCTCCATCACATCATATTTAAAATCTCAATGAGCAGCACAAGAAACTAAACAAAACGGGATCAAACGCACCGGTAGTTTGGGTTAAATATTTATGTTTGAAAAATTACAAAATGAAGTGATCTGTGTCAAACTTAAAGGCTGCTTAGGATTATTTACTTCACAGGTGCAGGCCGAGGAAAACAGACATTGCGTAATCGCTTGGAAAATAACAGGTCAATCTAACAAATCCCGATCTCTCACATTGACATTACATAGCAGACAATAAACTTTTCAACCTGCATCCTGAAGTGAAGCACAACTATGAAGAAGCTACATAAATGACGAGTCAATAACAATTACACAACAGCAGGGAAACGTTTGGAGCACTGAAAATGGAAATGGATATGGAGAAACTGAGAAACAAAAACTGCAAATTACAGTATCTTTCTAAATGTACACAATCAAAAATATGCAAAAATACGACTAAAATTAAGCTGTTAAATTCAGCATGAGAATTATACACTAAAAAATGTATGAAATTTCATTTCAATTTAATAACAAAATTCCATAAGAGTAATCTTTAACAAAAAATACAAAATAAATAAACATTTTAAGATTTATTAATTGAATTGTTACAAATTGCACAATTCAATTTTATTAGAATTTTATTTTTATTAAAAATGAAATGCGTAAATCTTAAAAATAGGCTAAAATATTAAAATATTTTTTGAAATACAACACAGTACATTGGCCCCAAAAAACTATTAGGACACTTAAGCCACACTTAAAAATGGATGCTTTTCAATGCAGAGATAAAACATACCAAACAATGCTAAAGCTTTTTTCAGAAATGTAAGCGCAGCGTAGTTCTAGCGGGAAGACTAGCAGCTGTACATCATCGCACCATTAGCTAGGTAACTCCTAGCCAATCACATGTAAGCCAATGCTTTATAAGTCTGCTCAAAATCCATCACATTGCTGTTTCAGTGTGCTAACACGGCAGCATGGGGGTAGGCTTCTCGCCCCTGCCTCCTATCTCCGGCAGGATATGACAGTTCTGAGTACAACTTCTTCGGACTGCCAGACGGGGCTTACCCTCAAGTTCACACAGGTGTCCTAGCAGAGTAACCACAGCTTTAGTTCCTCAAGTTCCACTAACTTTTGACAACCATAAAGTGTCCAAATAGGCTTAGACATCATTTGAACAGTTTATCCATTGTTTTAATATTTGAACCAAATAAACTTAATTTCTAAAGTGTTTTTGTGCTATATTCTTCAAAATAAATGCCACTTGATTTGATATATAATGTTTGTAATATTATGTAATGACATGCATGCATTTTTAAGTGTGGTTCAAGTGTCCAAATACTTTTTAGGGCATTGTACATCAGGGTGTGCACTGCGTCAGAAATAACGTTACAGTAATGTTGCCATGCCACATTAATTCCAAATACAACAGCTCAGCCATTAAGGTAACTTTCCAGCTTTCCTCATCAGAGAGAATTTCCCCTCTCTGACTGAGGCCGTTGATGTCTTGCACCTTGGGTACTGGGCAGAGAGGCACTCGGACTGCTTTTTTTTTTCTTTTACAGGGTTCACAGAATCTCAGAACGAGTGGCCTCCCAGCCAAAACCCCCAGCACGATTAATTTAGTAACGGGTTATTAAGCGCAGACATAAATTGCAGCCCTGGACATTTTAAATGGAAAAGGGGGACTGATTTATTGAGGCTCCGGAGACAAAACAGGTTTTTTATTTTCCATTTATTCATCAGCACTCTCTGGGAGTGGTAACTCGTGAGGAATTTGCTAAATGAGAGGCAGGAAAGAGGGAGCGAGAGGGAGGAGGGTAGGAGGGGACGGCAGCCGTAATCAAAGATAACGTTGGCCGGAGCGCTGCGGAGCCCTTGAGTACTCGATATGAGAGATGGTTGGCTGAGACTTTTCAAATCAAACATAGCAAGGATTTATATGGATTTGGCATTTTGAAGGGCGGAGGCACCTGTCTGACATCATCATTAAACTTTCTTTATGCTGATAAGGATAATATTCATCAAAGAGTGAAAAGAAAGTCCTGTGATTTAGTTCTCTAGATGAGTGGTTCTCAATAGGTGGGTCACGACCCAAAAATGGCAACGCTAAATACAAATAATGACATGCATCTAGCTGCATATAAATAAATAGGCTTATCAACTTTTAAAAGGGAGGAAAAAACTCTTCCCAAAGCATTCTTTGTTCCTGACATCAAAGGCGTCAATTAAAATGCTTGTAATTTTTGGGCAAACTCATCTGTCACTTGGTAGCCAAAGTAGACAGGTCATAGCATGGACATGCCCTCATACTCAAAAACCATGAATAAAATACATAAAGGAAAAAAATACAAACAAGACTACATTAAATATTCAAGTTTACATGCAACAAGGATAAACATAGTTTAGGCTGACCACATGTCGTATTGCATATAATTTTGTGTTGGGGCCTATGTGGTTAATGGGTGATAAAAATACATTTCAATGTATTTCAGATTTTAAGAAAATTTTTGTTTACTTTTGTACAATTAGCAATTTTGATGGCACTGATCTAGACATCTTTTGAGAGCTGTACTATGTCTTCGAGGGAATGTTACAATTACTACAGTACATCTTGCCTCCATGTGTCTTGGTGCTAAGCAAAAGGAAGAATTTCACATGATTCTAGATTTTGAATCCATAATTACTAAAGGACCACAACCGAGCCTATGAGTATCATGACCACATGTTTAAAAAAAAAAAAAAAATCGACTTCTAAACAGAACATAAACTGCTGATAAACATCATGATCCAGTAGTCATAATGTTCTACTACTGTCAGTCTACGTTTGTTTCAGGACTCTATCAGATCACAAAGGGTTTTCAGTAAATAGAGAATCACTGATCCTTACTGTCTTGCTAAAATGCATCGTCGGTTTTTCCCCCAGAACATGACCTAACAGCCAACCTTATGGTCTGGACACGACAGTCGGCCGCTAGTCATGCAGACAAAGTATTCCCTAAATGGATAAACCATAATATCCTCTGGTTTCTCTGCCACTGACCTCTCTTATGAGGCCACACCAAGTTTCAGACAAGTGCAAAAGCCGAAAAGTAATCCAGCAGTGTGGCCTTGCTCAAGAAATCAAGTAGGACAATCGCAAAAACAGGAATGCAACTCTACAAAGTGCAAATTTAAAACAAGCAGTTGGTTTGGAGGCAGAATGAAAGCATTAAAAGAAAAAATTTTAATTCTGTCATTAATGTTACTAAGGTTGACATTCTGCCCAACACCTCCTTTAGTGTTCCACAAAAGAAATAAAGTCATACAGGAAGAACATGAGGATGAGTAAATTATAAAATAACTTTAAGAATAACACCAACTGATATCTAATGCCAGGACATGGTACTATCATTCACAGGTGCCCAAGAGACCAGGATGTGCCTATATGTCAATTAGGCATTCAAATTCCTCTTCGCCCCACTACAATTGAGCATTATATCTTTGGAAAATCAGCTCTCACCTCTGGAGTACTCTTCTTGAACTCGCGGCTTTGGTCGATGAGTTTTTTCCTGGACTGCTCACTTTCATCCTGTCTGTTGGCCAGGGCTGTGGCAGTGGCATCCAGTTCTTTCTGAGGACAGATAAGAAATACAATGACATGAGGTTTCAGAGTAACGATTTAGGCAAATAAATCACATTAGACACAGGAGTTATGAAACTGACAATGATTTCAGTTTCAGACTATTGGAATTGATTTGTGCTCAACAGGACAGGAGTGACAAGGAATTTACCAAGTAGAAAATCCTTGTTGGTCCTGGAACAACATTCCAATCAGATTTTAGAGGTTAGGTTTAAGTTTATAGGTTCACGGGACCAGGGTCACCAAAATAAACATGAGCCAAGTGCTGAATGCAAGTAAAAATTGGCTGTGGGGAGTAAATAAAACATCAGTGGCCGGTAACGTTATTAGGAACTGTTTACAAGCAAGGTCGCTTACTTCAGACCAGTCGCATTCGCAACTTGACGAAAGCTATAAAACAATATGACAAAACCTTCTCACCAAACATCGCATCTATATTCCAGGAAACACGTTTTATAAGGTGTGAGAATATTGTTCGGTATGCACCTGCAGACATGTTGCGGCCATAAACTGTTCTCAATAGCTCACTCGAATGGACCAATCCGATTCCCTCGAAAGTTGCGTCAAACTAGCTGAGATTGGCTGCCGCATCAATCGGTCACCGACAACGTGCTGCAGTCCCGCCCCCCGTGGGCCTCATGAAAAGTCAGCAATCTACGGTCCCCGCAGTCCCACTTTTCTCCTCTCAACAGCAGGGAGCTGAGCTAAAGAATATTGTCTGACATCTGGGGGCCAGATGCTGGGAACAAATCAACTTAATTAGGCTGGAACTCTGTGCGCCAGACTCCCCAAACCTCCAACACAACAACTGGGGGGCTGAGTCACTACAGTCTCGCCCCATTTTTACTCTTCTCTGTTATTATCACCTCCTCTTTCCTCGTAGAAAGACACAAATCTCCACAAAACACTCAGACGGAGCGTTGTTCACCTAGCCGAATTCGGCAAGGTACATGACTAAGGGGTTGATCCACAGGGGCATATTTGGTTTTAAAATATAATTCCCAGAGACGGGTGTGGATCATTGGTTTCTGGGTCAACAGGACATGTTTTAGATAAAACGTCATGCTATATAAGTGGGATATGGTTGTGGCATTTCTAAACAGCCAAGGCAGGATGTCTGAATTTGTTTGTTATTAATATTCATGGTGTAACGGTGACGGAAATACTCTGGCATAATGTGTTTACCCTAACAATCCACTGTTATGACATGTACACAAAATGTATGCACGTGCTGCAGAGCACTGTATATACATTACTCACCCATATTCATAATAGATATATCTCATAACACTTTACAATAAGGCTGTTTAACATAATTAACTGTTGCGTTATACCTTTTACAACATTTATTAATATTGCTTAAAAGGCTGTTCCGGGTTCAATACAAGTTAAGCTCAATCAACAGCATTTGTGGCATTATGTTGATTACCATAAAAATAATTTCAACTGTCTCTCTTTTATTTAAAAAAATTGCAGTTACAATAAGGCACTTACAATAGAAGTGAATGGGGCCAGTCCGTAAACTTTAAAAAAACACACTGTTTCTAATGTATAGCCACAATATTATACGTGTTAACATTTTATTATTGTGATAAAATCACTTACTAATAATATCTTTCTAAAGTTATAGCCAATATTAAAACTTCATTGTCATGACAAAATAACAGATAATTCTTTGATTTTATCACACTAAAATTGTTAACACGCAATTGATGTCTTATGGCTACAATTTTTAAACAATGTGTATTTCAATGTTTATGGATTGGCCCATTCACTTCCATTGTAAGTTTTTACTGCAACCAAATTATTTGCATTTTTAATTTTTATTATTATTATTTTTTAATAAACGATGGACAAGTCTAAATTATTTTTGTGGTAATCAACATTATGCTACAAATGCTGTCAATTGAGCTTAAGTTGTATTGAACCTGGAGCGTTCCTTTAAATGTTAATTTCTACACATTTAATGTTAAAAACGGGATATGTTAACATTTGTTAATGCTTTATGATCTAACATGGACTAGCCTAACAATAATCAATAGAATATTATTTATAAATAAGTACTTTCTAAGTGATTAATAAATGCTATTAAAAATATATTCCTCATTGTTCGTTCATGATATCTAATGCACTCAAATTAACGTATAGAGCCATTTTTTTAAAGCGTTACCTATATATCATTGTCTTCATATTCTTTAACAACACCATGCAGCGATTTTTTTAAGGCCATGCTGCCAAGATTAAAGCTAACATGTATCATAATACAGCATGTGGTATACTGGACCAGCGTGGCACTCGTATCAATACTAATGCTCCCTGGGGTATTCCATCCAGCCCCCCTGGTGTCTTTCAAGGAAGCCCTGTAGCCCTGCCATGAAAGACGTTTATATAAAGGACCAAATTGTTCCCCATAATAGCTTTATAATTTTCCTAATGGAAGAATTCTGATGGCTCAGGCGGCGGTGCTTGTCTTAGTTAATTTGTTCGGTAGTAAACGCTGATGGAACAGATTACAGGGCTCCCCAGAGAGCCAGGCCCTGCCAGATACTATCAGCTGCATATGCAGCAGGGAAACGTCAGAGAGGCCACGTTCTTGCTCTCCTGCTCTCACTCACTCTCTTTTTCTCTCCATCTAGCTCTTTTGTTTTTTCTTTCCTCTCTTTCCCTCGTTCTCTCATAACCTGTCTTTCTCACAGGCCATTACATTTCCTCTCTCTCTCTCTCTCTCTCTCTCTCTCTCTCTCTCTCTCCCTCTCCCTCTGTCTTGCTGCCAGTGTCTCTGTGCCACTGAGCACCTGAGCACTCAAGAGGGTCAACAGCTCAGAGGCAATCAAGAACAGATAAAAACAAAGCAAGAGTGCAACACAGGTGAGAGGGGATGGAAGTCACCAGGTTGCCATGGGAGTTGTACAGTAACTAAACATGGCGGATACAATTTTAAACAAATTTGTTTACACTTTTGCTAACAATAAGAGCTGGGTAAAAATTCATATAAAATCAAACAAACCTGGTCCCATAGTGAAAACGTGACTCTATTTACATTTTTGCAAAACTTGTTATACAGTACGTGTCTCCAGGTACAATTCCCTGCAGTTTCCAGGTGAAATGTACACTAGAGGTGCTACAACAACTTTGTGTGTTTTATTCACTTTCACTCAAATCATGACTTTATAAATACTTATTTTTATTTTTCAAGTCCAGCCTTGATCTCAGGCTGACGCGTGACACGACAGAATCATAGAAGTGGCAAGAAATTATGTGGTTGCTTCAGAAAATGTGCTTTTTCAATTCACTTCTGCATCTTAAAACACTATTGGTTAGGTTTTTGCAATGATTAGGAATGGATGTAATTTTTAACGTCTCATTTATATTGTAAAACACTAGTAGTTAGGTTTAGGCATTGATTAGGTAAGGATGTATTTTTAAACATCTCATTTATATTTTAAAACACTATTCAGGAAAAAGTTTTAGGTTAAGGAGGTATGTTTTAAAAACATCCATCTAAAATTCAGCTTATAACTTCATCTGAATACGACATCATTTTACTCGCTTTTGGCGCCCCCAGCTGGACATTTCACTAGAAAACTGCAGCCAAACATGTTATACAGCAGGTACATTTTAAATTGCAAAAATGTTGTCATGTTCACGTAAAATTTCTACTAACTAACCCTATTTACTTTCTTTTCACACCTTTGGAACAATACATTTTCAGTACTTTTTCAGTAATTTGTGATAATAAGGAGTTTAAAAAAATCTATTTACACAGACTGTACTCACAAGAGCAATTTCTAGCTGACGAAATATTTTACAGCTGAGAATTACAAAAAGTCATCCAATTTCTATTAAATATATTTTTGTTCTAAAGATTTCATTCATTTTTCTAAGAACTTCCCTTTTCAGTTGATCTTACCAAGTGCTCTTATTTTTTAATCCCTCCCCCCAACACTGTACAAAATGACAAATAAATTTACGATTAAGTATAAAATATACTTAATTTCATGACATAATATTGATGTGAGAGAGTAAATTTTACTTAAACATTTCAGTAACTTTTACCTAAATAAATCTGATGTCCAAAAATAATTTTTGTACAATTTTAATGAACATTACTACTACAGTATTAAACAACATCAACTTGCATTACTAGCAATGGGATTACGGCTGAGCGATATGGCTTCAGAAATTATATCTCTATATTTTTCAGCAAATTGATGAAATTCGATATATACTGTATCTCGATAATTATGTTTTTTATTTAACCACCTTACTTAAATATTTACCATCTCCAACGGCTCCATTTGCCATCACGCAAGTATCCGTCAACGACACCAGGTGGAAAATTACCAACAGCCTACAGATTAAGAATTAAAGACAATTATAAATGTAAAGACAATAATAATCATAATAAATAAGCCTAATAAATTCCCTTGTGTTCCCAAAATAATGCTGCCAAATGTGTGTTCTTATTGAATTTGTGTTTGTATTGCGTTTTGGTAATACAGTTAATGCTGCCTAAAAAAAATTAAATAGAACTCAATTTTAGGTTCAAGGTGAACGTGTCTTGTATTACTTTATGATTTAATCACTTTTGTCTTTGTTTCTTTAATACAAAGATATATATTACTGAATCTGCAGAGTTGTGCTCACAATGCATGCTAACCATGTGGAAATAAAGCGAACTAAACTCACAGCACCTCCTGAGATGATCAGAGATCATTTGCAGCATTCTCATAGACGACATTATTCTTGCAAATGAATTTTTAGACGAAAAAAACAAGAGTGAAAACTTTTTACATGCGCTTGTTCCACGAGACAGGCTTGCGCTGCACGTCTCTGAACAAACAGTAAATCAGACACAAGCACTGATGGCTTTTCTTTTGTCTGTTCTTAAAAATATAATAAAGTGTGTTTCTTCAAGCACGTGTCTTTATGACTAACAGTATTTCTTGTCATGTGTCACTCCAAGACGTCTTAGAGGCCGCCCGCCTGTTGCGGGTAGATGAGCAAAATTACCCGTGCATGAAATGTATTTGGACGAGGAGCTTGCGGACTGGATTCGTCGCATTTTGTGGGTGGCAGGTGCTAGTTTCAATGCAGATGAACTTAACAAATGTTAAAACTAAGTGTTATTTTATGCATTTTTGAGTAAGATAAGAATAGGAAGAGATTTGTTCATGTTTAATGCTGTGTTATATTGGCATTTGTTAGGCTGGAGTTTTTGGAGTTACCATTGTGGTGAAGATTGGAGCTTGTTCTTAGGTTGAGGATGGACTCTCACTTTTGGTGATGTTTGATTTGAGTGCTGCTTAGCTCTATAAGCAGTTGCTATCAAACTGACAGTACAACGATTTCACTGTCGTTACACTTGCTCACCCGGCATACACTAATGGTTCATAAAATTAATTTCGTTGGATCAACTTAAGACAATTTATTAGATCTTATCTAGTTGGTTTGACAAAATGAATTCAAGTTTGTACAACTAGAACAAGTCAGTTCAAAGCAATTATTTTTTGTTGGAAAAATGTCATTTAATTGCATGGAAAATTTTCCTCAATTTAATTAAGTTCAGTGAATTTCTTTTTTTTTTTTTTTTTTTTTTGAGTGCACATTATGGAAGTAAAATAGGTTGAAAATGTGTTTCATGTTGACTTTTAGTTTAAAGCTTTTGTGGGACACGTGGCCTCATATGTGCTCTGACATGTTGCACTGTGTCACTTACAGTATGTGCGGCCCATGTTCAAGTCCGGCTCTGTTAATTTCCCGATCCCATTTACCCTTCTTCTCACTTTGTTTCCACTGCCTTTTAATAAAGTGGCAAAACGTAACATTTAAAAAGTTTCAACTCAGACACTATCACTTTGTCAAATGTGCTTGAGTTAGCTAAAGACATTTTACAGTTTGAGGTTTTTTTATAGCTCGTCCTTTAATCATTTGGTCTAAAAAGGTTGACCTGATTCCTGAAGGGTATGACTTCATACTTAACTAAAAAAATAAAGACAAGTGTGTGTGTGTGTGTGTGTGTGTGTGTGTGTGTGTGTGTCATTAGCATAGACAGACCTAATCTATTTTTATGCCAGTGTAGCTTTTAAGCCCTTTATCAAAGTCTTTGCTATTGCTGCTACCATTTATAACAAACCTGCTTTGTGTGAGCAACTAATCTCGATGCTGACCCGTTCCTGCAGCTCTGACTCTGTATACTGTGTGTACTGAGGTCCGTTTAACACCTAAGCCAAAGATTTGGCAGCAGAAGTGTGAACTTGACCTTGTCACGTCTGGAAAAGAGATCCCTCAACATTGTGTTGGAGTTTGTGACCTCTAAAGACTAAATAATTCATATGATCCCCAAACTGATGCAGCGGAGTTTGTCAAAGTAAAGGCAAGTGCTCACTGCCATCAATGTGTCACATTACCCATAAAGTGAGGAATAGGGAATATGGAATATGTGCAAAATCGATTTCTCTGTTTAAGGAACAATAATATAATATCTAATATAATTATGCTGGTTTCAAGTGTTTTTACATGGAACAAAACAGCTTTCAAAAACAGCTAGACAGAGCACAACAAAATGAAACAGAATGCAGAGGTCTTGCGACACATTTAAAAAAGTTTGATTATTTGTAACTCTTAAAGGCATCTTAAAACTCTTAAAAACGTGGCAGGCGTGCAAAAAACTATACAAGATCTAATGCAACAGTCTAGTTCTTTAAAGAGGATGATTTTAAAGAAGCCACTTTTCTGAATGGGTTTGACCATGCAGACTGTGTAACAGCTAAGGGGCCATTCAGACCGAATGCGTTCTTGCGTTAAAAAAAGCTAGACGCAGCGGAATTCTTTTAATTTGATATGGCATCTTAAAAACATGGTGGTCCTGCACACGATGCTGCAACAGCGACACGCAGCGCAACAACCAAAGACAACAAACTTAAAAACACTTTCTTTGTGACAGCAACACCAGAGGTGTGAAAAAATATCGATATGTTAAAAGTATCGTGATGTTTTTTCCTCCTGATGTTGTATTTGCATGCCAAATATCGATGTCATTATTTAAATTTTTCCACATTAATATGGTGATGGGAAAAAAATTTATCATTGTGAAGACGTTGGAGGAAACAGGTAGTATTTATCATTACAGTTTTACACAGGGTTTGTACAGATGTTTCAAAGTTAAATTCAAGGGCTTTTAAGCACATTTTTATTTGTTTTCAAGGACTATGCTCGAGATGTCATTAAAACAAATTTTTGTTAATTTTAAATAAAAATATTTTATTTATTCAGTTAATTTATTTTTATAAAACACCACTTATTACAAGTATAACATATCTCAATGTGCATCTTTAACTACACATTCACATAGTAACAATTCTTGGTTCATTCATGACGAAACCGATGTGCAATTGTAGTGTGCTCCCTTAAAACACATTTCGCTTTCCAACAAAAGTGAATAACTGGGTTCGTAAACAGTAGTCCATATGACTCATGTGCTGTGTTTCATGTTTTCTAAAGTCACACAACAGATTTATGTAAGGAACTGACCGAAATTGCAAATGGGTCATTCTCAAAAAAATTTGACTTTTCAACATACAAAATATAGAAATTTTCCATTCAGTTCAGTTTTTGCCTATAAACGCTGAGCGTAAACATTTTGTAACATGTTGACAAATTTGTATTCATGAAGGACAACTTGACTGTTGTTCTTTCTTTTATTATTTAATTTTGTTTCACGAACGAAGCAACTAAGTTAACATTAACGAGGGTTAAATGGGTTACAACACCAAATATTTTTGTGTGTAAAATATTACAGTTAAAATGTGAATAACTTTTTAACATGCTGGGAAAAATCACTATATGCATATTTAAGCAGCCTCTGAACTTTGACCTTAATTATTTTCTACAACTTTTTGTATTTAAAAAATGTTAAAACTAAAAAAAAAAAATAAAAAAAAGGTTTTAACATTGATAAAACCAATAACATGAAATCAAGGGACAAACATTCTTTTTAAATTATTAAAATTATTATTTATAATTTTGTTTTGCTTTTTTGCACACTTGTTCGGCCTTGCACTAATGCTTTTATTACAAATAAGTACAAAATAAACACACAAATAACTTTACATGTCATAGAAGTGGTGTACCAGATGAAGGGTACAAGAATTTGTTTTTCAGGCAATTAAAAATTTCAAATATATTTTCTAAATAATTTGCAAAACAGAGTCAAATTGTCTCTATTTGAAAGCTTTTTCATGACTACATTTTAATATTGACAAAAATGTTGTCAGAAATAACCTATTTTGTGAGACACAAAGCTTTCTTTAAAGCAGGGAGCACTAGACGGCTCACAAAACTGAATCCTCCATTGATCTGCATTCAAATCATTCAAAACGTTTTACATCTCATAATCTTTTCACTCTGGAGAGTAAATTGTAATTAAAACTGATAGTTGCAAAGGTTCATACTTGTTAAATCCACAACAGCAGTATCTATAAAATATGTATTTTTTAAATCCTCCAGTAACACTTGATTGTGATTGGCCCATTCTGAACAGCGCTGCCAAAAGTAACAGGTGCCACGTGACAGCGCCGTCTATGCGCTGCCTGCTTCAGCAGTGGTCTTGTGGTCTGTTGTCGTGTTTTTCCGAAAATAAATAAATACGTTTCATTTATTAAATGATTTAAGCAATGTATTTTAAGCTTTTCTATAATTCAAGAACTTTTTAAGCACCACTTGGTAAAAATGGCTATTTTCAAGGGTCTTCCAGGACTTAAATTTGAGGACTTCAAGCACCTTGTACGATCCCTGTTTACAGTAGTAACATAGGGTATTTTGGCAAATGACAAAAAATTAAATATCATATAAAATAAGCTAACCTTTTAGGTGAAATCTATTATACTTATGTGTATTGAAACTGTGTTATTATTCAATACACATTATTACTGTAAAAAATTATGTTTTTGAAGTGTTTAGGCTACTATTGTATTTATAAATACTACAATTTACTTTTAGAAAGACTAGCTACATTGACATAACCACAGAAATAGGGAGCCATTATGGTCTTAAATACTTAAGGTTTTGCATTGTACATAGATATTAAGAAATAAACAGGCCTTGTTTTGTAAACTGGCACTTTTATATTAATTTATCAATGCTGCAATCAATTTGGTTATTTGGAAACAGTTCTCTTAAGTTCGATGAAGATGAATGATAAACATTGAGTGAAATACTGCAATGTATCATAGTTTTGAATCGTAATACACCAAAAATAAAGGGTCGCAAAAATATTGTATCGTGACCTAAATATCGATATTATATCATATCGCCAGTTACCTTGTGATTCCCACCCATACGCAACACAATCTTACCATGCTAATTACAGCACTGGTGCTAAAAATATATATATATAAAAAATAAAAATAAAATCTAGATAATTTTGTCACCTTGCCATACCTATTATAGGCCATTGTACCCTTTCCTTACCGATGAACCATATTAACTTTTTCACATAAATGGGTCGAAGTGCCCTAACATCTGAAGTGTCAGCTCCATGCGCAAAGATTTTATGGCTCCTCGGGGAGCAAGAATGAATGAACAGAAAAGAGATGGAAACTCTAACCTGACTTCTACCAGACTGAGATAAACATTTACAAAACCACAAGCATTACGACATGGTCAGATGTCTTGAGTTCCTTCCTTGTTCTGCGTCCTGAATTACACATGCCGTCTGCAAAACTCTTACAATGACCTAATCGCGTTACACCAACAATGCAATTGTCACCAGACTACGACACACTAAATCTTCCTGTCTCTGTTAGCTTAGAAGGATTAATTGCAAATCAAGGATTTGGCGTGCTGTCAAGATCATGCAGCAAAAAGCATGCAATCAGACAATGCTTGCGTGAGTAAAATCTTCACAGGAGGTTGTGATAGTGTAGAAATTTCACACTGTGGCATGCGGTACCCAATCAAGACCACTGTGTTCTCAGGGCTTCTGAATGTACGAACCCACTGTTGCAACCACTGTAAATGCATGCGACTGCATACACAGGCGCATGCACACACAGAATTTGTGAATAACAAGGGGCCGTGGGGTTGTGTCTCATTAGATATGGACAAAGTACAAACCAGACTTCATTTCCATCCAATTAAGAGACACTCAAAGCATTATGGGGCTTGCTGATTATGATGCAGTACATTTGGGTCGTCTCAGTGCAACAATGTCCCAGTTGTTGACAGAAGAACACTCCCTTTCATACCAGCTGGGGAGGGTAGGATTTTTTAAGGCGGTTTAACAGACTGTAAACGTGTTACTAATTCAAACTTGCTTTGTGGGCTGAACATCAGGATCAAATCCTTTAAATGTATTCTCTGAGACAAAACAGAGTGGTTCTCAACTGGTTTTGCTTTAGGACCCAAATTTTATATTGGACAACAAGCGGCGACCCAACACAGTTACAAAACTGTTAATCGTATCTCCTTTTATGTTTTGTTGTTTCTAACCATGCACACATTTGAAGTCAGAAGTTTACATACACCTTAGCCAAATACATTTAAACTCAGTTTTTCACAATTCCTGACATTTAATCGTAGAAAACATTCCCTGTCTTAGGTCAGTTAGGATCACTACTTTATTTTATGAATGTGAAATGTCAGAATAATAGTAGAGAGAATAATTTTTTTCAACTTTTATTTCTTTCATCACATTCTTAGTGGGTCAGAAGTTTACATACACTTTGTTAGTATTTGGTAGCATTGCCTTTAAATTGTTTAACTTGGGTCAAATATTTTTGGTAGCCTTCCACAAGCTTCTCACAATAAGTTGCTGGAATTTTGGCCCATTCCTCCGGACAGAACTGGTATAACTGAGTCAGGTTTGTAGGCCTCCTTGCTCACACACGCATTTTCGGTTCTGCCCACAAATTTTCTATTGGATTGAGGTCAGGGCTTTGTGATGATCACTCCAGTACCTTGACTTTGTTGTCCTTAAGCCATTTTGCCACAACTCTGGAGGTATGCTTGGGGTAACTGTCCATTTGGAAGACCCATTTGCGGCCGAGCTTTAAGTTCATGGCTGATGTCTTGAGATATTGCTTCAGTATATCCACATAATTTTCCTTCCTCATGATGCCATCTATTTTGTGAAGTGCACTAGTCCCTCCTGCACCAAAGTACCCCCACAACATGATGCTGCCTCCCCCATGCTTCACGGTCGGGATGGTGTTCTTTGGCTTGCAAGCCTCACCCTTTTTCCTCTGAACATAACGATGGTCATTATGGCCAAAAAGTTCCATTTTTGTTTCATTAGACCAGAGGACATTTCTCCAAAAAGTAAGATCTTTGTCCCCATGTGCACTTGCGAACTGTAGTCTGGCTTTTTTATGGCTGTTTTGGAGCATTGGCTTCTTCCTTGCTGAGCAGCCTTTCAGGTTATATCAATATAGGACTTGTTTTACTGTGGATATATATACTTATCTACCTGTTTCTACTAGGGATGTGCGCTATGACTAATTTGACTGTCGCTTAAACGGAAGTTTTATAACCGACTAGTTGACTAATCTAAAGAGAAACCAACCTTCAGAAAACAGTAAAAAAAAAAAAATTATATGCGACCCATTTAAAATACTTAATCTATTCCAAATCCGATATTAAAACAACCATTAAAAGCCTGTTCTAAACGAAAATGACCAAGTAAAAGTTACTTAACATATTAAAACAGTCAGGACATTGTTGAAAATAATGAACAGGTAAGCCAAATCTATGAGAGAGAAAAAAAATGTGCTGAAAAGTTGCGCATATTCCACGACGTGCAGTCGTGCATTAGCCATTGATCTAATATGACAGCTGTTCGGTAAAGAAGGTTAACCAATAACAGTTAAAAGTAGCTAAAGGATAGAAAAAATAGGCCTGTGATGTAGCCTGCAATAAACCTAATGTATTCTAAACATGATGTGCACACAGAATAAAAGATAGTTTAACACATTAAGCAGTCGGCACCTCGTTGAAAATAGCCTTCTTAATCAGCAGATTAAAAAATTTGCATACCTAGTCTAAAACAGTTATTTTCTAGGCTACTAATTCAAAAGCATAATGTTTTGATGAGTTAAATTAACACGTCGACATGGTCCGGTGAAAGACGGGACTTGACTCACCTGAGGGGCCTGTCCTGCGCTTGAAAAAGCCCGCTCAGCGGAAAATGTACAGATGCACAGATGTAAAGAAGACTCAGATGTGAAACATCCATAGGGACTTTCAAACATTTGGAAAGCCGGTTCCCGCACCACCGAAGTGATTTCATAACTACTTTGCTGAGTTTGCTTGTCTAGTGAGAGGACATTTTCCTGCACGCGCCGCAAGAGAGAGGGAAGACGCACGCACAGCCTGAGGTGAAATGAAACTTTGTATCTTCTCCAGATATCATCTTTTCTTAAATAATATTTGTATTATTAATTCTATTTAAAATATGTAACATTAATATGACAGTAATTCAAGTGCAGCCTCTGTAAAAATATAAAGCCAAATGTAAATGTGTAAAAATTATTATCAGTTTAATGGGGGGAAATATTAACCGACTAGTAATTCCAGTGTCGATTAGCAGCATCCGAACCGTTTAGTCGACTAGTCTCGCACATCCCTAGTTTCTACCAGCATCTAAACAAGGTCTTTTGCTGTTGTTCTGAGATTGATTTGCACTTTTCATACCAAACTACGTTCATCTCTAGGAGACAGAATGCATCTCCTTCCTGAGCAGCATGATGGCTGCGTGGTCCCATGGTGTTTAAAATTGCATACTATTGTGTGTGCAGATAAACATGGTACCTTCAGGCATTTGGAAATTGATCCCAAGGATGAACCAGACTTGTGGAGGTCCACAATTGTTTTTTCTGAGGTCTTGGCTGATTTCTTTTGATTTTCCCATGATTTCAAGCAAAGAGGCACTGAGTTTGAAGGTAGGCCTTAAAATGCATCCACAGGTACACCTCCAATTCAGTACACCTCCTATCAGAAGCTATTTGGATAATTCCCTAAAGGCTTGACATCATTTTCTGGAATTTTCCAAGCTGCCTAAAGGCACAGTTAACTTAGTGTATGCAAACTTCTGACCCACTGGAATTGTGATATAGTCAATTAAACGTGAAACAATCTGTCTGTAAACAATTGTTGGAAAAATTACTTAATTTTTAATTACATTAAGTAGATGTCCTAAACGACTTGCCAAAACTATAGTTTTCTAATATTAAATCTGTGGAGTGGTTAAAAAATGAGTTTTAATGACTTCAACCTAAGTGTATGTAAACTTCAGACTTCAACTGTATATGGCTAGTTGTAGGCTAGTTTTTGTGTCCAAAGACGAGATCCACACACCCAATTTGCATTTCATGCCTCTTTTTATATGCTTATTATTATTTACAGTCAGCTGATGATCAAAAATAAATAAATAAACATTAATTCGAATCATACATTGCACGGATGAGGGAAAAACCACCTTGCAACTTCTCTCGTTCATGGGCACTGCATTCATTCAACCGTGAACTTTTGCTCGCAGAGCTGCTGGTTCTCCTAGCGCCTGTTACACTGTACATGTCAATGTAAACTCAATGTAAATCGTTCAAGTACATATAAACACACATGTAACAGAATTTAGTAATGTAGAAAGTGTAATAAATGTGTGAATATAAATATTTAAAGGGACAATCATACATTATGAAATAACTTCAACAAACACTGTAAATATGGAAGAATTTGGGGTTTTACAAAGAATTTTACAAACCCTAATGTTTTTACATGGTATTTTTTACATGGTATTATATAGTAGCACATAAATTATTAAAGGTTTCAACCTTGTTAATTCTTTGCTAAAAGAATTAAATTTCACATAAATTGTGAAATTTGTACTTTTTAAAAAAGCTAAAATGTGACTGAAATGATGAAAAGCGAAATATGAAATAAAATGTACAATCTTGCATACTATATTGTGTGGAGTCATATATATGAATACTTTATATATGTGAAGATCTTCCCTTCTCGGTTTGCTTAATATCTTTTTCAGTTTTCAGTTGCATTACGCTTACATGTCGTCAAAAGTCTTGCGAGTAAAAACTAGCCAATGGCGTTTCTTTCACCAACTTGTTCATATAGGGTTGGGCCTGTTTTATTATTTGCATTTAGCATTGCTTTTTCCCCTTTTGGGTTCCATTTTTGGGTCGCGACCCACCAGTTTAGAACCACTGTCTTAGACAACCGAAATATCGGAAATCTTGTCAATCTCGGTGATACAACCACCTAATGCATGCTGCACTCGTTAACATGGTGATGTCTTCACAAATCCTTAAGCTGAAATTGTTTGAAGGCTTCTCCGAGTCACATGATTGGGATTACAACTGACACAAAGTATTCTCATTATGATAGTATCTTTCTAAAAAACGTTGTTAAAGCCGTTCTCAGAGATCAACATTCTCTCTCGTCAGACCAGTCAGCGCAGACCAGTCAGTCCACAGGGCTTGTGATATCAACCGCTCCTGCAGCTGTAATGATTCCATGACTAGTTCACCATCTCACACGCCATGTTTGCTATCAACAGAGCTCTCAGGGGCTTCAGCACAGTTCATTAAAGGCAAGGAAAAAGAACAAGCCCAAAGCGTATTCTCTTGTTCTCCCCTTCCCTTTTCTTTCATTCTTTGATTTATTATGCAACAAGACCAGCCATTTCCTTCAGACGCTTTAAGTCAGCTGTGGAATTGCGATCTGAAGGGGTCTGAGAGCACCTGTTATTCCTGCTTGTCCCGTACAGTATGTATGCAAAAAAATAACAATGTGCTATCAAGTAGCAATGCATGTCTTTACCTCCATTATCTTAACTTCTACATTTCCCCATGCAAATACATACATCTCTGCCTCCTACACTGCTGATAACAGCATTCCTTGAATGCTAAATGGGTTTTAGAAACTAATTAAGGCAATTATATCTCCGGTTGGGAGTTGAAGCTGGGAGGGACACAGGCAAACTGTTTCTCAAACTGTCTGACCGGCCTGAGAGTGGATGACAAAGGATGACGACAGATCATCTAATCTTTCTGGATGGCAGTTGAGTTAATATAACTGCCTTAAGTTAAGAAAAAAACAATTGCTCAATTTGCTCAATTACAATGACTGATCTACAAAACAACAACAACAAGCCAGTCTCTGTTTGTACTGAGGATTGCTAATTGGGTAGCTGAATTTTTTATTTTAGGATATTTGTTTAAAGTGAATTTAGTATGAGAAAATTCATATTTTATGTGCTGTAACTGGTCACCATTTCTTTTGAATGGATAGTTCACCCAAAAATTTTAATTCTGTCAACATTTAGATTTACTCACCATCATGCTTTTCAAAACTGTATGACTTTTTTTCTTTTTTGGAACACAAAAGGAGATTTTAGGCAGTAGGTTAGTCTCAGTCACCATTCACTTTCATTTTTGCATCATTCATGCATCTTTTTTGCAATTTATAAACAATGAAAATAAATGATGATGAGGCTGTGTTCCACGGAAAAATGAAAGTCATATGAGTTTGGAACAAATAAAGGTGAGTAAATGGCAACAAATTTTTCTTTTTTGGGGATGAACTTTGGGTTTAAGTTTTATACTGTGGCGAGCAGGGCATGGCCGAGTGGCGTCTGGGCAGAACGAGTTCCACCTGTGTGCTACACCGGTCTCGCTTTCCAGTGAGGAGCAGTGGGTACTTGAGAAGAGGAGACAGCGGCAGACAGGGAGACGCAGCAGTCTTGTGTGTCTGTGTTGGGTTGTAATGCTGAAAAGCAATATGTTTTGGTACTGCTGGAAAGCAGCCAACTTCGAGTGTTTGATGTACACTGTACTGTCACTGTACTGCGCTGTCATGGAGTCCTCGCCGTTAACTGTTGGTCGCCGGCTGACGTGCTGCTCCAGCACCACCGGATCGAGCACTCCCTCTGCGTCGCAATCTTCAGTCAGAACTCCATGACAGCGCATCCTTCCTCCAGATCCCGGGTCTCGGCACCAATGTAGCAGACCTCTGCCTTTCCTAAGAAGGAGGAAGCGGGAGCCGGGTGAAACAATCCACGTAAGACACTTTATTGCACCACTTTAAAGTGTACATCAAACACTCGAACTTGGCTGCTTTCCAGCTGTACCAAAAAATATTGCTTTTCAGCATTACAACCCAACACAGACACACAAGACTGCTACGTCTCTCTCTCTCTCCGTCTGCCACTGTCTCCTCTCCTCAAGTACTCCCGCTGCTCCTCACTGGAACGCGAGACCGGTGTGGCGCACAGGTGGAACTCGTTCACCACTTATCTCACCTGCCTCGCTCTGCCCAGACGCTGCTCGGCCACACCCTGCTTGCCACATATACCACTATCACTTTTTAGCTATTTTGCAGTTCAAGAAAATGGTCCAGTAGTGTGTGACAAATGAATCTTTAAAAGAACCAATATTCAATTTAGTCTCTCAAATAATACGAGGTATTTCTTTATAACAATTATAGAAGTTTTGGAAAAATTTTGTTTAAAATACAATACAGATTGTCTAAAAAGATTAAGTATAGCATCTTACACTACTCATCCCTAAATTTTCAACTATATACAGTATATCAACTATTAAAAGACAACACAAACATTCTTAAAAACTACCTAACTAAACGAGAGCCATCTACTAACAGATTATTTAAAGTGTGTGCCAGTTTAAGATCTGTCTCTTGGAAATGGCCAAGCTTAATAAAATTCCATAGGATATGAAGTGAAGCACAGTGCCACAAAGCATCATGGGAAGGATATCTGCCCTCAGCGTAAACACATATGGCTCGACCTAAACCTTCATTCAATAGGCGAGGTGCCTTGCAAAAGCACAAGTGCTGCATTTATTTTTCAAGAATTTCATGACCGAGTCTGATGTCAAACTTCCAAACTCTTCCGCATATTTGCATTTTAATACAAGGTTTGTTTATCCTGGAATCTCTGCTGTAAACTGAATTAATTAGAAACTCAGAATCATAACTAGAAATTAGCATAACGGGGCAGAGTGGAGAAAGAAGGGGGTGTTTGTTCTTTGCGAGACAACAAGCGGTTAATTTTCAAGGGCTGGGGGTGCAGATGGTGACCTGATCTAGATATTACAGTGCAGGCCGACTGATTCAGAGAAGCCAAGCTGCATTGTTCTGATTCGTTGTTGCCCTTCGCTTGTGTATACACAGTATCATCGTGTCTACAAGCGAGTGCCACAGCAAAACTAGAACAGTCCAATTATAAACAACAAATCTGTATACACTGCAAGTGTGCAACTTTGAATCGAAAAAGCTGTCTACAATGCAAGCACATGACTTCAAATCAACAAAGCTGTTTACACTGCAAATGCACAATTTCTAATCAAACAAGCTGTCTACACTGCAAGTGCGCAACTTTGAATCAACTAAGCTGTCCAAAATACAAGTGAGTGACTTGTGTGACTGTATACACTACAAGTTTGCATCTTCGAATGAATGAAGTTGTCTGCACTGCAAGCACGTCATCGAATCAACAATGCTGTCTACACTGCCAATGCATAACTTCAAAATAACAAAGTACTGCAATTGCACAAATTCAAATCAACTATGCAGTCTACACTGCAAGTGTGCGGATTCAAATTAACAAAGCTGTCATGACTACAAGTGCCTAAAAATGTGTGAACCTTTGTAGGTTTTGTCGTGTCTAGTTTTTTGCATCACGTGGTTCACTCACAGTGTAAACGGTTGAAGAGCTCTCCAAACGGCACCCTGCTGACATTGTAATGGGGTGACATTTCAAGAAAATTCCAATGACGTTCTACGTTATGCATATTATGCATATGTATAGTTTTTTATATGGCAAAATCCCTATAGTTGTAAACTAGCTTGACTGTAAATGAGTGTGTGTTGTGGGGGGGATAATGAAAACAACAAGACAAAAGTCCTATTGAGACACTTGCTTCAAGACAAAAGGGCTATGCTTAATGTACAGTGTGTGTGTGTGTGTGTGTGTGTGTGTGTGTGTGTGCATGGAGCTACAAAAGCACAAAAGATGGTGACTTAGCAGGTGGATTAAATACAGAAATTTGCCAGTAAAAATATTGCTTTAATCTTTCCATATATTTCCTGGACTGTGTTTTACCTATAAACAGCTCAACCGGTATTTTATGTCAACTGATCAAATCTCCTGTTCATGTTTTCGGTCGGGGTTATGTTCCCTGCATATTGAAATGTGACCTTTAGCACCTTGGCTGCTGATTTGGCGGCTCTCAAATATTTCACCTGCATTGCAATGAAAAGACAGGTAAAACAACTTTATGCAAGTTAAGTGTGAAGAGACACAAAACGGCGTTAAACTCAGTGAGTTAGGGTCGGGCATTCCAGACGACATGCACTGTTGCTTTAAAACAAAATAAAAAAGTTTAGCACAGTATGCGAGAGTTAACATTTCTAATTATTGACTAACAAATTAAATATTGAGCCTGTATTGAATTGGCTCAGTAGCTTAAACTGTCTGACAATTCACCCAAAAATGAAAATTCTGTCATCATTTACTGATCCTCATGTCGTTTCATTCCCATATGACTTTCTTTTGTGTAACATGTAAAGAGATTTTCTGCAGTATATCCAAACTTCCTTACAATAAAAGTAGATAGAGAACAGTGGTTGTCAAACCACCAAAACCGTAGCCCATACGACTCTTCTGAAGTCATCCAATAGCTTTGTGTGAGGAACAGGCTTACATTTAAGACCTTGTTCACCTTCCCCTTTGCTGTAGCTCTCAAATTTGATTCAATGACGTCAAACTTCATTGGTTCTTGCATGTCTTGTGACGAATTGTGATACTTCCTTTTGGAGTTTGACAACTACTGGGACTGAATTCACGAAAATGTTCTTAGGAAAAAAAAATGTATTTGGACTTAAGTTTGTTAGAAGCTATCTAGATATAAACGTAGACCGTTTAAAGAAAAAAAAAATTAAGAAGTCTTTTCGGGAATACAATATATTCCTAAAATTTTTCTTAAAGGAAAAACTCACCTAAAAAATGAAAATTCTCTCATCATTTACTCATCCTCATGGCATCCCACATGTGTATAATTTTCTTTCTTCTGCAAAACACAAATGAAAATTTTTAAAAGAAAATCTCAGCCCTGTAGTTTCATACAACAAAAGTGAATGGTGACCAACACTTTGAAGCTCCAAAAACCACATGAACATATGACTAAAGTGGTTTAATCCATGTCATGGGTGAGAACAGTTCAAAATGTGACACTGTAAGTGTAACAAATGTAAGTTTCTAAGCTCGATCCTTATTTCAAGCTCGATTACACTTCCTACTTGACGCATGCACAGAGCGCTATATGGCACTATAGGAAGTGTAATTGAGCTTGAAATCACCAAGGAGACTGCTAATGTCAAGGTTTATAGTGAAAATGGAGTTACATTTTGGTCTGTTCTCAGCCAAAACCAATAAGATCACTTCAGAAGGCATGGATTAAACCACTGGAGTTTTATGGATTACTTTTATGCTGCCTTTATAGGTTTTTTGGAGCTTCAAAGATTTGGTCACCATTCACTTGCATTGTATGGACCTACAGAGCTGAAATATTCATCTAAAAGTCTTTGTTTGTGTTCTGTTGATACACATGTGGGATAGCATGAGGGTGAGTAAATAATGAGAGAATTTTCATTTTTGGGAAAATATTTGTTAAAGGTGCAATATGTAACAATTTTCATGTAATATTCTCCTTTTTTTTGTTGCCAATGTGTGAACGGCTTGTAATGCAACTTAAAAAATGAGCCCTTCCCAGACTTCCTAGGATGCCTATTAAAGCCTGTAGACTGATTTTCATGCAAAGGTAGTGGGTCGCTTTTGCCAAGAAAATCCAAAAGATGTGACATTTATGCTCGCTCCCGAGAGCCTTGTCTCAGACAGTAATAGCTCCTTTTCCGCTATTCAACAGCGACAACAAATTGCAACACTAGGTAATGTTATCTTAGAGATGGAATCCAGCAAACGTCTGGCTCCCAGCACAACACCGACTCCTACACAAACTCTGAGTAAGCCAAAAAAAAAATAAAAAATTAATCTACTGAATCCAATCTGGCTAAGCGGGAATGTGATCGTGGTCGAGCAAAAACTAGAGTGAACATCGGCAGGGCATGTTATTCCTGGAGGGACCTTCATTCGGTTTTGGGGATCAAAACCGACCCTGAATTGGCGTTTTTCTTATTGGACAGGTAAGCTTACATAACTGCAAAGCATGTGAAATATAGTGCTATAAGGATTGATCTGTGTTATTTTAGCTAACTTGATCTTGCCTGCTAACGCTGACGAATCGCAAGCTACTTTGCTTCGTAACTTTCAAATTTCAACGATCTTCTCTTTACACTAAAAGTCAGGTATACAGGATAAATTTAAGCAAATACGCTGGTTTCTTATTCTTATTAAAACATACGATAGTGCAACATAACAGTGCAGTGCAACAGTAAACTGTCTGGTATAGTTCAGTAGTATGTAGCTGTATGTGTGTATCAGTATGCTATGTTAGCTGATAAGTAGTTTCAGTTTAGTCTCAAAGTTTGTAGTAAAACAGTCATAACTGTGTAATTTTAATTATGCTACCTCATCTGTCAGCATGATGCCGGTGAATCACGTTCAGTCTCTTTGTACGTTACGTCATTGTTTTGGTCGATGCTCGCTCATCACGTCCCTATGGAGTGTGTGCACGAGCGTGAGCACGAGCAACAGGTAGCTGGCTGCAGTTCACTTAACGGTCACAGGTGTCATTAATAACAATGGTTTCTGAATCTTACATACTGCACCTTTAAGAAGAAGTACTTTATTATTATGAATGTTTTGTGAATCCGGCCCCTGGTCTTTATCCACTTGTTGTATGTAAAAGCAGCTTGGAGATTCTGCTGAATATCATCTTTTATATTCCACAGAGAAGAAAACATATGCGTTTAGTACAACATGAGGGTGAGTAAATGATGATGTAACTTTCATTTTGATCCTATTAAGATCAAATACAACATCATGTACAAAGTGTTTCAGTGTACTAAAGACCAGAGGACACTATACAGTTTTCTCAAGCTACTCTCTCAATATAGAAAATTGCACCCACTGGACTGAAGTGTACACAGTAGGCAAGCAAAAATGTAAGGCAGTGTGTGAGATAAATATTAGTCTGGCTGCTATTGTGTTGGCACTAGAGTTTGTGTGTGCTGGCTCTCTGCCATCTTCGGCTGTGACCTCAGTGAAGGTGCAGAAATATGGACTGACCTTCACAATGTCTCAGTCAATCAACCCTCATCTGAAACACAAATCCAACCTTCATATGTCAGCACAAACACTGGCTCTCTAACAGCGTCAGATAAGGCAACAAAGACCTCCTTTTGATTTGCTGAAAGGTAAACATATTCAAAGGCTTATAACAGCACTGACTCCAGAAAGTCAAGGTTTGTTAGACGTTCAGTGGTGGAATTTGTCTGAAAAGTTCATACCGTTCATTTATTTTCATATAATTGTGGGATGTAGTGTTAGCAACCACAAGAACTGACACAATAACTGCTCACACAAAACTAAGTATGGTAAAGGAAAGGATTAAGGATTCGTCAGCAGAAACGCTCCGAGCCCAGAGTGGAAAAGCTAAACTCAAACACTGACTCAGCTAAAAACAGCTGCTAACTTTAGTTCAGCAAGTCGCCAACCCCACCTCGAGCTCCGTCCCCACGACTCCGTGCTGCCATATAATCCAGAGCATTATTTTGATTGTGAATTTCCTTCTTTTGCACATTCGCTGAGCTGTCCTGAACTCTGAATATGCTTACTTGCAATGTCTAAATACAAAACACAGTCAATGGAATATGCAATATCAACATAATGGGAAAGAACTCGGGGAAATAAACTATACAGACTATGGAAAGAGACACGAAAGGGGCTGAGAAAAAATATGACGATGATTAATTGTTACTGAGGGCTGGGCGATATAGCTAAAAAACATTTGGTCTATATCTGAATATTTTGTAGTGTTTTGATGAGATTTCATATCTTGATATTTATTTATTTGCTCTGAAATGACTTTTAAGTGTGATTTTTTTTTTTCTTTCCGTACACTGGAACCATGATTTCAACCAAAAACCATTGTTGCCAAATAGATTAAAAATGTTTTACACAAAAAGTAAAATACAGCAAAAATCTAGTTCAAAATAATCAAGGCATCTTTTTCATGAAATGAATGCAAGAACGGATATGCAATCGTTTCATATAAGCACCAACATAATTCATAATAATAAACATCTGAATACATAAAAGTGCCACGCAGAGACCTCCATGAACATTTCTGGCTGATGAGGCAAAAGAATCGTTGAATCATAGATTGGAATTGATTCACGTCTTAAGCAAACAGCTTGATTCACGGAAAATGAATTGAATTGACAAACTCAAACACCATTTTTGCTACAGATGTTAAAATCAGAGACGCAGTTTAAACATATCCATCTTAACACTCTAATACTCACGAGTCGCAGGACAAGGGATTGCAAAAACAATCTAATGACATGGCCTTTTGGAAACGTATTGGCCAAATAAAAAGCACATTAAATTAATTGTGATATCCACAATGTTGCTTAAAGGGATAGTTCACCCAAAAATGAAAATTCTCTTATCATTTACTCACCCTCATGTCATTCCAGATGTGTATGACTTTCTTTCTTCAGCAAACACAAACAAAGATTTTTAGGAAAAACATCTCAGCTCTTTAGGTCCATACAATGCAAGTGAACGATGATCAGACCTTTGTAGCTCCAAAAATCACATAAAGGAAACATAAAAGTAATCCATAAGACTCCAGTGTTTAAATCCATATCTTCAGAAGTGATATAATAGGTGTGGATGAGAAACAGATCAATATTTAAGTCCTTTTTTACTCTAAATCTCCATTTTAACATTCACTTTCAGATGTGAATGTGAAACTAAACAGGCACCACATGTGACTCTCAGATGTAAAAGTGAAAGTGGAGATTTAGAGTAAAAAAGGACTTAAATATTGATCTGTTTCTCACCCACACCTATTATATCACTTCTGAAGATATGGATTTAAACACTGGAGTCTTATGGATTACTTTTATGTTTCCTTTATGTGATTTTTGGAGCTACAAATGTCTGACCATATATGGGTCATCCACACATAGGCACAATCGCACATTATGTTGAAGCATGTGTACTGCAGGCCATATCGATGTTAGTGAGCAATTCTGATAGATTACATTTTTATTTTTATTTTATTTTTAACAAAAACTAATTATCACGTTCATTGAATTGGTGAATACATATTTATTGATGCGTGCTACAATTGACTGGATGCTTTGGAAGGGTTGATATGAAAGTCTTCATAGTCTTCCTCATCTTTTTTGGTCTTTGTCTGTGAGACACAGAGGAACACCTCAGCCCTCATTACCTCAATAATGCATGAAATGTGCCGAAGCCCGCAGACTGAGCTCTCTGAACGCTTTAAGTATTTATTGTGAACAGAACGCTATCAGGGCCATTTCTAAATGGGTCTTTCCTGCCAGCTCTTTTTCGATTATGTTCAAGAGAAAGACTGACCACCCTAAACTGTTTTTTATTTTTTTTTCACCAGTGAGAAACGCAACACTCGGAATGTGCCAGGGCTAAAGAAACTACCCGCAGTGCTGAGCAGTGCACCTGCCTGACCGGGTGTCTATTTCCTAACGACAGAGCTGCAAGTACAATTAAACCCAACGTTAAATTAATCTTGGTACATTGATGAAGAGCTGATAATCTCTGTGACCTACAGACTGTTATTACAACCATGACCAACAAAATACAAGCAACCTCAACCATGATGTGAGGGGGAAGTGATTTTTTAAAAGGGAAATGGGCTTACTGAAATACATCGATCAGCCACAACATTAAAACCACCTGCCTAATATTGTGTAGGTCCCCCTCGTGCCGCCAAAACAGCGCCAACCCGCATCTCAGAACAGCATCTCAGAATAGGTTGCCGCTGATTTGGCGGCACGAGGGGGACCTACACAATATTAGGCAAGTGGTTTTAATGTTGTGGCTGACTGGTGTAAGCAAAGCTGGCATCAAGAGAGTAGGATGTCCGAGAGGCGATTTATATAAATATACTGTGCCCCCGTAAAATATTTGGACACTTCTGGACACATGAGCCACATTTAAAATGTATTAACGTCATTGCATAAGATAACAAAATATCAAACCAAGTGGCATCTGCAAACTAATCATGATAGCTTCACTTTATATTTTTGCAACGGTAATTTTAGTGGATGTATGAAGTTCCCCTCAAGTTAACAAAGGTGTCGTAGCAGAAAAACAACAGGTGTACTTTATCAAAATGACTAAATACATGTTTGTAATACTCCAAATACTTATAAATACTCCAAGATACTTTTTGGGTCACTGTATATATTATAATTTAATGATAAATCACTCAAATTAAATGCTATTAAACAGCGATTTCACACAATATTTAATAAAAACATTTTTTTTAAACAATATCTGTTGACAAGGCTGTTGGAAGTAGCCTAGAATTGACACAAGAACAAACATTTCTGTTAACTGATAAAGCAAGCACAGAAAAATATTGGCCAATTACGGTAATCAGCCTGGCCAATATATTAGTACATCACTAAAAAGTAGGGATGGGCATTTTGGTCATTTTGTCTACTCAAGTACTCTAATTACTCGCAGAGTACTTGAGGGGCAATGACATGTACATAACTGTATATATAATAACATGTCTGACAAACATCTTTGGCTGCTGCATTGTGTCTTGTTGTTCCAGTGTATCGTCTATTCATTATTATAGGCTGTTATAAAATTATCTGTTATAAAATGTACAAAAGATTGCATAATCAAAATATAATGCATCATATTTTGTCATGTGGAAATTCGCTGCCCAACTCAATGAAAGAATGTGCACAACGCGCGTCTGTCTGTTCTTCCTTCAGGTTACCATAGTAATCTTAGTAAGCGCGCACCAGTTTTTTTAGTGACTGTCTGAACCGTCTATTTCCAAATCACGGTTGGCTTAACAGGAGACGACATAACCATCGCGTTTTTAATATGCGTGTTAAGATGAAATTCAGTTTTGAAGACGCTGCATTTTGTTCCATTTAGCTGCGCTCTGTCTAGATGTCTGAAACACTCGCCTGCTGTATATGCGCTGCTTCAGTGCGTTGAGTCCACTGCCACACATCTGGTGTGTGTCCCCCCAAGTGTTCGCTCCTGTGGGTAAAGCCACTATGCTCCGTATTGTTGTTGCTGTGATGATTCATGAAGCATTCCATTCAACTCAGAGAGACGGAATTTCCACATTTCAACTGGGGAAAGTGCAGCGGAATGACATTTTATGTTGGACTTCTAACTTGGAAACTCATGTGTAAATCTTCAACTCCCATTTCATCGAGATGCAGGTGTGTTACGTCACGCAAACATTTCTGCACCCAGGGCAAACATTCACTTTTATTAAATAATATCTATTATCGAGTCAAAGATCTTACATTAAATGATAATAAAACGTGTTTAACAAACGTTTTGCAGAGACAGGTGTTCAAAGCATGGTTTATTACACTCTCTTTTGATTATCGTAACGATAGCATTGCAGTGTCATACATCATTGCAATGTACCCCTCAAAATCACAATGTAATAAATCTCAAAATTAAAAAAAAGATCACTCTTTAATATGTTTGTGTTTAGTTGTCGGGTAGTTGTCACTGAATTTTGAATTAAGAGAAAAGTCATCATGCATGATTACCATCAATCATTGTTTTCATGATCGATCATTGCTGCCTTGTCCGAGTACCCGAGTACTCAAGTACTCAAGTTCTCGTGCCCATCCCTACTAAAAAGCACTGTCTGATCAGACCCAACACTTCTCTTTCAATCCAATATACAGCAAAAACAAGAAAAGAGGAATGGAGATCCATCTATGCTTGTTTTCTTACATTCGTTTTCCATTTCAAAGGCCCGTTTGCAGTTTCAACAGCCTTCCCTCTCAATAACAGTCTGAATGGAAGAGAGGGAGTAAAGAGAGAAAGAAAGAAATAAAGACGGGGTGAGCAGAAGAGAGGGGTCCCCCTCTGAGTTGGCCAGCTTCCAGTGAACGCTGTTCGTAACATGGAAAACATGGTGTCACAGCGCAGTCCAATCAGCTCGTCTGGCCTGCGGTTTTCCCAGCGAGTACCGTCATGAGCCCTGCTCTCCTTCTACGGGTCCGCTTTCACTAGCATGCCTCCGGGAACAACAAACTCAAGCTGCCAAAAGCACGACCACATGGGCACACACAAAAAGGCAGATGCAAACACGCACACACTCGTGAATACACACGTTGACACACTAGTGAACCCCACCCCCCCCACTTTTCTTAATCTCAACTCTGCCAAAATGGCTGCTGTTGGATTAGTCAGCAAACCAGTGCTGCACGCAGACTCTTACTGGCTCTATGTGATGTCACCAGGGTTACGAAGACTCGCTACATCCTCAAAATGAGCAACAACGTTCAAGTTATTTTAGACTAATCTTAACTAGGGCTGGGTCACCATGGTCGTCTCATCCAACAACCAATATCTAAATTTTTTCTTACATTTTTGTATTTTTTTAGTGATGGCACACTGCGAAATTCCACAGGCGAAATACAGTCATCTCAACGGGAATCCACGCAATTGTGCATTTCACGCCATGGACTTCCAGTGGCGAAGAATTTCCCCTAGTGGATTTCACATAGAGTATAAGTTTGGTGAACTTTGACCGGCACCGTGTTGACCAAAAGTAAGTTACTTTGTTTGACAGTGACATCTGTATGGGCGTTGCTTCATTCACAGCTACACTAATAGGCTATAATTTTAGCAACAAGTTTCTTTTGGACTTCACTGTCCCAGAGTATAAAGTGAAGCATTAAAAAGAGGCTGCTTAGCAATTAGTTTTTTGCTGGTTCCACACATGCTCAAAATCCACCTATGCCTTTTTCGCCTGCGAAATTTCGCCGTGCAAAGGTAAATGTAATCGCGCCTTTAGCGTGCTGCATCTTTAAATTCATCCTTATAAAAGACTTCTGCTAAAGTCAGCAATACACATTCATACAGACATTTTTAACAGTTACACCACGTCTTGAGCTGTTTTTTGAGCATCCTGCCACAAGTGTTGCTTTTTTTTTATGATGGCATGCGTGTCAAGTTAAAAAACAGTCTAACTTTTCAATCAGTTGAGCTATGTCTAGCTGTTTTTAAACGCAAGTATGCATCCTTAAGAAACAAATCTGACCTGGGTCAGTTGAACTTGAAACCAGCCAAATTATACCAGGCTTTCTTAATACCGGTAGTCATTCAGGCAACCCACCAACAAGTCAATTTTGTAGATTTTGTCAATTTACCAAATATGGAGTTTTGTACATCCCTTGTCTGATCTTCCTGGATATGATACATCGATTTCAGACATTTGTGGACAAATCCACTAATTTGTCATTAGCATGAAATCAGTAGTTTAAATCTCAGAGCTACTGGCAGTTTAAATAGTGCAGAACCTATTTCCTGGAGACTTGGATGGATGACTCAGGCACCAGCGGAAGTTACGGAGCAAAAGAACGTGAGGCACAACACGTTGCCCCCGCGCTTTGATTCAACCGCTCTCATTTTTCTCCTCTTTCTCTAGCCTCGGATGCAGGTCGTGTAAATCCATAATAATACGCACATTCCAGTGTGACAGATAATGCATCTTTTACACCTTATTGTCCAATGATAAGGTAAGATAAAACTAAACAAGATGCTGTTAAGCACTTCATTCAGTTTGCAACTCATTTTGCTCTTGTAATGTGATGGATCTTGTAATGTGATGGAGTGAAAAAGGAATGGAGGAAAAATTTAGGGAGGGGTTTTAATTTATCCATCAGAAATTGATTGGATCGTGAAAAGTGGTTTCTATAGGTGGTTGGGTGGGAGGGGCTGAAAAAAAGGCTAATACGAGGGATTGGCAACGTCAGCTCAAAAGGAAAGTCACTTCAGAAGCGGACCAAGTTATTACATTTTGATGAAAACTTATGATTAAAAACTTTTTTCTTTAGGATAACGTGCACCAATTAATTGTTCACAATAAGACCAGGCACATATATTAAGACAGTAAATGGCCAGGGAAGCCATCAGTGTTAGATGTACATATTAGCCTGCCAAGAGAAATAGTCCAGCCGAACTAAACGCAAACACCTCAAACAATTCCACACAGACTGATGACTATAACGTCGGCTGACATCTGTTTTCCCCCATCTTTTTTTAACTTCAGCTACTTGCACAGTCACTGGGTAACTTTGGGAAGTCGTACAAACATAAGTCAGACCTGCCAATTATGATGATTTAAAGGATTAGTTCACCCAAAAATAAATATTCTGTCATCATTTACTGTCATTCCAAACCCATAAGCCTAATCCTTTCTTGCTTTTCTGAACAAAAAAGGTGAATTTTTGAAGGATGTCCAAGTCCATTTTTTCGATATAATGAAAATGAATTAAGATTAGTGCTGATGAGCTCCTAAATGACAAAAAAAGCAACAGTAAGGTTCCTTTAAGGGCAAAAAATAATCTCTGACCACCAAAGGAAAGGAAAAGTTGGGAGTAGCAAAATAAAAGCATAAAATGTGATCGCATCAATGTGGGCCAGGTGGGACGTTCTTATAAATATGCAAAAAGCCTCTCTCCACTAGCCTGCTATTTTCCTTCCCTCTCACTGAAATTCACCTGATATATTCGTCCCTCTGATCTCTTCGGATCTGTCTGCGTTATAACACAGGACAGCGGACAGCCTGCTGTTAGGACTAATAACAACACCAACAGCCAGTCAATCTCTTCTCAATGCAAGCTAGGCCAGCCAGGGGCCGACGCACACACGCATACACATCTGACCAAGTACAGTCCATTTTCAGACACTTCCTGCTAAAAATAATTACCCTCCTGGAGACAGAACCTCGCTGGAGGTTGCACAGACATTTTGTATAAACAGGGAGAACAAGGGATGAGGAAGTGCTGGAATTAAAGGGGCGGTACTTGTTGTTTCATCTCCCTGGAGTGGAGATGCTACAATCCCGGGACATTATTCTAAGGGTGCGATCATTCCCTATACCCACAGTGCTCCAAAACCATAAGGGTTTTCCTTTCTCTAAGGCAGTGTTTCTCAAAGTGTGGGGCATGGAGGTATAATAAAGCCTTGTTTATACTTTTGCCTGGCACCGCAGCATGTCCTGTGCACGCAGCTCTCGAAGGCCCGAGGCATTTATACTTGATGCGCACCGCGGTTGCATTCTTCTCAAAACGACAGATGGCAGTGCAGAGAAAATATTAGCTAATACAGCAAGGAACCGTAGTGAAGAACTGCTTTGCTGAACATTACATTTACCTAGCCAGGTATAATAAAAGTTAATGTTCGCTGGTCACATGCAAGAGGTGAACAAACTAAAAACACCTAAGAACAATTAGTAGGCTATTTACACTGTCTGTCTGTGGCTAAACTCAAGCACTTCCGTTTACAATTACAATTGCATCACTAATGGCACCAAATGGAACTGCAAAAATAAACATTGTTTTTAAAAAAGCTTTCCGACTACGCCCCCATCTGCCGTTGGTCAAATAAAGAGACAGTCCCATCCCCAACTCACACCACTGGTCGAGTCAGTGTCATTGTGTTTGTACAGACGGGTTGCTAAAAACAAACAGAGGATTTTCATAGCTCCACAGCGACAAAGTGCTTACAGTTTTCGAGAAAATTAACCTATGAATGGCTTACTTATAGTTGTCTCGGCATATTAAGTTTGGATAGGAGAAAGTAATTTAACACAGAAAAAATGACATACTTCAGCTTTAAGACAGTAGTGTTTAGGGATGCACCGATACCACTTTTTCTCTTCCGATCTGATTCCAATATCTAAAATCTCTGTATCAGCCAATACCGATCCAATACCAGTGTTGTTGTTTTTTGGCATAATCAGATTAGAGTATATTTACCTCATTGTGTGAAACTAATTGGGGGTACTATTTAATTTGTAAAGAAACACAACACTCTAACTACACATTATTTCAATATAAATGTATAGCTTATTAAGAAAAACTTTATTGTTAACTAGTCTACTGGATAATGTAGCAACAAAATTAACATAATAATTACAGCCCAAGTCTTGAGTAGAAAAGAAGCCAGCTTTCTTTGCAACATATTTTCAACTTGTATCTTTACTTTAAAAGGATTCAGATTTCTTTTTGTAATTTGTAAACAAATTATTGTTGTTGTTATTATAATTGACTTTTAGAATTTTAAAATACAACAGTTATATATTTCAGTTGTGCACCTTTAAAACCCTCGCGCTTTTATTTTCACAATCTTAACACTCCAGGAACTCATAAGTGTTTAATTTGCTTCTTATTCAAATTCTGGTAAAATGCTCCTCCGGTGCCATTCTAAATGCATATTATAAGTGAACTGAACTATTGAGCATCTACATCTGGGATGTTATCCGCGAGTAGCGCTCACATATGAAAACAGCTACGAGCTCTGAGGGCTGAAAATAGCCGCCTCACTAGCCTGCGCATTATGTTTGTGTCAACATAGCAGCGGCACCCACTAACGCTGCACATGCATACTACCTGTGTATATGTATTAAATGCAGCCTTTTGCGATTTATAAAGCTATCAAATGTCTTTAAGTAGCTTTGAATAAAATGCACATATGGACAACTTAAATGGTCCTTTTATGGTTCTTGTATTTCAGTTATGGACCTTGACAGTAACAAACATGACTAACACACAGTATCGGATTTGGATCGGGCTCGTCGGAACCATACCCCATCCGTCTAACAAACGTCAGTATTGGAGGCGATACTGATCCATGTATCAGAATGGTGAATCCCTACTAGTATTTAATACGTAAAGCCCAGTCAAGACGATGACTTTTACACTTAAAATAATTGTATGAACTCCAATTCCATCTAAACACACGTTAATAAAAATATTACAAGTATAAATTAAAGAGAAGCTGTTAAATTATATAAGAATAAACCCAAACTTGAGTTTTGTTTAGATATTTTTATTCATTGTACAAAAGGTAGTGGATAATTATGCTTACTTGTCTTTCTAGACAAGAACAACTGAGGAGCTGCAACAGGTAATTTCAAAATGATAACACTGTCCTTTTAACATTATTAGCAGTAGTTTTATATCGGCTCAAAGTGCAGGCACATCTGTCGTACCCCTTTCCACGAATTCATCCAATGGGATTGAAGCGCTGCTCACACACTTGGAATGCTAGGCGACAGTTGCTATTAAGTCACTTTCTGCACGCAAACCCTTGCGAACATGCGGATGCTTCAAGTATAAACCAGGCTTAGGGGGCCTGGGTAGCTCAGTGGTAAAATATGCTGGCTACCACCCCTGGAGTTCGCTAGTTCAAATCCCAGGGCGTGCTGAGTGACTTCAGCCAGGTCTCCTAAGCAACCAAATTGGCCCGGTTGCTAGGGAGGGTAGAGTCACATGGGGTAACCTCCTCGTGATCGCTATAATGTGGTTAGTTCTCGGTGGGGAGTGTGGTGAGTTGAGCGTGGTTGCCGCGGTGGATAGCGTGAAGCCTCCACATGCGCTATGTCTCCATCTCAGAGACGTCTCAGACGTGGAGGCAACTGGGATTCGTCCTCCGCCAACCGGACTGAGGCGAATCACTACGCGACCATGAGGACTTAAAAAAAAAGCACATTGGGAATTGGGCATTCCAAATTGGGAGAAAGTTCCATTCTTTAAAAAATACCAGAATCGTATGATCTTCGTAACTGTCGGCTCCATTAACGGTTCTCCTGCGCGCAATTTTCTGGCGACGCGGCTGGGACACCGTCCTGAAATACTCTGACAGTGTTTCCAGCAGCACATCTCTGCTGCCCTCTTCTGACTCTACTGTGTAAAACACACAGCTCTACCAGTGAATTAGATTCCCGATCTTGAGCCAGTTCTTTTGAATCTACAGCGCAAAACATACAGCACTTCCATTTATAGTCCAGTATACAAGTAATCTTATACTGATGTGCAAGTTATGAATGTGCAACTCAAAATGAAATAAGAACTGTTGAAATCTCACAAGCCTGAAGTACAATATTAGCTACAAAACACAGTCTAAACTGTCTCTGGAACTGTTACTGTTTATTTAATGATCACCTGTGAGACTTAAATCAAGCAGTGCAGTTACTGACTGGTTGTTCATATGACAATTTATAATTAAAGATACATGAGAGTTGTTGTAATAAGTTAAATTTTATAAAATAATAAATGAATTAATGAAATATGCCATCACATTTATTGTTGGTTTAGATCTGTTTATTTAAAATATAGTTAGGGTCTATTATTACATTGTAATTATGTCTCTAAAAAGTCTGCAAACACACCTTTTACAAGAATTGTATTACATTTATTTCTGATTTGTTATATCTGCTCTGTAGAAATCTGAAATGATCTCATCATTTGATAACAGATAGCAGAGTGTAGTAAATATAAAAAGAATTGCATTTCTCATTTCCAAATAATATTTTATAAAAAGGTACAAAAAGAATTACTGGAATCATTACTGGAACCGTTAAGGAACCAGAATCGTTAAGAGGAATCGGAACAGGAATCGTTAAATTCTTTACAATTCCCATCCCTAGTTTGGAACAACATGGTGACTAAATGATAGAATGTTTTACTTTTGGGTGAACTGTCCCTTTAATATTTCAGAAATATTATGAAAATTATAATGAACATTTTAGTATGTTCCAATATATCTATTGTTATTTTTCTAGTTATATTTTAATGTCTTTTTTACATTTATAATTATAACATAATAGTTATAATAATAACTATAGATTTATTTTTTTTTTCATTTATTTCAGCATTGCAATTTCTCAAGCCCACTGTAATTACTGCACTGACCCTTGGGGGATGTGAAACCCAATGCTAGGCCAAGGCTCCGACAAAGTGAACCAAGAATTTGCCATATGTATGATCAGAGATAACGGTAGCTATCATACACCCCAAAAAAAAAAAAGCTAATTTGGAGGTGTGAGCCCTCCCCCAACCCCCTGTCTTTAGCAATATGTTCGTGTTAGCCATCACCAGAGCGATTCAGAGGAGCTGCATTGGGGTCAACGTATCTCCCCCACACCCAAACATGGAAATCCATGTCAGCCTCCCTCCCCATGGGCACCATTTGAAAACTTAATATCATTTTCCCGCCACTAACGGCATCTGGCTTCCATTTCCAGTCCTGCTGGAGGTTTTCAGGTCACTAATAATAACTGTTTCAGGCAAAAGTGAAAGTTCAGCCAAAGTCTAGCTCCAAGCCTAATCAGGGAGCCCTGCTGCCACTAAGTGTGAGGTGGAGCTGCCCGGTTCCCTAGGCACTGACGGTCCCCACAGAGGATTTGCTTTGTTTGGGTTTTTAAAATGCTGAGCCCAGGCTGGAAAGGGATGTCTGGAGTAAAACCTAAAAGTGTGTGTGTGTGAGAGAGAGAGAATAAGGGTAAACAGAGGTAAAAAGTGTGGACAGGAGGTTAAAGGGTCTCCTGATTATTTCCCATTCTCACAGAGCACTTAAACCACAGCTGGGTGCAAACTCTTTGCCATGGCTACCTGAGACTCCCCGAGAATAGTAATGGAGCGAGACAGCACTCGAAAGTTCTGAGGTAACTGTTCCGGAAACAGTTCTGGACGTTCCCAGTGCTGTCTTTCCATGACACTCCAGATCTTCCTGAAGTGGAACTCCAGAGAGCCGGTCTAAAATAGCTACTTCCAAAACCTCACCTCATTTTGACCAGTCTTCCTGAGTCCAGACAATAACTGTGTAACCAGTAAATTTAAGCGTGATGTTTATTTTCTCAGAAATGGCACTAAATTCTCCAGACCAAAACGTTGGGGGGAAAAACGTAAAAGTTCTTCGCTTTGAGCTACAGAAAAGCTCTCTTTCTCTATTCTACGTGAATCAGAGAGGATCCAGAGAGATCTGGTTTATGTTCCACTGTTATGAAGATTAACCTTCTTTATGGACACAATTACTCATCCAAACAGGATAAGACTGTGGCTAAATTAGGAGCCACCATCATATCGCATAATGTACTGAGCATCTGGGGCTCTTCAATAATAAAAACTCCTCTAACTGTTTCCAATGAAAACTCCAGTTTTGAAAGACACACTGTATTTATTAGGTTATAGAGCAGAGGTGTCCAAACTACAGCCTGCAGGCCATCTGCGGCCCACCGACTGCACTGATGCAGCCCACAAGAGGATTTAAAAATAGAACAGATTTTGGCCCGCTATTGAGAAATTTTATTAAATTAATATTCTGAACACTGAGTGTCGCTGTCACGTGTCAGCCACATTTCACAGCGTATCGTCTCTACTAGTGCATTCTCTTTAGCTGCCACCAACTTCATCCAGTGGAAGAGTTCAGGAGTTTGGAATGAACGGATTGGGCGACACGCAAAAAGAATAATGCATTTGTGAAAGGACTGCCATCAGGTTAGATACTTTGCTCATTTACCCTTTCTCGATAAAATGTCCTGATACAACCACGCATCATGCAACTGAAAAGAGCTGTTGTTGTGCAGCGCGAGTGGCCGCACCAAGTTTATTGAGCGCGCACAGAGGTGCGCGAGACGAGCACACTTTCCTATAACGTCCTATGTAGCACTTGGCAGTTTAATTCATTGTAATGATTTGGTTCATTCTTATGTTTCATTGAAACATGAAAAATTATTTCACAGACTTCCCAGCGCCATTTGAGAGTCCTCGCGCATCTCTCCCTGTACTGCGCACGCTCAGCTTGCATTTGCGCGTCAACGAAGTTAAAGGGAGCACAATCATTTTGATCAAATTAAAACAAAACTGTTTAATTGTATTTGTAACGGAAGTAACAACAGAACAGAAACTTTGATTGAATTACTAATATATAACGAATAATTCCTTCAGTCACATCATAGAAGGAAAATATTCTGATTATTAGCCTATGACAAGTCACACCCAAAACTGCTTAGAAGCAGCTCTATGTGCTCTGCAGTGACAATGAATGGACTTTAAAAAATAAAAACAAAATCCAAGGGCACTGAAATTAACAAGCTATTACACAGTATAATATTTCATATAGTCTAATAATGTTACATTACTGCATTGTCAGAAATTAACTTTTCCATAAAGAACTGCCCACTGGATTTAATTTTCAGGGGCATTTTTTATGTTTATGAGGGCATTTTTCTAAACATAACAATGTACTGTGCCATTCTTTTATTAAAAACATATTGTATGTCATTATGTGTAATGCTACTCTTAAAGTAGAATTTTAAGGACTATATCAGATGTCAAATAAAAAAATACAGAACTCAGGGCATTTTTTGCACCAACATTTTGAACTTTAGGGAATTTTTGTGTCACTTTTGGGGACACCTTATTTCTTTTTGCATCTGGACCCCAGTAGAAAAAGTGTGCGTCTCTCTCTCTCTCGAACCAGCATCTCTGGCTGCTCCTTATCTCGCTCTCCCATTGATCAGCTGATTCAGCGCTGGAAGTGCTCCATCATGGCCCGGCCACGCCCTCCTCCTCGTCACATTGAGGTCGTCTCATTTTTTTATTTTTTACTTTTGTTTTGTTTTGTTTTGTTTCAATATTTTCAGTGATGGTGCTCCAATTCCAAACCTGATTTTTAAATACACTCACAAACCTTCTGGTTGAACCTAAATTACGTAAATGCATCAAACTAAACATAGGAACGCTGTTAAGTGCATGTGTCCTTCCTTCCAGTTCTTATGAGAGAGGCTATTTATATCGCTAGGATTACGCACACTGCACAAGGTTAGAAAAAAATGTTTTGGCATTCGATTCTGGAGTGGAACTGTGTCTGGGTCTGCTGTTTAATCCATTCATTTAGCCACACAAAACACCTGTTTGTGCTTGAGACAGGAAACTTAAACAGCAGTCCAGATGTCTCTTGACAGAACACACTCAAAGAAAGTTGCTGTGCGAGACCATCCGACTGACTGTGAGACAAAAGAGTGTGTCACCTTACAACGGGTATCCCGATACTGGCCTGGCGCTTTCTCAGTTGGCAATCAAAGTGAGGCTACACGCCAGCCAGAGAAAGTTACAATGTGAAAGAATAGACAGAAAATGAGGGAGGTAGACAGTGAAAGAGAAATGCAGAGAGTTTGTTTCAGAAACTAGTGAGCTGCATCTCTGGCTACATAGGCAGCTGCCTTCTAAGGCAGTATACTAACAGGGATGGAACCTCATAAGTAAATGATTTTGAACGTTCTACATAAGCAGCAAGTCACAAATTAGCAAAAATGCAAATAGAGTTACATATGGGAGACTCAACGATTGATTCCAATAGAGATTACCATTAGCATGTTGCTAAGCTAACATGTTAATTAAATCAGTCTGCCTTGTTAAAACTGCGTATGTTTCCTGTTACTACACTGTTACGAATGTTGCCTACGATGATTTATTAAAATACTGCATATTGCAACAAATTGACTTGCTTGGAGAAGAAATTATAAAGAGAGAGAGCGATTTCGGGTCTGGGCTCACAAACAGTATTGACAGTATCGGTAGTGTAGGGTTGCGCTAAACAAAACTGCTAGGTTTGTTTAAGCAGCCCGTCCAGCAGACACTGCAACACTGACCCAACCAATGGCATGAGTTTGAGGAAGGACTTGTTAGAGAATGTTTATTTTTGCAATTCCATTTGGTGCCGCTAGTAGCTTCAGCTTTAAGTTGCCAACATTTTGGAAAAGCTTTTAGTTCTTGAGTGCACTTATGATGCCTTAAAATGCCACCTCTGTAGTCAGCTCACATGGATCTGGAACAGAACAAGAGAGTTCGAAAAAGGAGAGCTCGCAACAAAGAAGGGTTGGCATCTTATGTAACCCAACACAAATGCGATTCATCATTCATGTGGACACACAAGCTGAGAATGTCCCCCGTTTCTCACCAACAGCTTTCAACATCAACAATCCACAAACCTCGGTCTGCGCAAAAACTCTCCTCTGCTGTCAAAAATACCGACCAGCAATGCAAAACATAGACCACATCTGACCTACTTATTTACACCTGATTATGCTGGCACACTACACACACGATGCAATATGGCGCTACATCCTGTGGCCCATGCGACGGTCAGCAACAACGCAAGGCTGTTTCAGCAATCTGAGTACATTTACAGCTGACGGCCACTGATGGAAACTCCGGCTTTTCAATCATCTCTCACAGCGAGTGGTAGGCAAGGGGAATAAAGCAGGAGGGAGAAAGAGAGGGAGAGCGATAAAGAGAAAGAGCGAGAGAGGTGTGACTCTCCTTGCTTCAGCTGAAATGGACTGTTCAGCAGCCCCCTAAGAGCTCAGCTTTTATCAAACATGGCATGTGAGTGAGATTCCAGCCTCTCGAGTCTCCCACACATTAACAGTTCCGACTGCGAGTCTTCGCCTCGGCCACTGCGTGTGTGATCGATACTCTGATATTTAAAGAGCAAATACAATCTCTATTTTTTTTTCACACAAAATCTCGCCCAGTAAATTTATCGAACAAGGGATGGGGTCTACTGTATACCTGCTATTTGGCCTGAAAACAAGCTATTTAGTAATGGCTGTTATGTTTTGCATTAAAATGTGGCTTAGAAGTCAATATATATAAAAATTATGTATATATGCCAATTGCTATTAAATCAGCCAGCAGCTACTGCTTTTTTCAATATAGGTCACTGAAAAACCTATTAAGGTCGATCACTTCAGTAGACCAATGGTTGCTGCTGTAAGTCGCACATTGACCGTTAGTGCCAACAGCAGACAACTAAAGACGAGAAAGAATCCAGACACAGGAAGATGCACCTCATTAGTTTTCTGCACAGTAAAGTCACAGGCTTTTTCAATGGCTTTGATCTCTGCGGTTGTGATTTTTTAAACATATCTGCGGCAAATTAGGGTGGCGCGGCAGATCCTCGCAAATGGCAGCAAAGACTGGAAATAAAAACATGTTCTTCTCATCACAGAGTTCATCTTGTTTGAAAACAATGGATTGGATTTCAGTGTGAAACGTTCAGGGCTCTTCCTCCACAACCACAACAAATGTTATCGGACTCAGAGTTCAGCTCGTTTTTAAACAGCTGTTTATGACCGAATGTAAATCTAAGTCTACAACCTGCTTTAAAACATAGGATGAAAAAAATTACATGAGAACAGTCTATCTAAAGACATATTTTATTCTGAATGTAGCCATTAAACCAGCAAAAATGAAATACCGAACAGCAGATAAAGTAGGCTGTACTGATTTTAAAAAAAAGTATAAAATCTGTTTTGAGTGACAATACTCAAGAAGACATTTGGACTATAAACACCTTTTTCACTCTCTCCCTTTATCTCTCTCTCTCTCTCTATTCCACTCAGGAAAAAGGGCAATCGGAGCAGATCTCTTTCCCATGGCTCTTAATGCAGAAGTACTTCCCTCAAACTCTTTCCAGATGTTTCTGAACAGAAGCAAATAAAACGCTGTTCTAACCTTTTTCCACAGTCTATCACTGTAATAACCTGATGCATTGTTTTAACACGATTTTATAAAAATATTATTCACTACTCAATTTTCCCTATTTAAAGCTACAAATAGTTTTTGAATGGCTATCAGGAAACCATAAAAACAATTTTTTTTAAAGAGAAACTGTCACAGCTGTGGCAAAGTGGCATGACCTGCATCATGTCCCTATACCATTCCCCCCCTCTCTCCCCAACTTTCCTGTTTATAGAGCACAACAGTCAGGTTCCGGAAGTAAAAATCTTCTCCATTTTTTTCATAGAGTAATTGATTATTAACAATACCTTATAAAGCTTTACAGACAAACCTACCATGGGCTCCTAGGTTGTTAATCGATATGCTTCAGTTGAACCCATCAGCCCACATCATTTTTACTTCATTTTTTTTTTTATTGTGTTTAATAGCGGAATTCCTGGTGAAGAACTACACTACCCATGATCCTGGGGAAGAAATCCACCAATCAGAGAATCGCGACAAACAAACCGCAGCACAGGAGCTCTGCAGCGACCGCCCACTTCACACAAACGAGTCGGCCTCCTAATGGCTAGGGTATACTTCCTCTTCCTGCATTCCAGGTCATCTCACACACGGTCGAGCGCTCAGCCTTTGAAATAATCTTATGAACGTGAATATGAACGTGATTGAGGCATGCGCACTATGACTGCTTTGTGATACCGTTTTAGTACAGTCAACAGCAGGCGCATGCTCCAGCGATGTGCACAGATGAAAACTGTTTGCGTGTTAACAAAATATGGGCCGCATGGGTACAGTCCGCAAAGACTGTGCTGATGATGGAATTTGCATCACGCATACTCGGCACGTTCCATTTAGCAACGCAGACAACCGAAGTCTACTTTGGCCTTAAACTCTCAAACAACTTCCCTGAATATATCTGAATATTTTGAAACATATTTTAAATATACTGATTCTATACTTATAATCACCAACTTTAAAATCAATAGTTATAATGTTTCTATTGTTTTTAATTCAATTAGCCTTCCTCATTCGTATTGTTACATGGGACTGTAGTTCATTGCCTCATTGAATATGTACACAGTCTTTTTCCTTTGTTATTGTTTTTCCAGATTTTCAAATACTTGTTTGCTTCAAATCAAAGTGTGTAATGTTGTGATTGATCTCGGAGCTGGTTGGTTTGGTTCGTGACTTAGAACTCTTTAATGAAATCCCTATGGGAAAAAACAAACTGGAAAAATACCATCGTAACCAAGACAGCTGAAAACGTAGGCGGGCACTGCTGCACTCTATTCTACAATACCATGTAAATTAAAGGCAAAAAGACCAAAAAGTCAAACAATTATAATAAAGTTGTCTAACAAATTTGTAGCACTACAACTTGTAGCTTTGATGTGTTACAATTTGAATACTTGTTTCAAGTTTAATACTAAAAAAGACTATTTTAAGGCCATGTTAAACCTCAGGTTCATTTTATTTCCTCTGTTTTTCCTTAGTGTAACATACAGCAGAGGCGTTAAATTCCTTTAAACCAAGAGGAAGAATTTCCAGAGTGCGAGGGCATGCAGACCAACCACGCGATAAAGTATGAACGAAAGGAAGCAAGAAAGAAGAAAAAGAGAGGAAGAGAGAGAGGTGGGAGGGGCGACCGCTCTCATCCCCTCCTCCCAACTCGGCTTTATATGAAATGGACGGCTAATTATGCTGCTGGCGTCAGAGTTCTGGCTTCCCTGTGTGTGCGGGAGGGGAGCGGCCCCCCTGTGAAACCCCAGCCCACAGACACAGCAAAAGGGGGCAGTCAGTGAGGTAATGACCGTGTATATGCGTGTCTGAGAGAGGGTGACGGAGAGAGAGAGGTTGAGTGATAGAGAGAGAGAGAGAGAGAGTGCTCTGGCAAAGGGCCTCCCCCTTTCTTGATTCCCATGGCCACTGAACATTTCCTGCCATCTTTATCTCCAGCAACAGAGCACAGGGCAAAGGAAAGAGATCAACATACACAACCAACCATTATATAGAAAGCACTCGCTTAAAAAACGTTCAATAACTATTTAACCACTTGCCATCACATATTCCTGCCAAAACTAAATTAAACATCTATTCAAGCACATTTTTATCTTTAAGTACTATATATGTGTGCAAAGTGACTGTAGACTTTCTTCTTATATGGGTAGCTGGTGCATAATGTTTCCATGGATTTTTTTTATTAACAAATATTTTAGGTTAAAATTTAAATGAACATATCAAGAAAAGCGAAATATCTTCCTGTACTGTCACCATTTATTTTGTTTTTTGACCATTTTCAATTACCTTTTTGCCTTCACTAGTTAATTTTAAAAGGTCCTGTTGTGTGATTAATTAATTTTTAAAATGACAAATTTTACACATAGTCTCTCAATTAACATTAGGTCATAAAAGCTGCATGCATAATAATAATTTTAAAAGAATTAGCTTAATGGAATATTCCAGGTTCAAAGTTAAGCTATGTCGACAGCATTTGTGGCATGGTGGTGTTAACCAGAAAAATTATTTCAACTTGTCCTTTCTTTACTTAAAAAAAGAAAAAAAAAAGAAAAAGAAAACAGAAATCTGGCTTACATTGAGGCACTTACAATGGAAGTGAATGAAGTACATTTTTGGAGGGTGGAAAAGTGAAAGCCAGAAAAGCGAAGCTTAAAATGTTTGGCTAATAAAGCACTTTAATTCTTCTGACTGAGCTTAACTATTGAACTTGGGATATTTCTTTAAAATAGAGAATAGCATGTCGGTGTGGAACATGTCAACTTCCCAAAAGCATTTCATGTCATGGGCCTATTTCGACTATCCATATAAAGAAGCTAAAATCCATTGGGGCCTGCAGACTGCCTTAGGCTTAGGAACAGTTCAATTCCCTCTTTAGACTGAATAAAAATACATCATCATCAAGTATTTATCACACAAGAACTGAGTTCCCTTTCAAGGAGCTATACTTGGGCCACCATATGATTATATGAGATGGCAAACAACTACACAGAAGTGTTTCCCATTTTAGATTGTGGCACCTCCTGGAGCATTTAATTCAAATACTATTGGAGTATCAGCGTTTGGACCAATCTGTTTATAAACCAAAGGTGTTCAAGTAGCAGATCTGCAATCGCTAACTTATTCTTTTTTACTTTACTGGCACGACAGCTGAAAGCACTGCTGGGTTTTTAATAACCAAAGTGAGGCAACAGACTGAATCTCCTGTCACACATACAGCAAAAGAATTTGTAATGTAAAACCATTTCAGACAGACCTATTACAGTAAACGTAATATTCTTTACGAATCACGTCTCTACCAATGTTGAAAAGCTATAAATGAACACAACTGATGAATAGCTTACTAAAAGGGTCTTTTTAAGTGCAGTTCTGTACTGTATGAATTTAGACCAACTAATTCAGCACTTCCTCAATATCTCACAAGGCTTTTTTTTTTTCAACAAAAAAAAAAAGGGACGATCTCGGGGGATCAAAGAGGCTCAGCAGAAATTATTTGTGTCTGTCTAAATTGCAAAATTAGACAGATACAAGAGCCACTTGAAGTACTGCACTTTGAGGCTAAATTTGGAGAGGCCACATGCAAATATACGTGTTGTTTTGGGACCTCATATACAGTTGGCTAGGTTTTGAAGTGGTCAGAATCCGAGTCTGTGTGAATGTGTGGGGTGGGCTCTACAGAGACGATGTTGTTCTATTCATCTTTCATGTCAGCAATAAAATCATGTCTAAAAGTGGTTTATCCACATTTTCGCAGACACATGGCGACATTCCCATTCTCTTTTTAGGGGCTTGCCCCTTCCCTCTTAAAGCCAGTCAGGTGTCAGTAAGACAGATATTACTAAAACCTTCAATGAAAAACAATACAGGTGCTCTTATTGAAATGCATTTCCCAAACACACTCAAATTTACTGTTTTCACAAGTGATGAATCTCAAAAACAAGCACAAATAGCATGCATCACAATGCTCGCTGTATTAACAATTTGATAATAAATTATTAATAGCTTATTCCCAGTTATCCGTTAATTATCTAAACAAAAAGAGAAGTGGGTGATCTCATACATGATATATACATAGCAATTATGAGTTATTACATCTGGCATCTAAACATGCTGAATGCTTCACACTGGCATATTATACAACATCCAATTGATCTAGCAGTTCATCTGATAATCACATTTGAGCACAACACACAACAGACTACAATCATAGTGTGTTTACAAAGTGTAACACAGCAGGCCTATGTGTCCTTCATTTAAGATATGAAGCACACTTTTAAAGTCATCACAGGGGCCAGCACAGGTCTAGACAAGAGAGGCCACTCACATCTCGATGGTGGCAGAACTGCCTGCGTCAAACGCTAATCTCTCAACGTCGACGCACGAAAACTCAGGACCACACACAAGCTGAGGTACACTTCCACCTCACTTGGTCACGTGGTGACAGAGGAGGCAGGTGACACAGAGACAGCAACAAAAGTCCTGAATAGACCAGCAAAGTCAAATCAGGTCTCTTTAAACTCTGAAGTCATCCATTTTGGGAAATGAACTGGGAATCATTCCGACGACTTTCTTCGACATGTCTGTTGCGGTTTTTGCTGGGTAATGTGAGACATCTGATTCACATTGTGGCATCAATTAAGCTTAAATCATCAGACAAAGAGAAAAAGTGTTTCAAAACAAGTCGGTATCACACCCTGCATTGGCTACCATAGTGAAACATACTAAAGATGGATTTAGGAGAGAGAAAGAACAAGATAAATAGCGCCCGTGACATCATCAAAGCCTGAACTCGCTGATGCCAGTTCTTATCAGCCTGAGAGAAAGACAGAGTGATAGAGAGAGAGAATGAGAGAGGGAGGGAGGGAGAAGAGAGAGAGAGCACTTAAAATTAAGAGTCACCACATCAGAATATGCCCAGCTGTGTGTGTGGTCCTTTTATGTTCTACTACACTATATGTCTGAACCTTAATTGAATAAATGATTTTCCTAGAACACATAATAATCAAACAGCCTTCCTTGAGAGGAGCAAGACATCTGACATGCAACACGTCCAGCAATGTTTGACTATATCAGATTAATGTTACACAAAATCTGAAAAGCATCCCAGAATTTCCTAAACATATTGCAACACTTTACACGTCAAAATAAGCATGCATTCTGCTTCGGTTTAGTTTTACATTATTTCACTGCGACCATTACGTATGTTATTGGACAGAGCAATCCTCAGAATATTCCCACAATATATGTCCATATTTTGATAGGTAAAACAATAAGAAATTACTAATGCAAAGAAAAGCTAGTATACAAGTAAAGCTCGATTTTCCGATATTATCGACAGATATCGATTTTTAAATATGATATTGATTTTTAAATGACCTATGATGTTTATGAAGATGAGGAAATGGAAAGTTCGGTCCTTCCATCGCAAATAGGTCAGCGATTTTTCGAGCTAAAACATAACTAAGCTTTGCGACCTCACTTCATAAATACATAAACTCGTAATCAATAATTGATATAATCAGGAGGTCTATTGTTTATGCCTAAGCAGTCGAGAAAAATTCACTTCATACTCGTACTGCACTAACATTTTGATTCAGCACCGACTGCAACATAATGAAAGCGAACGAGTTTTAACTTCACTTTTTAACAACTAATCAATAAAAACCAAAAGCAACATTAAACCAAAGCGCACATCGAGCTGATCTATCTACCTACTTCACTTCTAATTTGATCTATATTTTCTGATGCACGACTTAGAATTTAAAGTTAAAAAAAATAATAATAATTTTAAAAATAAATACTTGTAATAAATTGCATTAATTTGTTTTGATTAAGTATTCTGGTCGTGTTGGACGGAATAGTGAAAACAAAACCTACTTTTCTCGCTTATCTCAAACGAGATCAATCTTTAACAAAAAACCTTCAACTGTTCGCGATTGTTTATTGTTTTTTGTTTAATTGTTCCTGTCTGGCGCAGGTCTAGCACTAACTTCACCCAGTACAGTCTCCAGTTTAAACTTAAGCACTGAAGCAGAACTTTGTGTTTTATCATAAAGACCTGCTTCATAAACTTCTAAAGTATCCGATTAGCACAAAACTCCCGGCAAACGACACACAAGATGAGATATAAAGAGAAGAGAATGCAAAGTATAACACCTCTCTTGTTACTAAGCAATAACGCCTCGGTCCAGCACAGCGCCACCCGTGTAGCGCGAGACACTTCATCCCCCCCCAAACACAAAATTATTTCAACAAACATACTATCTAAATCTCTCCAGCACAAACTATTCGCAAAACAGCACGGGGATGGAAAGGTCCCCTCTAAAAACCGGGGAAACCTCTGGGTTCCCATGGCCAGAGAGGCCGCATCCACCTTGACCGTGATTGTTGATCGATGGGAATTGAACAAAGAGGATCAATTTCCGATCAGCGCGAGAGAGCCACTTTAATCAATGGGCACGGGGGCGCTCCGCCAGACGCCGCCATGCAAAACCCGGCGAACGAGCGACGCGCGAGCCCCTCCGCGACTCTCTCCGGGACCGGCTTACCGGCACACTCAGCGAGTACAAAGCGAAAGGGAGCTGACCTGGAGCTGCTGCAAATCAAAGCGTTTCCAATATTGAAACATCGATCCCGCATTGGCCGCCATCTTGAGACATATTGAGACGGAATGAAAGGCTGATAGAGCGAGCGCGAGAGGGGCTGGAGTTCACTTCTCTCAGAGCGCGAGAGAGAGAAAGGCGGGGGAGCGCGCGCAAAACACGGAGCGGAGTCGATCGAACAGCGCGGGCGCGCGCGGAACGGAGTTATCGACCGCCAACCTGCGATATATTGAATAGGGCTACTGAAAACAATTATTGAGACCAAGGTGGCATCCTAAATACAAGTCAGAAAACGCGGGATGGAGTTTCCGTGTTTCTAATCATGCTCCCCATGGCGCAGGAACGGGGAGGGGGAGGTTGGATACGTTTTCATCCGTTATGAGAGAAGAGTTTACGGTTATAGATTTTTCATCACTATAGATATTGCGTGATCCGTGGCGCTGTGCGATACACGGATCGGATCCGGTGACGCAAGCAGCACAAACGCTATGTATAGCTGGGGTCTTTTTATTTTTTGTCATATTTTTTGCTGGCCTGTTGTTGTATTCCTGCACCTGATACATTGATTTCAGAATGGATTGATTTTGAGCCTTATTTGTTTTTCTTTCGAAATTACATCAATATTACATATTTTGAGAAATTAGCTGTGTCCTCCTTTGTTATAATGTTTTGCTGTTGGTCGTCCGCGTGCTCAGCTACCATCTGCTTGTATTATAAAACCAATCTACTGTATACCAATACATATTATTGATTTTACGGGCATTCTTAGCCTAAATAAAACCAGATGCAACCTAACTGATCACAATAGAAATATTGAACAATGTGTATTTTAGTCGGTAATGGACGGTATTTAAGATGGTGGCATTGGTTGATTTGATGTTATAACATAAACCGTTGTCCGATCGATTCCTGATGAATCATAAATACTGCTTTTGAACTTGAATTTGGAGAGGAGCGCCCTCTATCGGGTTTGTGTAGTACTGTCTCACCTCATTGTTCACCCGTACATAGTACAATGATGTAATGAGCCAATGTAATCGTATTAATTATCACAATTAGTGATGAAAACCAATTCGCCGTTTATGTATTGTTTACGTTTATAATATACAGTATATATGTAAAAGCGTGTGTATGTAATATTAATATAAGTTTGTATCACTTAAAATAATACATTCAAGTAATAATTGTAATATAATATTTACAAGTAATATTCTATTAACCACATTAAGTAATTAATATAATATATTAATATATAATACACATGTTATTGGTATGTAATATTTATTTAATTAATTGATCATTTAAATGTAATTTGTAGCATATATATATATATATATATATATGTGTGTGTGTGTGTGTGTGTGTGTGCGTGCGTAATTATGCAGTTAATATTAATACTAAATTATGTTGCATGTTGTCCATACAATGCAAGAACTTTGAAGCTCAAAAAGCACATAATGGAAACATAAGAGTAAGCCATATGACTCCAGTGGTTAAATCAATGCCTTCAAAAGCAATATGATAGGTGTAGGTGAGAAACAGATCAATATTTAAGTCTTTTTTTACTATAAATCTCCACCTTTCAACAGCCCCAACCAGTAGGTGGCGATATGCATGAAGAATTCAAATTGTCAAAGAGTAAAAGAAGAATGTGCAAATGAAAGTGGAGATTTATTGTAAAAAAATAAATAAAAATAAGCTTAAATATTGTTCTCCACACACCTATCATATCGCTTCTGAAGACATGGATTTAACCACTGAAGTCGTATGTATTGCTTTTATGCTGCCTTTATATGCTTTTTGGAGCTTCAAAGTTATGGCATTGTATGAATTTACAGAGCTGAGATATTCTTCTAAAAATCTTCATTTGTGTTCTGCAGAAGACAGATATTCATACACATCTGGGATGAGGGTGAGTAAATGATGAGAGAATTGTGTACTTTTCTTTTGTGATACCATGCACACACAAAGAGAGAGAGAGAGAGAGAGAGAGAGTTATTTAGCTTGTTACTGTTCAGTTTATGTTCTGGGTATACACTTTCTTGCTGAGACAACTTATAAATAAGAAAGTGCAATTATTGTGTACGTGACATTTGCCGTTAGCTTAATCTTAAGTGAAGAGCATTTTAACCTTTTGCTTTTAGTTCCATTCATCTGTATAGCTTTTAGATTTGTTCTGTCTGTAGAGGAGCCCTGATTCTCACCCTCACCACCACACACAGACACTTGCAGGGAGAGGGGGAAGTTATAGCTCATACCCTCTAGGCGGAGTGAGAAATGGAAGTTCGAGGAGTCCCATGGCTCCTCATAAGTGCTCCTCCCCTCAGCTCCCCTCTCTGAGATGTCAGGGGAGCCGTGCAGGAGAGCTGGTCCCACTGGCGGTTTGTTTTTTCAGGCCCACTAGAGTCTCTGAGCACCCTGCCCCCCCTCTCTTTCTGCCCAGGCGTGCGCACACCTCATGGGAGCACAATTAGGAGCTGTCTCTCCTGCCTGCCGAGCTGTGGAGAACTGACTCCCTCCTCTACCCTTCCCCTTTTTTAATCAAATAAGCCTCCTCTTGAGGCTAGTCCTCGTTTAAAACGTCGGCATGCAGGATTAGATTTTAATTATGGAGATGCAAAGACATGGCAAATGAACATAATGAAGAGACAAGCAGAGATGTGTGGAGGCCTTTGTTCTGGGCATACTGTATGTATCTGCCTGCGTGCATGTGTGTGTGTGCATGAGTGTGTTTTCTACATTCACACGTATGTTCAATGGGCAGGTATTTGATATTTAGTCATAAAGAGAAATTGAACTTTTACCAAGATTATGATTTATGAATGATAACATACAGAATAAGAAATTGCATTGAATTGTTTATAGTAGTTTCTATGTAAAAAAAATAAAATAAAAATAAATCTAATTGTAACTATTTACCATATATTAATAAGATCATATATTTTCTTTACATTGGGAATATCAACACTGGAAACCTAAAAATGGGCCTGACACTGCTGGGTAAACTGCACCATCTGCAGGCAAACAAACTACAACTGAATGGCACTGCTTACAGCCCAAAATTCATCAGATCATAACAATGACTGCTTATATATGTGATACAAACTTAGCAACTCTGAAACTAAAGAGTATCATTTTATTTTTAACCTGCTTGGTCTACTTAAGGAAATTATGTGAGAAATCACATACAACCAATGCCAAAGGTTTGCAAACAATTTGTTTATTTTAATAAAAACATCGACAAAATTCCAAAACAAAAGGCGCTGATCAAACTTTTTGATTCATTTATAAAAATCTGAATTAAAAGAAAAAAGTAGTTAAATAATAACTAATTTAATAAATTATAATACTAAACATTTTTGTAACTTTGAGCCGATGGCATATTTAACACAATAGTATATTCTAGCAAGTTATACTTAACTTTCAAAATATTTTAATATTCAGTTAATTCCTGAAAAGATATCACCTATATTAATATAATACTAGTTTAGCATGTACTTGTAATTTTGGATATGCTATACACGTTTAAATGCAGGAGCTATGTAATTATTTGAAATGAGTGGGGACAAACCTTTCAAAAAGTTTGTGAATGTGTGGTGTGTGGGATGAATCAAAAATCCAAATAGCAGACTAAAATTCAAACACAGATGTTTCTGAATGTGAGAGTGCCCCTGTATAGATATGCTTATCTATATAAAATGTCAACAGTAAATATCACAGACGTGATGGTAAAAGACCTTTTAAAAAGAAAGAAAAGTTTCAAGGAAACAGAAAATAAGACTATGACTAAAAATAGAGATATTGAGGAATATGGATTGCATCAGCTCTATGCTCCTGTATAAAAGCAGCAGGTATTTACAGGCCACATAGGTGTTGTTTTTTACCGCAGAGAAATAGACTCATATGGTTAAAGCGATTGACAGCTGAGCCAGCTGTAGGAAGCCGACACTTCCCTGCCAGGCTCCTGATCAGTCGTGTTATTGCAAGAACACGTAAGAAGACCTTGACTCCCTCTCGACCCCCACCTGCCGGTTACACACCTAACATGGGCACATTCCCTGTAGTGACCACACACACACACACACACACACACACACACACACTGTCAAACAGCAGATCAGAAGAGCATTCCTCACATCCCATTGTACAATTGTTCTCCACAGTTATCTTGGCCGATGTTCGTTCAGTTGTCTGTGAGGGCATCGCTAAAATAGCTTTACGCAGCTTGCTGCCGTGCTGGATTGCTGCAGATTATTTACGGCAGTCTGACGGCACATTACTTGGCTGTTTGAGAGACCACATTTAAATCTGGCAAGCACAGAATAACTGGCTATATTTGTAGTGCTGAGAAGAGCTTTTGTTCAGGCTGATTGTTCGGCAACAGTTAATAAGAGGCAAAGTAGAAACAATTTGTTCATGCCAAATTAAAGCCAGTGGCTGGATTCAAAGGGATGTCGTTTCAATAATATGCAAAGTTTTGTCCTTTGCACACTGACAGAATTGGAATCAGAATTCATGTTTGTTGGCCAAGTACAATGGTAACCTGCAACTGTTACCTTAAGGAGCTATTTCAGCCTGATCTAACCCACACAATAAGTTTTGTTAGTGTAACCTAATGTGTTCAGGTTGATTCAGTGATATTAAATATTTAAAATATATACATATATACAGTACAGTATATATAGTAAACATACCATACTGTGTGTGTGTGTGTGTGTGTGTGTGTGTCCCCACAAGGATAGTAAAACCTGACATTTTTGACGTTGTGGGGACAATCAGTCGGTCCCCATGCTTATAAATCATACTAAATGATGTTTTTTTGAAAATGTAAAAATGCAGAAAGTTTTCTGTGAGGGTTAGGTTTAGGGGTAGGTTTAGGGTTAGGGGATATAAAGTTTGTACAGTATAAAAACCATCATGTCTATGGAAATTCCTCATAAAACATTTAGATAGATAGATAGATAGATAGATAGATAGATAGACAGACAGATAGATAGATAGATAGATAGATAGATAGATAGATAGATTCATTGTGGTACTCAACTTTGCTTGTGTGCTGGTCAATGCTATCTGTACAGATCACCAATATAACAAGAGCATCAAATCATTAAGAACGTAATCCCTGTAGTGAAGACATTGCATCAATATTTGACCCCAACGCATTGATGTGAGAAGCTGCCCAGCTTCACACTGTTCTTTAAACAACCCATTAGACACGTAGAAGAGTCTTAGGGGGTTAGGGCACTTTGAATGACCACACACTCTGATCAGATCACCTAGCATCTGTCCGTAACAATGAGTGTTTATGTGGGGGGGTGGGGGGGTGGCAGTGTTGCTCTATATGGCAAGTATTCTTGTGTTGTGCCTCCTCTTTTGTCTAAACATAGAACAAGTCAAGCCAATTGTGCCAATATATAGCCGTAAACTGACAATTTCTGAGTGTCCCTCAGGCTTTTGAGACCAAGAACAGAGTCGGAGAAGCTCTTCACAATGGTAGGCCTGCACCTCTTTGTCCTATCTTGACATGGAAATGACTGTGAAACTGAATTATAATGTTTTTGCAAGGCGGCTGGTTGACAGCATGTTGTATTTTACATCATACATCTCATTGAAATAAGTATCGAAATAGCCTTGAAATAGGTATTCCGGTTTTATTATCTTAGTTATTTCATTTCGGAAAGGGTTTTCTGTAAATTAATGTGATTAGACAGCACTCTGTCTGTTTCAGGTCTAATACTGTACATGGCCATTTGACTAACTTAGAGTTTAGTAGATGTGTGACATTTCTAACTAAATGCAACTAGAGCAGCTAAAATTTATTATGTACTTGTTTCGGATGGAGTGTGTATAAATATACATTGGGATAAATTGGGACATCATCTCAGTGTCAAAAAGTAGCCCAATTTACCTGACTTCATCCCACATTTTGTGCCGTAGCGTGGTTAAGATGTATTTTGTTTGTAATGCTATAATATTATAGCTCAATTGTGAAATCATTTACATGGCTTTCAGCCCGGTATAGTTAAATTAGAATATGTTTTTATGTTCTGGTGAATTAGCTTGATAAATGTGTGCCATAAAATTGCAAAAAATTGCACAAAAAACAAAACAAAACAAGACGTATTTTGAAAGCTGAAAAAAGTATTGAAATCTTTTTGCTCTGATTCGCAGGCACCAAAGAAGGCAAAGAAGAAGGAAGCAGCCAGCTCCAATGTGTTTAGCATGTTTGAGCAGTCACAGATCCAGGAGTTTAAAGAGGTGAGCCTATTTTAAGTATTACCTTAATGAAACATACATTTTACTCACATCCATCATGACTGATAGCGCATTCAAAGTATGGATTTTATCATTATGTGTGATCTTTGAGAATGTAATCCATGACCTTGTCATTGCTAGCACTTGGTAGCACTTTATAATAAGGTTCCATTTGTTAACATAAGTAAATGCATTATGTACTGTTAACAAAAGTAACCTTATTTTAAAGTGTTACCCACATTTTCTTGTGAGACTTTTTCTTGTGATAAATTGATGGTTCTGAAACAATTCCAGACGATAAAGCAGTTCCTTGATGATGTAATGTTTTTCCAGGCTTTCACCATCATGGACCAGAACAGAGATGGCTTTATTGACAAAAATGACCTAAGGGACACATTTGCTGCTCTGGGTGAGTAAAGCCCGACTAAATGGCTGTGTAGGGTGTAAATGCCTGTTCTCTTCATTTATGGACTACAGGAGAACTCACAAAATTGCAACGATTGAGAAGTGATAACCATAACAACACTTCAGTTTAACCCCTTTTGTGTTTTTGACCAAAGAAATATTATCCACCAGAGTCCTAGTATTATTCGGAAATGTTAAGCTACCTGCCAACACTTAAATTTTTCACTTTAAAATAAGGTTACATTTGCTAGGGGCCTGGGTAGCTCAGCGAGTACTGACGCTGACTACCACCCCTGGAGTCGCAAGTTCGAATCCAGGGTGTGCTGAGTGACTCCAGCCAAATTGGCCCGGTTGCTAGGGAGGGTAGAGTCACATGGGGTAACCTCCTCGTGGTCGCGATTAGTGGTTTTCGCTCTCAATGGGGCGTGTGGTAAGTTGTGCATGGATCGCAGAGAGTAGCATGAGCCTCCACATGCTGTGAGTCTCCGCGGTGTCATGCACAGCGAGCCACGTGATAAGATGCGCGGACTGACTGTCTCAGAAGCGGAGGCAACTGAGACTTGTCCTCCGCCGTTCAGATTGAGGTGAGTAACCGTGCCACCATGAGGACCTAATAAGTAGTGGGAATTGGGAATGCCAAATTGAGTAGAAAAGGGGATATAAATAAATCAATAAAAAAGGATACATTTGTTAACAGTAGTTAATAACATTAGTTGACATGAACTAACAATGGACAATACTTTTACAGCATTTATAAATCTTGGTTAATATTAATTTCAACATATACTAACACATTTTTTAAATCAACAATGATCAAATGTCAAAAATCAATTTTTTTTTATATGTTAACATTAGTTAATTCACTATGAATTAACATTCATTAACAATGTACAATTGTATTTGTATTAACTAACATTAACAAAGATGAATAAATACTGTAAATATATATATATATTGTTCATTGTTAGTTCATGATACCTAATGCATGGAACCTTATTATAATGTGCAGCCGAGTCACCATCTTTTGTTTTTGCGTACTCTCTCTGAGGCACAACCTATCTATAGGCCTACATGAAATGATGGCTATAAACTGTAAAATGGATGTAAATGTCCATTTTAAAATAAGATGAATGTACAAAATAAACAGGCCCCACAATCCAGCCTTATCAGACATTGATTACACTGTAACAATGTTTCAGTCATTATGTTTTAACAACATCTTTGTTTCCATATATTTACGTTGTCACAGTAATTTCAGTGAATTTGCAATGAACTTATTACTGCTGGTTGTAACTTTGGAACCACTTTGAGTTTTCCATTTTAGTGGGTTAGAATTTATTACAGTGTACACTGAACTCTAGCTCCATCTGAACGATCACAGGAATGATCACAGGATATTAATGTATATCTCTGCATGTGTGTGTTTGGCAGGCCGTCTAAACGTGGGCAACGATGAGCTTGATGAGATGCTGAAGGAAGCCTCTGGCCCCATTAACTTCACCGTCTTCCTCACTATGTTTGGAGAGAAGCTCAAAGGCAAGAATCAGATTTATCAGCATTGAAATTATAATCATGCTAATGAGGTGCAAATATCAGGAACATCCCAGCACATACAAGGCACACTGCGTACCGGTATTCTATGAATTAGTTTCGCTTGTATAGGACCATATTCAAGTCATTGTAGTTACAGGCTTAGCAAACTGTTGGCTTCACTGCTGTAACATCTGTCAACATTTCTGTCACTAATAGGTACAGACCCCGAGGAGACAATTCTCAATGCCTTTAAGATCTTCGACCCAGAGGGTACAGGAATCCTTAAAGGAGAAGAGTAAGTTGATTCCTGTTAATGTGAAAATGTTTCAAGCAATTTTCACTCAAATGTTCATTTAACCTCAATTTCTTATCTTATCTTCTCAAAGGATCAAATATCACCTTATGTCCCAGGCAGACAAATTTTCTGAGGCTGAGGTAATACGTTTCTTTCAACTTAAAGGGATAGCTCCCCAAAAATAAAAATTCTGTCATAATTTACGACCCTCGTGTTGTCCTAAACTCAAAAAGGAACACAAAAGGAGATGTTAGGTGTAATGTTAGCTTTAGTCACCATTCACTTTCATTGTATGGAAAAGATGCAATGGAAGTGAATGTTAACTGAGGCTAATATTCAAACTGCTTTTGTATTCCATGGAGGAAAAAAAAAGTCAAAATTCTGTAACTAGTTACTCATCCTCATGTTGTTCCAAAACAACATGAGGATGAGTAACTAGTTACAGAATTTAGATTTTTGGGTGAACTATCCCATTAAAAGCAGAGGCACAATCAAATCTATATGGGATGGTGTCAGTTTCATTTAAGTTAAATAGATTTGATTCTCAAAAATGCACTTTAATCATCATCTATTTTTCAAAACTTCATTTATCTGGCAGGTTAACCAGATGTTCACAAACTTCCCCTTGGATGTGGCTGGTAACCTGGACTACAAAAACCTGTGCTACGTCATCACCCACGGAGAGGATAAGGAACAGGAGTAAAAACTACATTTCCCATGTTTACCCATGTTTGTTTACTGTCCAATTTGTATGTTGTCTTCCTTTAAGCTCTGTGCCCACCTTTTGTCAATAAAAAGATAAAAAACAAAGTCTAGTCACTGTTGTTATTAATCAATAATGCTGTGTGTGGATTTGATCACTCATACAAGTCAACTATAAAAGACTTTTAAAACACAGAAAAATAAATGTGAAGCAAAAACAGTGATTATATAGGCAGAAATAAAGTGATTTTGTTTTTCCTACAGAATTTTATGTAAAAAGAAATAAATTAAAAAGTCATTGCACAATACAAGCAGTCAGGTTTTGAGTCGAAATGTTTGACCAGACACTCTGGATACTTTACTTTTTCTTTCTTAATAAAACAACAAGGAAAAACCTGAGATTCTGAAAGATTTAGTTCCCTCCCGAGAGGATTACAAAAGCTCAACTGCAACAATAAGCTTAAAGCCACACTGGCGTGCTGAACAGTGCACTGTGAACAAGGTCAACAGGGCCTTTTGTGTCTCACAGGCTATTCACTTCGGCCCTATTAATAGCAGCCCTTGGTGCATTCTGCCATTTTGGGTTTTCAGCAAGAGAAAAGGTGAGCAAAGGTGTAAACACATTTTATTGTGGTGGACGTTGCACTTTCTAAGCAGACAAAGGGCCAAATTTGGTTTTAAAGATCCATTCTCATCTATTTTTATTTACTGTGAGCTTTGAGCCGTGGATTGTGTTTATACAAAGACACAGCTGAGACTGCCGATAATTACGTGCATGAGGTCATCGTAGGTCATCAATCAGAACACAGAAAGGAAATGACAAGAATGTTTGCTGTTTTATGTTTGCTGGAGAACTGCAGTCTCTACGACAATAATTGCTACTTAAAAGACTGTGTTATAAAATCATTATCCACGATACACAACAAACTCATAAAGCTAATTTTGAAGAAAATAATGTAAAGAATGCTACTTTTTGTTTGGCTTAAGTGGCCAAAGCTGCCTTTACGAAACCCTTGTTTATACTATAATAATAAAAAAAAAATTAAAAACTTAAAACTGCATAGTCACTTAAAGGGATAGTTCACCCAAAAAAGAAAATTCTATAATCATTTATTCGCTCTCATGTTGTTCCAAATCCATGTGTCTTTCATTCTTCCATTGAACAAAAGGACATGTTAGGCCTCAGTCACCATTCACTTTAACTGTATTGAATAAAGAGCATTGTCAACATTCTTCAAAATGTTCCCTCTTGTTTTTAGGTGAACTATAACCGTGTAGGACAAGTAAAGACAGTGACTGGAAAATGCAAAAAGTTGATTACCAATAAACATTAAAACAGAAGTACATAAAGATTAGGGAATTAAAAAGATCACTGCCACTTTAAAACAAACCCAGAATGACAAAATTGAAACACAAATCCAATGAATGGCATGTGAAAATCTCTTAATCCTGTAACCATCACAAAAATAATGTATATCGAGGGATATGTCCTTCAAAACAACAGACAGGAGATAAAGGCATTGCACCTGTAGTGGTCACAAGTGTGTTATTCTCTTTTCACACCCAACAGAGTCCAGCTTCTCTTGGTCTTAGGTAAGAGGAGAAGACAGTCAACCACGTCCAACACTTTTAGCATTGCCCGTCGCCATGAAATCTGCCAGGAGGTCTATTCCAGAACCAGACTCCACCAGAGTATCTGGGCAGAGCAATGAAAAGAAAGAAACTTGAGCTATCTTGTGCATGCATGAAAAATAAATGCAATTAGCTGTGCTTACAGTATGTTTCTGGTGTTCTGTTTTCATTTTAATTCTTAAAAGCTATCAACACCTTTCACACCTCAATCAAAAACACTATTTTAAAAATGTTATACATGCTAACTTTTCTGGCAACAACTCTAACAACTATAAACGTATGCCATCACATCATAAATGCAGACCAGTGGTGCGCGGGAGTTCAAAAACACCTCTCTCTAGATAGAACTCATAGCCGGAGATCTAGACTGATATTCATCCATGATTCTCACCATGAATCCCAATCATATGTTCTAGAATAAGAAGCCTCTCTGCCAGAATTTTCAGAGCCTCTCTTAACTGCTGCACCTGCAAGATGGGAGGAACTTTAGCATGTGTCGAGCAATTATTATAATAGGACATCCAAAGATTACAAGTTTTTTGGGCCACACCTCTGCTTGAGTCTCTCCTGGCTCACCTTTTGGACCTGGAAAACCCTGTTCACGATATAAGAAAATACTATTAATTATATACTGTAATATCATTTTATTTATATAATGTAATTTAAAAATAAATAATTTTAAAATAATATTTTATAATATTTAGAATAATATTATTCAATAAAAAATTATTAAGACACTTAATAATAATAATAATAATAATAACATGATTTAAATGCAATTAATGATTCATTAAAAATGTTTAATGGACACAAAAAAGGAAGATTTGATTGCAATTTAAATACAATCCATTGTGTGCACTAACAGGCTGTCCTTGTTTTCCTGTGAGTCCAGGTGGACCCTTTAAAAAGAGAGAAAAAAATCGAATGAACTCAAATATAAACAAACATTTTTGTTCGAATTGCTAAATCTAAAGGATTTCAGTTGTCTAAATGTAGCATTTTCGGGAGGTCTGTTTTATTGATGTAATCAGTTTACTCACTTTTTCTCCTGGATCTCCTTTGGGGCCTCTGTCCCCTGGTTTCCCTAACAGGCTTAGAGCAGCCTAAGACGAATGTGAATCAGTCATTATACTGTGTTCTGTGCTTTGCACATCCACAAATATTGTTCAGTTATTTGTTCTTCATATTACATACTGCACATGCATCCTATGATACAGTACTATAGGTAGTGTATAGATAAAATATTGAACTCTAACCCATGTGCAGCATGAATAGAAATATAGCAAATTAAATGATTTCTCTGCCCTCTTGTACATTCCACAAACAAAATGAGCCACCAAAGCATGGTATCATAATTAGACCAAAATGTTACAGTGAAATCACCTGCTTCAATGCATCACATCTGCAAGAACACTAAATACATTCTATAACTTTAAATATGCCCTACGTTTTTTCCAGGGGCACCTGGGCTTCCGGGTGGTCCAGCGGGCCCTGTAAAACAAGCGTGGATTGAATGTTAGATGTGTGGTAAGGGGTGGGGGGTAAAAAAGGAAAGGCTGCATGCACTCTTTTGTGTATGCTGTGATATTCTGTTGTACCTGGCAGGCCAGGTGGGCCCGAGGGTCCAGGGGGACCAAGAAAAGTCTGATCACGATAGGCAGGGAAGTCACCATCCTCATCTAAAACATGTAAAACATAGTGACATGGTTGTAAAAATAAATCAGATTTACTATTATTAAAAAAAGAAATAAAAAATAGCTGAAATCATGCTTAATATCTGATCAACAGACACTCCTTTAAAAAAAAGGGAAAGTCAAAAAATGTGAAACTTTTGAAGTTATTGCACCCCAGTGTTCCTCAAAGGTGTCTCTTAGGAGCTCATTTGTACAATGTTACTTTGTGCAATGTAAATTTTATTTGAGCAGTTGTACTGCTGTTCTATTCAATAAGATTTTGGTGCTCAGGTTCTGCTTTAGGTTATCCAGATTCATGCTGTTGCATAGACAGCTAACAAATGACTCTGATTAACTGCTGACAGACAGAAGCCAAACAGACTCTTAAACTGAGCCAGAGCGCTGGGTGGCTTGTCAAAGGCTGATGCTATGTAAATGATGCCACCTTGTGGTCATTTTGAGGGCTGCATTTGAAAAGTGGATGAAAGGGATATTCATTAAAGGGATAGCTCACCCAAAAGTGAAAATTCTCTCATCATTTACTCATACTCATGCCATCCCAGATGTGTCTGACTTTCTTTCTTTTGTAAAACACGAATTAAGATTTTCAGAAGAATATCTCAACCCTGTAGGTCCATACAATGCAAGTGAATGGTGACCAGAACTTTGGAAGTCAAAAAAAGGACATATAGGCAGTATAACAGTAATGCAAAAGACTCTTCTGAAGCAATGTGATTAAATCTACACTTTCATTTTCACATTCAGCCACCTACTGGTTGGAAATTGATAGTACAAAAAGGACTTAAATATTGATCTGTTTCTCACCCTCACCTATCATATCACTTTAGAAGATATGTACCACTGGAGTCATACTGGACACCATTCACTTGCATTGTGAGGGCAAACAGAGTTTGCCCTTCATTTGTGTTCTGCAAAAGAAAGAAAATCATACACATCTGGGATGGCATGAGGGTGAGTAAATGATGAGAGAATTCTCATTTTTGGGTGAACTATCCCTTTAACACCCTGTTTCATTTGATTATTCATTCACATGTACTAATTAATGTAATTTGCCCGTAACTGAGAGTTAGTATTTTATTAAAAACATCTATACAGTGAATGTGGACAATTGTACTTACACTGAACATGCTGTCTCGCTGTTAATGTGAAAACATCTCTCCTGATGGAGAAGGGAGAAGATGCAGTGGGCCCTGGAGGCCCAGGTGGCCCAGGAAGGCCTCTCTCTCCTGGGGGGCCTTGTGGCCCCTGCGACCCTATATAGATCACATGTAAGCTCGGGGTGGGGCCCTACATAAAAATAATATTGTGTTTTAATATTCCCAGTCAAAGTAAATTTGAGTCGACTCTTACCTGTGGGTCCCACAGGTCCAGGTTTCCCAGCAAATCCTGTCTTTCCTAAAGGTCCAGGAAGCCCAGGGGGGCCCACTGGCCCTGGTTGTCCTCTTGGTCCTGGATATAGAAATAAACAAGCCAAATTATGACATATTTATCAATATAATCATTCAGTAAATTTGCAATGCATTATCAATATAAAGTATTATTGATATAATCAACATATTATGTACTGAGGCCCCTAAACACTATGTTGACATTTTTTTATTTAGCAATTTTGACAATGCTATATATTTCCATCATGGGTGTCTGGTATGGGTAGTTTAGTTATACTGGATCTTGAAACTTAAGTCAATAAACTGAAAAGTGACTATGTTAAAACAATTTCAAGGTCTATGTAATCCAGCTAAATACACTCACTGACTCTGAATATATGTATATAAATATCCTATGTATGTATGTAAATGCATATAGTCCTGTAAAATGCATACCATAAATGGTATTGCCTGGTTAAATATAAATTATGTCTGTCTCACCTGGTCGGCCAATGGCATTGGGTGTGATGGGTGAGGGGTGGGGCCTGTCCACCTCATTATCAGCTGTTCTCTCTGGTGATTGGTTGGTTAAGGGGAGAGGAGGTGCCTCTGCATCTTTTAGTAACATTATCTGTTAACAAAGTGAATTCCTGTGTTCACCATTTGAATTTAGCACAAATGTCATTGAATAATACAAGACGTGACCTACTTTTCTGTATCTCACCTGAGCTTCAATGACACTCAGCCGCTCATTGATGTCAGCATAGCCAGTGCAATTCATGCACTCTGAAAGCAGGAATTAAAAAAGAGAGATGTTAAGAAAAGATGTGTTGTGATACCAAACAAAGAGGGTCTTTTTTTTTTTTTTACCATAAAAAGTGATACAGCACAGAGTGAATGGATTAAGCAAATGGTATAAATCTTTCAAGCATCTGTTGTGTCATAACTCACATATAAGATCTTTCAATCTAAAGACCCACTAAAGACAGATAAAAATCTTTTTTTTTTTTTCCATATTAAAATGGTTGGCTAGTAAAAGTGATAAATAGGACTGATCCTAGCTTAATCATGAGTGCCATGTGATGTTCTGTCTTACAAGTTAACTTTACTTAACAAAGACACATTCATACTGTACTTAAAATTCCAAGGATCCTTCCAGAATCAAAGGCTTGTATTCCAAAATGAAATCAATCCCGAAACCGCAGTGTGAAACCAAAACAACAATCGTATGTTCAGCGTTGCTATAGAACGGTAAGAACCTTGGTGGTAAGACTCTTAATGACTTCAGTCATATCTTTGGTTCACATCTCTCCCTTGGGTGGAATAAGGAACAAGAAATCCAGACCCTGGCAAGCTGTGGATTTCCATTTGTATGGAAAGACAGCCAAGGGGAAAACATCTCACTCTGGATTCCCCCGAAAATCCTCCCTTTCCTTTTGGAGGGTTGTGGAGTAAAGATCTTCACAGCATGGAGCAGGGTGAAGACAACCACAAGGTGCTGGAGCTCTCCTTGGAGGAACAGCAATCTTCCAAGACAGCCGAGACTTAGGAATTATTTGGCATGAAATGAGAACAGCCATTGATAAATGGCAGGTGATCTCTCATTGGTGAAACTTTATATCTGAAAAGCAATACTGTCATTTTTTTAAACTTGGCGCTGATGTGAGTAGAAAAGTCAACTTTAGGACAAAGTGCAACAACATTCACAATAGAAAAGTGTCTCACAAGCTATGACTAAACTACTTCATAAAAAATAAAATTAAAAAAACATAATCATTTGAATAATTAATTTTTAGAGTTTCAGTCAACCAGACATTTGCAGCATCAAGAACTTCCATCATCTGCTTTCAATTGACTTATTCAAGACCTACGGCCACAAGCATATGTCATTAAATACATTTTGGTTGCCAGACCTCATGAAGGCACATTAGCTCATTCAATGAAATGAGAAGGAACCAATATGTCTTTCCTGACCACAATTTACAAATACAACAGAGTAATGTTTATTTGCCTCCGTTTTGCTGGGTGGAATGCCATATGAACAACATTAAAGTTGTTAAAATACTTCTACCCTGCTTAATTTGCAGAGACAACTTTAAGTCAGCCACAGTTTAATTCTCTCGAAAAGTGTAAACACTGACTCTGTGGAACTAGCAAAAACCTTAGTCTGTTTAATTGAACATCCCAACCGGGCAGTACAATGTAATTTCACAACATCCGTCATGATAAACTCATAGGATGCTATTCAGTCAGTATTGTAATCAGTTGATTGAAGTGCAGTATAAATACAGATAAAAACTAAGTCAAGCTAACTAACTAACTAACTAACTAACTCTAAGTAAGTTTAGTTAAAAGTCAACTTAAATAAATACAGAAATAAATTTCCTCTTAATGGGTTTAGTTAAAAATACACTAAATACATTAATACATTTATTCTAAATGGGTTAAGTTAAACCCATAATAAAGAAATAAAGACATTTCCTCTAAATGGGTTTAGTTAAAACCACAATAAATAAATAAATAAATTTCCTCTAAGTGGGTTTAGTTCTGCAGTTTTTCGTTTGTAGGGTCTCCATGACACTAAGTGAAAAATGTTTGAAGCTTGTCTGTGAGTTAAACTTGACTACGCAAATAGAAAATGAAATGTTCAGCTGTTTGACAGGCCTCCTCTCCTCGTGCCTTGGCCGTAATGCAGGACTCTGCTGGAGACTGGACTGCTCTCAGATCAGTGGACAGCTCAATATTGGGCTATTCTGGAAACACCCAACGGACGAGCAGTAAAGAGGAGTACCAGTCCCTCTCATCTGCACAATGAGATCTGCAGACATTGGACGACTATACTTTTTGCAGATGTGAAGCAGGGTTTAAACTGGGCATTTTTGGAACTAGTAGTAGAAGTAGTTTAGTAGAACTGGCATGGTTATTAAAATGATGCTAACACATTGCAGCACAGACATCAATGATGTATTGATGTACCAAACCAGTGGGACTCATGTCTTAGAAGTACAAATACACAAATCACAGATGCACACACACATGCAAGCCGACCACATTGAGAATCCACACCCATTAACAATATTCTGGCAGAGACAGATGGGGTTTTTCAGGGATTATGAAGACACTGTATGCTCTTTTCTGTATGACTACAGTGTATTAACTGGTTTACAGATAAAATACAATGCAATGCAATGGTTTTAGACAGAACTGGCACTAATGGTATGACCAGATCTACAGATTACGTGGAATTGTGCATCATTAACCTAAATAATAGTTGACTATCTAAACAACTGTTATATCAGCCATAACTAAATACATGTAGATGTATTAACAGTGGTCATCAGTATCTACAGTATATCTGCTTTTAAATGTAAACTCTGAATATATGCATTGCAAAGTCACTTTCCGTATTGCATGAGGGTTTCGGCTAATCGTAATACAATATTACTGCAAGTTACCCTGATGAACAGGTAGACCTCCTCATAAAGCTCACTGGAATCTCCATCTGTGCTCCACCACAGAAATAAGATGATCTCACCCACCGCAGGCAGCTGACGGGACATGAGCACACGCGTCCTCATCAATCATGTGGTACCACATCACAAAAGTCCTGTTTTCCCACACTCTAGCCCCTCACACAGCTAGGGGTTCTAAACCCGATCTCAATCTAAAGGAATTTTTAGAGCAGGTTATAGACTTGAACCTGTGCCAGGCCTTCTGGAAACCAGTGGGGGTAGTAAGAAAGGCAGCTGGAGCAGATATGGGCTATGAAGATAGAAATAAGAGCCCAATCAGGGGCATCAGATAGTTCTAATATTCAAGCCTTTCTGCTAATGGGCATTGTTTCCATAGAAGACTAAAGATCTGCTCTCCCACATCTCAACAAAGAGGCCTCAAATTATGATTAGCCTATATAAGAGTGTTTTTACCTTTACTCTACACTGTAACAATGCATTGTCAGGTAATCTAAAATTGTGCTTCATATAGTATTATCTAAATTTATGTTTTTTGTTGTTGTTGTTCAATCCTATTTAATATATCTAAATCAACTTGACAAATTACACTCAAAACAAAAGTATTTTTGCTGCTTGTTCAGTTTACTTAATTAAAATGAACTAAATAACACAATACTAAAACATTTTTTAGAACTTTTAGAACTCGAACTTGATTTTATTGTGTTCTATCCATTTAAATTTGTAAAACTAAAGTTTACTTAATCCATTTGAGTTGGGACTGCATGAATACTTTTTGTGTTGTTTGCAGGAGATTTCTATTTCCCAGCATGATTTATGTTATGTTGGTATTTAAAAAGATACGTAGTCATGTTATGATGGAGTTTTGGGGGTTACCATTGTGGTGAAGAATGGTGCTTGTACTTAGGATGAGGATGGACTTTCATTTTCAAGTGATGCTTGTTTTGAGTGCTTAGCTCTATAAGCAGTTGCTATTAAATTGACTGTGCAACAGTTTCATCATCATTACACTTGCTCACCTGGCATGTATACTAATGACTACTAAAATAAATGAAGTTGGACCAACATAAGTAAATTAATTGACTAAAACCTTAGTAAATTGAGTTTGACGAACCTAATGAAGTTAATTCTATAGTTCTATAGTTCTTTGATTTGAACTTATCCAACTAAATTATGTTGGCTCAATAAAACTGACTTAATCTAAATGAAAGCCATTAAATTGCTTGTAAAACCTCTCAAATTCAATAGAATCTTAGTCTTAAACCAATGAAAGTAATTATTTGGAGGGTTAGATCAAGTAGAAATAGATCCTTGACATAATAATAGCAGGGTACCCTATTTTTCACTGTAACATCAAGTAGGGCTTGTATAAAGTACCCAATCATCATACTTAAGTAAAAGTAAAGATACCTTTATGGAAACTATATGCGATGAAAAAAGTGGTAACCTGCATATGTTATTTCAAGATCTTACCCATTAAAATTACTTTTGTTGGTATAACCTCGTTTGCCAGGTACATTTTGTCAAATTAAATTAAAAAAAAAAAATCACAAGTTCACTGGTTAATATACTGTAGTCATGGAGCACATTAAGATAAACAGATCTCGCATGCTGTCCATATGAAGGGTCTCGAGCATGGGACTGGGCTTCTGCTCTGAGATCCCCCCCTGGACTATCTGACTAAAGCAAAAAAGAAAGACAATTCTGAAACAATAATTGGTATAGGCGTTATGAAATATAAAGGTGGAGATGAGGAGATAAAGGAATGCCAGAACAAATCGTCACTGGTGCGAGGGAAGCAGCTGCTTATATATCCTTGGGATACAATTGGCAGGCCCAGATGAACAGGCTCCTCCCGAACTTACATTTGGAACTTCATTAAAAGTATTAAAGTAACTAAAATTGAGCCCAGTGGCCCAGGGGTGCACAACCAATAAAATAAAGTAAACAAAAGGAATTTAGCCACAACAACAACAAAAAAAAGCCCACAACACAAGGGAATTAAAAAAAAAAAAAAAAACATTTAAAGGCTGCATTTAACATCTCTCACAACAGAAGTGCTCTTTTATGGTCTCAATAGTCAGACCTTTTGAGGTCTCAAAATTCCATTAGTTATTTTGGTCATTTGATTTAATTTGTTATGCCTTATAACTGGGAGTTCCTGTCCAGTGACAATTGGAAAACCGTTTTGGGACAAAGGATTTTTAACAGCTGTCGATCCCAGCTGCAACCACCCTGCCACCTCAACAGCTTGCACTCTTGCATTCCTTGAAGTCTACTCCTTATCCTAACATGAAGCTATATTTCTTCCACATGGCAGCCAGCTTGCTGTACTACCACCTTGTGACACAATCTGACACAGTTTATCAGTATAAACGAGAAATTTATATAGAACTACAGCTAAGACATAGTGAGGCATTGGCCTTAAAGGTGAAGTGTGTAAATTCTGCGCCACTAGCGTCACCACACGGAATTACAAAAATAACGTTTTCTAACAGGTTTCTCAAAGACTCCCCTCATCTGCTATGGGTCGACCAAACACATAGTCCCACCCCAAACTCATGCCATTGGTTGATCATATGTTTCTATGTCGGGCTACTGAATGGAACAATCTTTTGACATAGTCACAGTGTTTACACTTTTCGGGGAAATCAACCCACAAATAGCATACTTGTAGTTGTCTGCCTATTGAGCCGGGAAATGAGAAAGTATTTTAACATTAGCACATCACATTTAATATATGAGGAATGCATTAATAGACAAAACAAAAATTCCAGCATTTTGCTGACTAATTATATGGAGGGGAAAAATTTTAATCTGGAGTGCATTATTGAACAATTACTGTAAGTTAATCACACTGGTATCTTTTACAGTAATACAAGACACAATTCCCCATTCTGATGTCAGTGTGATGGTGATAAAATTTATGACACTGTACATTCCTGATAGACAAAACATCACTAAGGCAGTTAAAAAAAATGACCTCAACTAGTTCCACAGCTTCCCTAAACACAATTCTCAATAAGTGTCAAACATTCAGACAGTAACTCCAGGGGAGAAGGAATCAGTGTCTTATTGCATTTCTGTTTACAGAAATAGATTTTTCATTCTAAGAACTGGCTTGTTTGGATGTCGAAGTGAAGACAACAAAAAGTATTTGGACACTTCAGTCACAATTAAAAACACAGGTGTCCTAGCAGAATAAGCAAATACTTTTTGTCTTCATTTTGAACACAGTACCTATTTTCTTTATCATTTCAAAACTAACAAACTTCTTTTTGTGAAATTATATGCTTGAAAAGTTTGCAAGTGCTATCTTTCTTTCAAATAAATAACACTTAAAAAAAAAAGTTAACTGAACAAAAATCTTCCATGTGGTAACATCTAAATTAACTATTAGCTATGAAGTCAAATATAAAAATTAAAAAGTTGAGTAAACTTAAAACAGTAAAGCAACCAGCTGCAAAGATTTTTTGAGTTTACTCGACTTCAGGCAAATTAGTTGAACCAATTTAACAATTCAAGTTGAATTATACATTCCATGAACTCAAAACAATAAGTTCAGCAAACTCAAAAATATGAATGATTAATAAGTTCAATAAGTTGCAATTTTTTTTAATACAGCCAGTGGCGGATTTAGGCATGGCCGACATGGACAATTGCCCAGGGCGGCATCTTGCGGGGGGGCGGCACGAGGCACGGTCAACAACTTTGGGGGCGTGTTGAAGCGGATTTCGCCCAGGGCACCATACAAGCTAGAACCGCTACTGAATACAGCTGTCCATTATAACCAGCCACCAAACTTGACATTGTATGTGCTCACTGTTTAAAAAATGTTGCTCTGACTTAAATGGTAAATAATGACTTTATTGTTTTAAGTAATCACAACTTTTTCTACATTAGAAAATAAAAACAAAAAGGTGGACAAAAAGGACTTTAATATTGATCCGTTTCTCACCCACTTTTAAATCATGGATTTACCAACTGGAGTCGTAATAATTATTTTTATACTGACTATTTGATTTTTGTAGATTCAAAGGTCTGGACACCATTCACTTGCATTGTATGGACCTACAGAGCTGAGATATTCTTCTAAAAATCTTAATTTGTGTTTTGCTGAAGAAAGAATGTCATACATATCTGGGATGGCATGAGGGTGAGTAAATGATGAGAAACATTTCATTTTTGTGTGAACTATCCTCAAGGTAAAAACTGCAGGTTACCACTTCATAGAGTGTACTTTGTTTTGTAATACAATGACAATAGATATAGATAGATTTTAAAACTGACTTAATTGTCCAAATACTTTTTGGGGTGACTGCAACTCTTTATTCTGCCTAATTAAAAATTATAACTGGAAATTTCGGGATTTCAGACAGGCTGACTATGACCTAACTTAAACTTTTTCACTGTGAGTCACAATCTCATGCCATTAAGGCCCAAATTCCAAAAATATTTTCTTAAATAAGGCAAACACCCAGGGGATCGACAGCCTCAGGCTGCAGCTATGAAGACTGAGTGATAAAAGGGAGGAGACTTATGGGAGAAGGATGAAAAGAGCGATGGAGAATGAAGATTTCTGATTTATTTACCATGTCAGAGATCATGGCACCCTTGGACTTGACCCAAACTAAATCATCCACATCTCACAGGGGATGATCTGTAAAAAGACACCACAGACGGACAAGCATGTCTCTGTGGCAAGGGGAAGGACTTCATTAAACCATCTCTGTCCCAAAAACATAAGAATGTGTGTCATGGGTAAACTATCCTTACTGGGTCACAAACTCTTTTTCGACATGTATGACCTCTACCACGTCTAACTGTGCTGTGCCATATTCATTTCATTAATTTCCTCAATTCAAAATAAGTTCTTCCAGCTATTTATTTCAGCATCAATAAAATGTATTTACCCATTTATGCAAAGACCCAGAGCGCTGGTTCTAATTATGCTAATCTCACCAGGATTACAGTAAAGTGAATCAGTAGGGGTGAACTGTGAGTGTTAACTGTGGTATAGGCTAATGAAATTGCATGATCATATTTCAAATATGTTATGTTAGGCAGGATTACCTGATAAACATATATGATTAAGTCCTTGAGGTTATCTTCATGATTTTATATCCACATAAAGTTTTGAAAATGGTGTATTGACTCATTAGAAGTGAAAAGCTACTAAAGGAGAATTTTATTGCTCAGATGTTACTCTTTCATAACTCGTGAGAGTTATGGAGTTCAAATTTATGCTTCATTGAAGTATCAACTTTGTCTTGAATGTTCCTCCTAAAATTCCTTCAGAGAAATAAAAATATAATCAAATTAGATGCAGTGGCAGTACTGAGCTATAAAATTAATGTGGATGTCATGATTTTTTGTGTTTGATTCAAAAGTTTTGATTGCAGATTTGGCAAATCTGAGCACAGTTTGAGACACCGAGATCTCTTTTGAAAATATAGAGGAGACACGTGACATTCCTGGTGTCTTTTTCTGGAGACAAGCAGAAGACTCAATGTGCTCTCCATTTAATCTCATTGTTGCTTAGGAGAAAAAAAAAGATGTTAAATTGATAAATAATAAGATATCAAATTGAGATCTCTTTTATGATTTTTTGTTCCTGTGTGTTTTATGTATGTTTTTAAAGTCTATAAGTATTATAAATGTTTTATTCTTAAGGTATACATTTAACATGTTTATGGATGGTTTGCTTTAAAATGCTCAGTGCCCATTTTCCATCTCAGCATCCCGAGGGGAAATACATTCAAAGGCCATATAATTATGACACAGATCACTGAGATCTCACCCAGATGCTTCATTTCCACAGTCACACCAGCTGTTGTCACTCACTCTCACACCCACACTATGAATGTAAGGGATCCTTCCTTGTTGCTGTGAGACTTCAGTTTTAAAAGGCTGTAAAAAGAACCACCCACCAAGACATGAGAAATATTTGGCTGTCAAAAGTATAACTTTTTTTTTTTTCTCCCCTTTTCTCCCCAATTTGGTATGCCCAATTCCCAATGTGCTCTAGGTCCTCGTGGTGGCGTAGTGACTTGCCTTTTTTGGCAGTTTTTTCTTCTACCAGGCAAAAATCTTTATTGTATTATAGTGCTGATCTAAATCTGATCTACTATATCTTACAAAATCGAACAATTCCTAAGTCGCAGTCATTCAAATATAGTAATACATGTCTAATTTAAGATTTACACATTTAAATTTCATACCAAAATTCCATTGTTATTAACTGAACTTTAAATATTTAGTTTTTTATTTATCTCATTTTGTTAAAGATTACTTTTTTTTTTTTTTTTGGAATTTGTTTTAATGGAATTTAGTTATTAAATTGAAATTCATTAAAAAACAATAATAATAATAATAGTAATAATATAATATAATATATATATATATTTTTTTTTTTTTTTTTTTTTTTAGTGTATTTGAGTGAGCTTGAGATTGAATTAGAGAAATGTGCTCCATCACCCTCTCTGCAGTCTTCCCCATGAAATCCTGGACAGCAACGCCATTCCAGAGAAGTGATTTTCCTGTAGGTCACTCTGTACACAGGTCTCATCAGCGTTCTGTAGCTGAGAAAATACAGAAAGCCAGAACGCACACACAGAGTCTGATGTTAGCTGAAGTCCTATATCAGTTACTTTAAGAATGAATCCCAATCAATTAAAGGATAATTTACACAAAAATGTAAATTCTGTCAATAATTTTCTCACCCTCATGTGTTCCAAACCTGTATGACTTTCTTTCCTCTATGGAACAAAAAGAGGTGTTAGGCAGAATGTAACTCATTTTGCTTTCCACTGAGGAAAGACAGTCATATGGGTTTGGAAAAACATGATTTTTTGGAAGTGAAATAAAAAAATAATTTATTTTCTTTATACCTGATGAGGTTTGAACATGGCCCAGGCCAGCGGCAACTCTGAAACAGTCGCTGCACAACAGTCTCTGTCCCATTTTGTGTCTGGCATGAAACGGTCTTTTGTACTGTGTACTGGCACCAATTCCTTATTCAGTCCATGATAAATAAACAATAATGAGACAGACCAGAGAATCCAATCAGATAAGAACAAAAATCTAATAAAATGAATCCATGGGGCTTTAGAATCAATTTTCACCCCTGAAATGAATGTGCAAAATTCTATACTTATGTGTCTGCGACAATTTGCCAATGAAATCATCATGCTTGAATGTATTGTAATTGCTGGAATATATTAAATATCGCAAACTATAGTTGTGAGCCAGAAAAAACAGTTGAGAATAAAATATCTTATAACTGTCAAGAATGGTAGAAAGAGTGACCCAAACGCAGGAGGCAAAGTACTGGGCTTTATTAAAATAAAAACAAAATACAAACAAAACCTCTCACAATGAAGGGAAACAAAATAAAGACAAGAAGTATGTGAATAAATATAACAGAAACTAACAAAACCAAAATGCATACAAAAACTCACAGGGGAGAAAACCAGAAAAGACAAGACAAGATAGAAAATATAAGTAACTAACTAAGAACAGGAACTCACATGGACTGACTGACAAGACTTGAGAGCAAACACAACACAACGATCTGACGGGCAAGACAAGACAAAAGGAGAGAATATAAAGAGGAAGAGAAGATTGAACACAGGTGCTGCCAATAATCACAAGCAGCATGAATCAGCACTCCCATGACAACGCTGATTGTACTGCTGAGCAGCACCCATGGGAAACACGAGGGAAGGAGGAAAACAAAAGCACCTGGACAACCTGAGAGAGAGGTGGAGGAAACTGTCACAATCCGGCCACATAACGAAAGACTAGATAACTCGAAGGGATGGTGGGGGAAACTGGTGGATGGCACTACAACACACAGAGCAGACAAGGAAAAGAAACAAAAGTCCAAACAAACAGAAAACTAAGGTAAAGTCCAGGGCAGAACCGGCAGGACAGACAGGGTGGTGCTGGCAGGACAGATGATGGAGCCGGGTCTAGCGGCCAGGGAAATGATTTCAGGTAGGGAGCAGGGTACTACAAAACACAGAACAGACAAGACAGAGAAAAAAATTCCAAACAATCAGAAAACAAAAGGTAAGGACCAAGGCAGAAGAGACCAGGGTGGCACCGGCGGGACAGACCAGGGTGGCACCGGCATGACGAACCAGGGAGGCGATGGTAGGACGAATCAGGATGGCACTGGTGAGATGGACCAGGGAGGGGCCGGCAGGATGGACCAGGGTGGCACTGGCAGGAAGGACCCAGACAGAGCCCACATGACAGCCCAAGGTGGTGCTGCTGGGATGGTCCAGGATGGGATTGGCAGGATAGACCAAGTTGGAACACCTAGGCTAGGCTTAGTGGCTTTACTAAGTGACTTGACTTGGCTAGGCTTGGTAACTTGACTGGGCCAGCAGGCTTGACTTGAAGTGGCTGCTTGACTTGACTGGGCTGTTTGACTTGACGTGGTGGCTAGGCTAGGTGTAGCAACTTGACTTGATATAGTGTCGGTACGACTAGGCGTGATAGCTTGATTTGGTGAGCAGGCTCCAGGAGATAGCTTAATGGAATGAGTGGGTTCAGGTGTCTCTAGGACAGGAGTGAGGACAGGCGGCTCCAGGATGGGAGCGAGGACAGACGAATCCAGGATGGGAGCGAGGACAGGCGGCTCTAGGACAGGAGACAGGACAGGAGGTTCCAGGACGGGAGCCAGGACAGGAGGTTCCAGGACGGGAGCCAGGACAGGAGGCTCCAGGACGGGAGCCAGGACAGGTGGCTCCAGGACGGGAGCCAGGACAGGTGGCTCCAGGACAAGAGTGAGGACAGATCGCTCCAGGACGGAGCGGAATCAACCAGGGAAACGACTTTCATGGCCATGAGCACTGGCAGTGACAGGGGAATGGCCTCCGTAGCCGTGGGCAAGGTAATGGTAGGGGAACAACCTCCATGGCCGTGAGCACAGGCTGTGACAGGGGAACGGCCTCCATGGCCATGAGCGCTGGCAGAGACTGGGGAATGGCCTCCATGTCCGTGAGCGCTGGCAGAGACTGGAGAATGTCATCCATTGCCATGAGCACTGGCAGAGACTGAGGAATGACCTCCAAGGTCGTGAGCACTGGCAGAGGCTGGGGAACAGCCTCCATGGCCATGAGCACTGGCAGAGACTGGGGAATGACCTCTGTGGCCGTGAGCACTGGCAAAGACTGGGAAACGACCTCCGTGTCCGTGAGCACTGGCAGAGACTGGGGAATGGCCGCCGCCTCCTGTCGGCCAGCTGTGGGAACGGCCACCGTCTCCTAGCGGTCGGAAGCCAGCCTTCTCCTCCTACGACAACGCGATAGGGGACTAACTCTGAGGACTGACAGAGCAGCGACGGAAAGGAGTTTTGGGATTTGGCATCCTGCATCTGCAGCATAAGCTCCACCTCAGCAAACCAACAGATATAATCCACCAAATCCAAAAAAGGCTAAGCAAAAATCTCCCCCAGCTCCTCTGGACGGATAATCTTGTCCAGGCCCGACAGAAAGAGATGTTTCAGACAGGTGTCATCATAACACCACCCGCTGGGATCTTGGGCTAGCTTAAGATCAAAAACGCGAAGAGGCCACCCATTCTGTTGCGTTCTTTCTTGGGTGATGTCATGAGAGACCCATTTCAGGAGCTGGGAAGAGAATAATGCACATTTTGCCTCCGCTGGGTATTGGTCCGATCGTTCAGTCAAGAATGGTAGAAAGAGGGAACCAAACGCAGGAGGCAAAGAACTGGGCTTTATTAAAATAAAAAAAAGAATACAAACAAAACCTCTCACGATGGAGGGAAACAAAATAAAGATAAGAAGCACATGAATAAATATAGCAGAAAACTAACAATACCAAAATGCAAACAAAAACTCTCACGGGGGGAAAAACAGAAAAGACAAGGCAAGACAGAAAATATAACAAACTAACTAAGAACAGGAACTCATATGGACCAACTGACAAGACTAGAGAGCAAACACAACAATCTGACGGGGAAGACAACACAAAGGAGAAAATATATAGAGGAAGAGAACATTGAACACAGGTGCTGCCAATAATCACAAGCAGCGCTAATCAGCGCTGCCATGACAACACTGATTGTGCTGCTGAGCAGCACCCGTGGGAAACATGAGAGAAGGAGGAAAACAAAAGCACATGGACAACCTGAGAGAGAGGCTGAGGAAACTGTCACAATCCCGCCACATAACGAATAAAACCAGACCAAAATGGCAGGATCTTGACAATAACAGACAGGATAACATTAGATAGATGTAACTTAGTCTCATAAAATGAACGTTACTATAACAAAATTTTTGCAAACTGACTTTTACGTGTCGTGTTCTACATTTCACCACAGTTTCCTGGTTAACACTAGATGCGCTACAACAACAACTGTGCATTTTATTCACTTTCACACAAATCATGACTACGACGACTGATTATGACTTGACTTGTTTTGTGTCTACCTCTCATTTGGTTTAAGATCACTATTGGTTAGGTTTAGGTTAAAGCTAGGTTAAGAAGGTACTTTTTACTCATTAAAACCTTCATCTAATATTCACCTTAAAACCTCGTCTGATTACTCCAGCATTCTACTCACTTTTGGGGCCCCCTGCTGGAAATTTCACTGGAAAACTGCAGCCAAACTTGTAATTAGCATGTAATTTCATTTTGCAAAAATGTGAGCTGGCGTCCGCCAGAGGGCAGAGGAGTGGTTGAGGACTGGGCGACAGCGTGTCCGGGAGCCAGCGAGCAAGTTCTTCTCTCTCTTCTCTCTCTGTGTGTCTCTGCTCGCCCTTTCCCTCTCCCCACGCCTCCCCTCGTCTCTCCCCTAGGTTCACAGGAGGTGGGGTGGACCACTGGCTGACAGAACGGCCGGAAGGGCAGCGTCTCCCCTCCAGAGGTGGGGGGTAGTAAGTCAGTCCGGTGGTGCCCTGGCCTGAATCGGGTGGGGGAGGAGTGTGACGGAGGAGGGCGTGTTTGTTTTATAATGAGTTTTGCATTAAAACTTTATGTTGACTGTTCAGCCGGTTCCCACCTCCTCCTTGCCCATTCTTTACCTGTTACAATTGTATTTGAACCAATTTTTATCATTTAGTTATTATCTTTTAGATGTTTTTTTTTTTTTTTTTTTTTTTTTTGCAAGCATAAATATTCAACTAAATTGTCAACTAAATTAAATAAATAAAGCAAATTAATCCTTAAACTATTTGTAGTGAGTAATTGAACATTTCAGGTGGAAGGCTGGGACAGCAGTTACGCTGTCTGGCCAGCTCTCTTCTTAATTAGAAAAATGTTTTCTGCCATGTAATTCAGTCAGAGCTCGGAGGCTCAAATGCTAAAAGAAGGAAATGGATTTAAGAAAAGGATTTTACCTAGGATAAGGATGAATGAATTATGTAAATGATGTAACTAAAAAGTGCAAGCATAAGTGGAGAATTGTGGTCATATGATTAGACATTTATTAAACACAAATTTTTAGATTTCACTTTTTGATCATTTTGTATATTTTTGGCATATTTTAAAGTGCTGACATGCCACATTTCAGACACATGTACAGGAACGTGATAAAGAAGCATCTTATGGCTGCAGCCTCTGCTTCACAACAGTTACCAGGAAGTGAACATACAGTATATCATGCACTCTACTTTAGGAGGAGTTTAGGTTTGTATGGTTTGCAAACCCAGAGACTCTTTTGTAGAGATGGGTTACTTCTATTAAAATGAATGGGAGAAATTGGAATGCCCAACGGACATTCCCAAGAAAGGAAGTCCTGCTTTCAGGTAAAAGAGCCAATCACCTTTAATATACAGACAACACCTGTCAAGTAACTCGAGAACTCGCATGCGCATTAGCTATACAAGATACAAGGATAATTTCGTTTTTTTAGAGTAATCTGAGGTAAAGAAGCACAATTTATGATACCAATGTAATCAGATTTTACTGCTGAATTACTGCTGAAATATGTTCTTTTATCGTAGTCTTGACCAACCATTTTGGAGAATTTCCCCATTCAAGCAGATAGGAGCTGCACTGGCATGCCGATTGTTTACGTAGAAAAATAGACATTCATTGACATTCATCAGGACAACGTAAAACAGGACAATTTAATTCCCAAAATGCAGACTAATGACATAGCAAAAAAAAGTGACTGCAATAATGTTAGTGCCAACATGTTTCTGCATGCAGCTACTTGACTTCAAAAGTTAGATGAAAAACTGGACAGTGGACAGAGGGTCCTTTGAGAGACCCTCTCAATGGCACAAGCATATATTTTCCTTTACCAGAGGAGACAGAGTGATTTATTTTCTTCAGGCATTCATATAACACCCAGAGGAATATGACAGGCGTTCTTGTTGAACACTCTATCAAGTCAAACAGACTTTTAACCAATATGTGACAGTGTCTGTAAACTTCGTCTTTCTAAGCTCAATCTGGGAAACTCCCCTTCAGATAAGCCTCAGTTGATTTAAAGTATTCCAGGATTGTGACCCACATTATTCATGTCATCATTCTTCATTTATAATTCTTCACTCGTCTTCACAGGACAGTCAGTGATGAGTCCTGACTGGACCACTGACACCAAAAGCTCCATACGTCTAGACTAAAGAGCTCAACCATGTGAATTTTTTTTGCAGAACAAACAGACAGACAGACAGACAGATATACAGATAGAGAGACAGACAGACATATAGACAGACAGACAGACAGACAGACAGACAGATAGATAGATAGACAGATAGATAGAAACAACTTCAGTTCATTGACCTAGATTCATCATCCTGCAATAAATTGGGGGCAATAAATCAATTTGATAACATCAAGACATAGTGACACACATTGTGATTAAACAAACAGTTCATTATAAAGTGACACTCTTTACCTGTTGAGTGTGATTGCTCCAGCAGGGGGGCGTCCAGTGTTTTGTTCTGATACTGTGCGTTGCAGTCCCACAGGAACCTGATAAATAACAGCTGATGCTTTAAAAAGACTAAACGAAAATATGAAGATGTAAAGAAGTTTCAGAAGTCCTTTACGCATGGTCCGACGTTTAAATGCTCACTATTTCAGCTGGTTTCAGCGGACAAAAGCCCGAATGAATTGATGAGACACCAGGCAGATGAAGAGAGCTTGTCTACAGTGTCTGGAGTACAACACTAGCTGCTCTGCACTGCATCTGGAGTAAAACACTGGCTGTTGTCTCAAAACCTACTGATCTGTCTACGTAGTGGAACGCGGTTTGGCGTCCGTCCGCGCTGTTTTTCCCAATTGTTTTTCTTTGTATAGCCTTGCGACGCATATCGCGCTCGAGCGCCCCGTTTTTCAGTCGTCGTGTCAAGTTAAAAATAACTCAAGCTCGAGACACCTGTGTTTTGTTTTATTTGTTGTGTCTAGACTTTTAAGCGTAATAACGCGCTCGGTCTGAACGGCTTGACTCTGGACTCGGAATGCGCATGCCTAAATGTGCTGTCTAGGTAGGCAGCTCACTAGAATTTAAAACACGACCACTATCTGCATTTCAGCACTGGGGCGGAATGCCTGTGGTGTGTTACTGACGCTTAGTGTGTGAATCACAAGTTGAGGCAGACAGTTATTTCAGCATAAGTCATCATATAAGGCATTTACTTAAAATAACAAAAGAAACACTGTTTCTAACATCTGCATGCAGGTTGTGGCATGTTACATGATTTCATCCTGTTATAACCAGTGCTGGGTAGAGTACTTCTCAGTTGTGGGCTAATCTGGTACTGATGACAAATTACATGACTAAAATTGTAGTTAGTGATGTTATCTTTTGGATTACATTGTAACCCTTAAACGCATAGGCTACCTTGGGTCTTTAGAGACCTGGGACCTCATTCCACCCCCTGTACCTCATCCATTTATTGGAGTTGTGCACACACCTCTTTAGTATTCCTCAATCTATCTCTTATAAATAGTGTGAAGCACACACACAAAAAGGCAATTTTTTATAATGGTTTAAGTACCAAAAGTTAATAGGGTCTCTAGAGACCGGAGGTATGTAAGAGTGTGTTTTTTTTATTTTTTATGATTATTTCATATCTATTTAAGTTTACTATCACAGGATATCTATTTCTTTGTGTATTACAAGAGAAATGAGTACTATATTCATGCAGATAATTACTGTATCACGTTGACTTTCTGTGCAACAATGAATTATCAGCAATGGTGAATTAGTATTTTATATGCGTGTACACATGCATGTTATAAGTGTTATTTCTTACTGATGTTTCAGTGATTGACTTGATTTACATTTGACATTGCTATTTGACGAAGAAACGACATTAAGTAAAATTATAGCAAGTACAACACATGAAATGTATGATATGACTATTGCCATTTGTGTGTACTACTGAAATAATGTAAGTTGTGCATATATTTAGACTCAACAAATGCCTGAGAAAATACACATAAGCAGGCTTGGGGAGTAACGGATTACTTGTAACGGCATTAGGTAATCAGGATGCAAAAAATTAGCTAACTGTCATCAATTACAGTTGCATAAAAACCATCATAATCAGATTACAGTTACATTAAAAAATGGGATTACTGTCAGGATTACAAATCCTAATTGTACACATAAATACCAAATTAACTGAAAATGTTTTTAAATTCTTAGGAAAGAAAGTTAAATGAAGAATTTATCTGATTTTGATAAATTATTGTTGAGAACAGTTCAAATGTCTGGGTGAGGGAGACATTCTGGCAAATGTAACATGTGCAACACTTACAGTAATTTGGAATAAGTAATTGAAAAGACACACTAAAAGTTTAAATATGTTTTGATCTGTTCTTTAAAACTAGATTTTGTTTTCTTTTTGAATCAAAACTTTTTCCCCCTTTAAAATCCTCCGTAAACTGAAACATAAACATAGAAATCTGCCATAAACTGTTAGCTGGTGATGTCTCACCAATGTAACATGGTAAAAATGTTTGGCGATCCCCCCCACTCGAAAACCCATCAACAATGAAAACGAAACACGTTTTTGATAGATATAAGTGCCGGGTCTCTCAAGACCCGAATATTTAAGGGTGTTTGGGGAAATTACCATGCATTTAAGGGTTAAGGTAGCCTAATCTAATCTGATTGCTTTTGGATTACTTCTGACCTAATTCTTGTTTATATGATGCCACGTGCATTTGAACAGGATAAGCTTGAACTATTTTGACAATGTTGCTTAACTCTCTTAGAGTGATGGGCAGTAGCTTCGCTACATATAGCGAAGCAATTAGCTTAACTAAATTTCTGAGTAGCGAGGTGGTAGCTTCGCTAGTTTTTACATCAAGAAGCTTTTCAGTATCGATGCTATATTTTTGATTAGGTAGCGGCATAGCTTTGACAAAAGCTGACAAAAGTCCTCGTGGTGGTGTAGTGCCTCGCCTCAGTCCGGGTGGCGGAGGATGAATCTCAGTTGCTTCCGCGTCTGAGACCGTCAATGCTCGCATCTTATTACGTGGCTTGTTGAGCGCATTACTGCAGAGACATTGTGCGTGTGGAGGCTTCACACTATTCTCTGCCATCCACGCACAACTCACCACGCGCCCCACCGAAAGCGAACCACATTATAGCGACCACGAGGAGGTTACCCCATGAGACTCTACCCTTCCTAGCAACTGAGCCAATTTGGTTGCTTAGGAGACCTGGCTGGAGTTATTACCATGTTTTTTAGATATGTACTATTACCTGAGAGCACCATATTAAGACAATGGTATATTAATAAGTTAATCATATAGTAATGTACCATAGTAGTACCACAGTATTCTTTGAATTACCTTGAAGCACCATTTAAATTCAATTGTACAGTATATGAATATGGTAATCATATATCAAATCACCATAATAGTTCCATGGTATTATTTGAAGTATATTGAAGCAACATGTAAATACAGAATAGTAAATGAATGTGGTAATTGTATCTCAAAGTACCATGGTATTATCATCTGATACAATCAGATATGACATTGTTATTGCCCAGATGTGCCTGCACATATACACACACACACACACACACACACACACACACAAAGAATTTTCCTCTGATCAGAAGCACCTAGTAAATACAGAAATACAACAGCTAGACACAGAATTACAGGATGAATAGTATATGTATGAGTTTTATACAGGAATGTGCAAAGGAAATTATGTTCAAATGCACATGGGTTTGTAGAGGTAGTAGTGTAAATCCAAAAAATAAAATGTAAAAATTGTGATTTTTCATTTTGACCACATGGTTTTGTATAGGTAGCATGTATAAATATCAGTTTTTTGTTTTTTTTTACATGCACATGCACATACATTTCATATTGCATACTGTATTGCACTATACTGATGAGATGCTTTGTCTATGACAGTATGCTCTGTGCATCTGGTTGAAAATAAATAAATAAAGTAGCTTAAATGTAGCAAGTTACATTTGGCGTGTAGCTTGTAGTGTAACTTGCTGCTTTCTATGAGGTGTAGCCTTTAGCTTAGTTTAACTAAATTTTTTGTTGAGTAGTTGGTAGCTTAACTAGCTACATTTTTTGAGTAGCTTGCCCAACACTGCTCTCTATGGTATTGAAAAATGGCACTGCTCTTTGGTATTCATGGTCATTTTTGACCGGAAGGGTCAGATGTGTAACTCTTTTATGATGATAATGATATCAAGAACAATAAAATGATGCATTTATTGGGGATTTTATGCTATTTTATGCTATTTTGATCTTATTGACATGTACATTTCTACATTTTACCATTAAAATGTTATATGGACATTTTAGAAAAAAAGAAAAAAAAAAAAAAAAAAGGAAAAAAATTGATACATGAAGAAAATATGAGAATGTGACATAAATAATTTGGAGGCAGGTTGCTGCCATCTGGTGAACAAAATATAAATAACTTGACTTGGAAACCATGTCTTGCCAGTAAAAGCTAGTAAATGACTGTAACCACCTACTGTGTAGTCTAATGACTTGTTGTAACCTAATTTTATATTTTATCACAAGATATGCATTTGGATATATATTTAGACATTATCAAACTATTATTTGTCAAAGTTTAGCATTTAAATTTTTATTTTACGTGTCAGTTTTTGCAGTTGATGTAATTATGCTTGCAATCAAACCTGACCATGGTGTTACAAAGTGAAGACACAGAATAAGTTTTTTTCTATCAGTAATCTATTTCAAACATGTAAATGTAATAACTAAGTAAATACATAATAGTGTCAAGAAAATAAACATCAAGAAAAATAAATGAACTGTAAAATTCAGAAAATTCAATTATAGTATAATACAGAAGAATCAAAGTAAACATTTTGCATTTTCAAACTTTCAATAGTGGAATTTTATTTTTCAAACATGTGTGTGCATATATGTGTGTGTGTGTGTGTGTGTGTGTGTGTGTGAGAGAGAGAGAGAGAGAGAGAGAGAAAGCGTCAGATTGCTGTCATCAGCTGGAAAACAACAGATGACTTGTAATGCCAACAATGACCAAAAGATGGTTGTAGAGCTCCACTTATTGATGCTCTAGTTCTGTGTGGGTTCTGTGTGTGTCTGTATATACAGGTTTTACAATATTTGTGAGTGCCAATTTTTTTTAAATGTCCTCACACCTAAAGTGAAACTTGTTGAAAACCCACTAGTGAGGACATTTTAGGAGGTCCTCACTAGTAAAAAAAAAGGCTCATAAATTGAGCATATTTAGCTTTAAATCTACTAATGTGCAAAGGTTTCTTTATCGTCTCATCCCTTCATTTCTGAGTGTGTGTTTAGCATTGTGACATTTCTATTTTTGTATTTTTTTTGACAACTGTAAAAAAAGCTCTACGTTATAGTCTTACCAGTTCATTTGTGTGTGTGTGTAAGTGTGTTTGATTGTGTATGTTTTGCACTGAGGATGTTTTAGAGTTTCACCCTGTAATTTCTGTCTTGTTTTGTTTTGTTTTTTTTCTCTGCATTGTGGTTGATTTATTGATTGTATTTGACAGACCTGTTTTTTGGTCTTCCCAATTCATTTCCAATGGTCAATCAATTTTGACCACAAATACCAAAGGTGTCATTTTTTTTTTAATGACCACTTTGTCTAATCGAATCAATCCCAATTTTTTTTTGTTTTTTTTGTTTTTGTATGTTCAGATGGCAAATGGAGGAAAAGTCACCAAGTCTTGTACTGCTCAAATAAAGGATACCATTTTATTAAATGAGGAAACTTTATTTCGGTAAAAAAAATGACCTAATACCATAGGAGGGTTAAATACATTAAAGAAAAAGGGATAGTTAATCTAAAAATGATAATTTTCTCATCATTTACTCACCCTCATTCCATACCAGATGTGTATGACTTTCTTTCTTCAGCAGAACACAAACAAAGATTTTTAGAAGAATATCTAAGCTCGTTACCTCCATACAATGCAAGTGAATGGTGACCAAAACTCAGAAGGTCCAAAAAGGACATAAAGGCAGCATAAAAGTAATCCATACAACTCCAGTGTTTAAATCTGTGTCTTCAGAAGCAATATGATAAATGTGGGTGAGAAACAGATCAATAATTAAGGTCATAGTTTTCAGAAGACATTTATTAACTCACTGGAGTCATATGGATAACTTTTATGATGCCTTTTGGACCTTCAGAGTTCTAGCCACAATTCACTTGCATTGTGAGGACCAATAGAGCTGAGATATTCTTGTAAAAATCTTAATTTGTGTTCTGCAGAAGAAAGAAAGTCATACAATCTGGGATGGCATGACGGTAAGTAAATGATAAGAGAATTTTCATTACTGAGGATTTCCTTTAAATCCTTTTTTACTATAAATCTCCACCTCTGACCAGCCCCAACCAGTGAAAGTCACTTTCACACCACAATGTTGAAGTAAAATAGTCTGTAGTGTAGATTTAAAGTAAAAAATTGACTTAAATATCAACCTGTTTCTCACCAACACCTATCCTATCGCTACAGAAGATATGGATTAAACCACTGGAGTCATATGGATTACTTTTATGCTGTCTTTATATGCTTTTTGGAGCTTCAAAATTCATCATTCACTTGCATTGTATGGACCTACAGAGCTGAGATATTCTTCTAAAATCTTTGTGTTCTGCAGAAGAAAGAAAGTCATACACATCTGGGAAGGCATGAGGGTAAGTAAATGATGAGAGAATTTTCATTTTTGTGTAAACTATTCTTTTAATGGATCAAAATATGAATATTAATATGATTTTTTGTGGGTGCGTTTTACTCGCTTTTTGTCTGGGTAAAATAAAAAAGGCATTTAAAATGTTCTTACTCTGGCAATTCTGACATCACAAACGTCATCCATGTGTGGTAACAGATCAGACCACTTATATTTGTTAATTAATGCCACACACACAGAGATTTGATTTTTGAAGCCAAGTACAAAAGCAATTCTTGAAACTAAAACTAATTTTATTGCACTAATCCAACTAATTCAGCATTTATGTATGGATTACCGCTCCAACTTCAGTGTAATTATGGCTTGTGGCTAATATCATGTCTGCGTAGTTACTACCCAGCACTGGTTATAACACATGCCAAAACAAGTGTGGTGTGCACAAATATTTATATAAAAAAATTAATTAAAAAAAATTATATATATATATATATATATGTATGTATATATATATATATATATATATATATATATGTATGTATATATATGTATGTATATGTATGTATATATATATATAGGTAACATATATAGAGCCATTTTAATATAAAATAAATATACGTAAATAATAAAAAGCATAAACATATGAGCAAAAATGATAGTTATGATTAGTGGTGCTGATTAAAGTAAAAAATGGGGTTTCAACACCTCCTTCTGGTCAAACGTTGTTCTGCAAGCTGTTCAATCAGCGAATCCTGATTGGAGGATGATTCTGTTACAAACTAGCTTAGGAAATGTCTAAAATATGCCATTATTCCTACATAGACTTCAGAGCTTAACGATTGTTTAAAAAAATTACCTCTCAAACAGAACTGTTACTGTAACAGGTGGTAACCAAGACATCAGCATGCAGAAATGAAAATCACAATTGTTTTAAAAATATGGTTTCTTCCGCAATTTGGGTATCTATTTGACCAAAACTGAACAAAAAACATGAATCTTGGGAGTGTCTATATATTTTAATGATATTTGCCTTAAATAACAATATGATTGCTTCCACAACACCAATGTGCCTACTAGATCAGTGTGCAAAAGGGGCAGAGACAGGAATTCTACAAAACAGTTATCCTTACTATAAAATAACAATCAGAATTCAATTTCAGTGTATGTGTTATCCTGTCAAAAATAAACAAATCCTCTAAATAAACAAAATAGAACAAGGTGGCATGAGAGACATGTGCTTTTTGAGGGTTCCTACAGACAAAAGACTGAAATGTCCAATTACTGAACCCAATAAGATCAAGCAACGCTGGAAGGGCGCAAAAAGATCAAATAAAAGATAATTTGCTTCGTTAACAGTTGGAGGCACAATAGAACCTGAGACCAGAATCTACAAATATCAAAACCTAACAATTATTCACATCTTTTGAATCATAACTTAAACATTCACTTCTACAGAGGCTTCTAAATTGCAATGTATATTCATGTAAATTCACGAAATTTGATTGCAAAGACCTTCTGCATGTTAAGTCATATTTATTAAAAGTGAATTCTTGATTAATAGCTAAGCTTTCAGCCAACATTTGATAAGTGATGCCAGCATGTGTGGCTATCCCTTTTTTTAACAAGCATCACATTCCAGTGACTACAAAATAAAACTACAGCATTATAACTGTAACAGTATTTTCAACAAGAAGTGCTTTATCTTGATAGTGCATAAATTTCCACTCCCTGCAAACAGGAATGTCCACTTAACAGTCCAGCTTTGTTTGGTTTGAATAAAAACAGCTAAAAAGGGGAAAGATTTGTAAATCTTAAACATTACAAAGAGATTCCATGTGATAATAAATATAGCACCTTCTTGATGTCTGGTCCATATGGTGTTTTTTGCAGCAGTTATAGTCAATGATCAGTCTGGCTGATTTTCAATGCCCAGTGCACAGTGTGTATGTGTTTGTGTTAGCTCAGAGGGGTCGACTGGATAACCGAGACCTGCTCGGTACAGATTCTTTTCAGTGGTGGAGCCCCACAGCTGTCCTCATCATCCTGTACCTGGAAAAAAAGGGACACTTACATACTGGTTGACACAGAAAACATAACTGCATGTGTTGATTTACTAATTGCTGTAGAAGATCTGACACACTGTAAACTTGAGATCTATCTACTATTATATGCATGTTACTATGTAATAGTTTACCACGCAGAGGAACACTCAAAAACATGCTTTATAATGTTGAATCTCTGAAAAGTTTTGAACTGTTTGTCACCTGAGCAGCGAGAGGTAGAAGGTCTTCTTTGATCAGTGTTGGCGGCTCATCTGCAACCTCACTTGACTGCAGCATCGGTTCTAGAAAGAAAGTTAATATTTTTAAAACTGACTCATTAATCGTTGAGAAAAGGAGTATTACATGTAATAAGAATGTACTGCACATTATAACATACTGTAGATGAAGTGCACAATGACACAAAAAGGGTAAACAACTTGATACCGACTATGATGTCTCAGGTTAATATCACTACTGGCTTTATAAAACCCTGCTCTCTAATCTCAAATTGTACTTATTCTACTTATTACTTGATATAGACCAACTGTATACACTGTTACTACTGTATATAGCATGTGCATTTACTCTCTAAACTATTACTATTCTTTATTACAACCCCGATTATGAAAATTTGTAAATACTATTCACCCCGTGCTATATTGAAAGCACTACAACAACACATTATTTAATGTTTTACCTTGAGAATTTTTTTTATTTTTTATTTTTTTTAACACACACTGATTTCAAATCACTTGATTGCAACACGCTTCAAAAAAGTTGGGACAATCGAGTGTTTACCATGGTGTAACATCAACATTTCTTGTAATAATGCAGCACACATTCTCAACTGGAGACAGGACAGGTCTGCAGGCAGGCCAATCTAGCAACCACACTTTCTGCTTATGCAGACTATTAAATTTACAAGGTAAAACATATATTATGTGTTGTTGTAGTGCTTTCAATATAGCACAGGGTGAATAGAATTTACAAACCACTTCTTTTTGTTTTATTAGCTTTTTCAGAATTGAGATTGTAGATGTATGGAATATCAGTGTGATTTTCCTTAATGATTTAAAGAAAAGAATATTGATTTATATATATACTGTATGTGTATGATTGTGTGTGTCTGTGTGTGTGTGTGTGTGTATATATATATATACACACACATACATACATACATACATACATACATACATACAGTTGAAGTCAGAAGTTTACATACACCTTAGCCAAATACATTTAAACTCAGTTTTTACAATTCCTGACATTTAATCGTAGAAAACATTCCCTGTCTTAGGTCAGTTAGGATCACTACTTTTTTTAAGAATGTGAAATGTCAGAATAATAGTAGAGAGAATGATTTATTTCAGCTTTTATTTCTTTCATCACATTCCCAGTGGGTCAGAAGTTTCCATACACTTTGTTAGTATTTGGTAGCATTGCCTTTAAATTGTTTAACTTGGGTCAAATGTTTTGGGCAGCCTTCCACAAGCTTCTCACAATAAGTTGCTGGAATTCTGGCCCATTCCTCCAGACAGAACTGGTGTAACTGAGTCAGGTTTGTAGGCCTCCTTGCTCGCACACGCTTTTTATTTATTTAATTATTTATTTCCCCTTTTTCTCCCAATTTGGAATGCCCAATTCCCAATGTGCTTTTAAGTCCTCGTGGTCGCGTTGCCTCAGTCCGGGTGGCGGAGGACGAATCCCAGTTGCCTCCGCGTCTGAGACCGTCAACCCATGCATCTTATCACGTGGCTTGTTGAGTGCGTTGCTACAGAGACATAGTGTGTGTGGAGGCTTCACGCCATCCACCGCGGCAACCACGCTCAACTCACCATGCACACCACCGAGAACTAACCACATTATAGCGACCACGAGGAGTTTACCCCTGTGACTCTACCCTCCCTAGCAACCAGGCCAATTTGGTTGCTTAGGAGACCTGGCTGGAGTCACTCAGCATGCCCTGGGATTCGAACTAGCGAGCTAGCGAACTCCAGGGGTGGTAGCCAGCGTATTTTACCACTGAGCTACCCAGGCCCCCCGCTCGCACACACTTTTTGAGTTCTGCCCACAGATTTTCAGATTGAGGTCAGGGCTTTGTGATAGCCACTCCAATACCTTGAATTTGTTGTCCTTAAGCCATTTTGCCACAATTTTGGAGGTATGCTTGGGGTAATTGTCCACTTGGAAGACCCATTTGCGGCCGAGCTTTAACTTCATGGCTGATGTCTTGAGATGTTGCTTCAATATATCCACATATTTTTCCTTCCTCATGATGCCATCTATTTTGTGAAGTGCACCAGTCCCTCCTGCAGCAAAACACCCCCACAACATGCTGCTGCCACCCCCATGCTTCAAGGTTGGGATTAGGGTTGCAACGGTATGAGATTTTCATGGTACGATAACCGTCTCAGAAAATATCACGGTTTCATGGTATTACACAGTTATTATTATCCGTTACAATGACCCTTAAAGGGATGAAAACAGACATTTTTTTTTTTTTTTTGGTTGAACAAATGCTTTATTATAACTGAAACTTGAAACCATTTTTTTAAATGGAAGTATGTGTAAAAAAAAAAAAAATTCTCCCTTTTGAAAATAAATCAAATAAATAGAATAAGAAAGCTAACAGAATTATAATAATAAACGGAATTATAAACATGATAAAAAATTGCATGTAATTATAACATGTTATATAACTAAAGCATGTTAAATTAACTACTAAATGAAAAATAACATCAGCTGTGTGAGCTTTTAAAGTAATGTCCGCAACAGCGCAGCCAGACTGCTCCTGTCTGTACTTTTAACTCAGGGGTTCTCAACTGGTTTTGCTTCAGGACCCAGATTTTACACTGGAAATCAAGTGGAGACCCACCATAGTAAAAACATAACCTGTATTTAATGTATCCTGGGCCGCATTTCCTTTTATGTTGCATAGTTTTGTTCATGGTTTTCAAGTACAAGGACATGCATCAAGTGACATTATTTTTGTTGTTGACGTCAACAACAAAAGCGACAGGAAGTTTTCTCTCCACACTTTTAAAAATTGAAGAGCATATTTACTTATATGAGTCCATTATTGTCCCGTTTGTTTCCTAATTTCAAACATAATTCAAACAGAACATACATAATACACCGGAGGAAAAGCTCCTCATTACCATGGTTATGTCAGTGTAGCTAGTCTTAAATAATAGTAATAATAATAACAAATTATAGTATTTATGAAACAATAAATACTAGCTGAAACACATCTTGAAACTTTAACTACAACTGCCACTTTTGATATAAAATGAGGGATTTATAATATTTAGATTATTTCATATGAAACTATAACATTTTGTCAAAATATAACAGTTACTTTTACTCATGTAAAATCGTGAAACAATTTTGTAAAGGTGATGATGTATAATAAAAAATTAGAAAATAGCACATAGCACAGTGTTGCTCTTTTCCTCATCAGTGCTGTTTGGCATGTCAGGGCTTCCTACTGTTTGAGAGGTTCGACTTGACTTTCTCCGTAATGCTTTAAACTAGAAATGTCTCACTAGAACTGAAATTGGTCACATCAGTTTTGAGGTCTGTGCACCGCAATATCGAGGGAAGCCCGGTTGTTGCACACGTGCCGGAGAGAAGAGTAGATCATGAGCGCGAGCTGGTTCTGTTACACTCGTGCAAAAGTGCAGATGAGAAGCCTTTAGCTGATTGTGAGATTATCATTAAATCTGCCTCGGCAGTCCTAAATAGGCTATCACTTGGGCGGCCGCGAAATATCTTCAATGGGAGAACCATGGCATTGTTCTTTCCCTGCTGTCCGCGACCCAGTCCTAATAGACCTGCATCCCACTTTTGGGTCACGACCCACTAGTTGAGAAACACTGCTTTACATCACACACACACTCACTTATGTCAGACCCCCTCGCCTCGCTTCTCTCTGACATTTTCTCCACTGTATGTGTGTGTGTGGCACAAGCTGACGAGTCTGACAGGCAGTCAAGGAGGTAAGGAGATGCGCTCGTGCGATTCTCTGTCCGGTTGCATTGTTTTTCTCAATACCGTAGATAAGCAAATGTACATGGTATGAAAACCATACATTTTCATACCGTGGTATACCGTGAAACCGGTATACCGCTGCAACCCAGGTTGGGATGGTGTTCTTCAGGTTGCAAGCCTCACCCTTTTTCCTCCAAACATAACCATGGTCATTATGGCCAAACAGTTCAATTTTTGTTTCATTAGACCAGAGGACATTTCTCCAAAAAGTAAGATCTTTGTCCCCATGTGTACTTGCAAACTGTGGTCTGGCTTTTTTATGGCAGTTTTGGAGCAGTGGCTTTTTCCAATTCCAGAAAACTCAAAAGTTTTACTATGGATATAGATGCTTGTCTACCTGTTTCCTCCAGCATCTTCACAAGGTCCTTTGCTGCTGTTCTGGGATTGATTTGCACTTTTCGCACCAAACTACATTCATCTCTAGGAGACAGAATGCATCTCCTTCCTAAGCGGTATGATGGCTGCGTGGTCCCATGGTGTTTTTTGCGTACTATTGTTTGTACAGATGAACGTGGTACCTTCAGTCATTTGGAAATTGCTCCCAAGGATGAACCAGAATTGTGGAGGTCCACAATTTGTTTTCTGAGGTCTTGGCTGATTTCTTTTGATTTTCTCATAATGTCAAGCAAAGAGGCACTGATTGTTCTGGAACTGGAATTTTCCAAGCTGCTTAAAGGCACAGTTAACACGGTGTATGTAAACTTCTGACCCACTGGAATTGTGATATAGTCAATTAAATGTGAAACAATCTGTCTGTAAATAATTGTTGGTAGATGTCCTAAACGAATTCAGTATATACAGTTGTGCTCAAAAGTTTGCATACCCTGGCTGAAATTGTGAAATTTTGGCACTGATTTTGAAAATATGACTGATCATGCAAAAAAAAGGATAGTGATCATAAGGATAGAAATATTTAAGGATAGTGTTCATATGAAGCCATTTATTATCACATAGTTGTTTGGCTCCTTTTTAAATCATAATGATAACAGAAATCACCCAAATGGCCCTGATCAAAAGTTTACATACCCTTGAATGTTTGGCCTTATTACAGACACACAAGGTGACACACACAGGTTTAAATGGCAATTAAAGGTTAATTTCCCACACCTGTGGCTTTTTAAATTGCAATTAGTGTCTGTGTATAAATAGTCAACGAGTTTGTTAGCTCTCACGTGGATGCACTGAGCAGGCTAGATACTGAGCCATGGGGAGCAGAAAAGAACTGTCAAAAGACCTGCGTAACAAGGTAATGGAACTTTATAAAGATGGAAAAGGATATAAAAATATATCCAAAGCCTTGAAAATGACAGTCAGTACTGTTCAATCACTCATTAAGAAGTGGAAAATTCGGGGATCTCTTGATACCAAGCCAAGGTCAGGTAGACCAAGAAAGATTTCAGCCACAACTGCCAGAAGAATTGTCCGGATACAAAGAAAAACCCCCAGGTAACCTCAGGAGAAATACAGGCTGCTCTGGAAAAAGACGGTGTGGTTGTTTCAAGGAGCACAATACGATGATACTTGAACAAAAATGAGCTGCATGGTCGAGTTGCCAGAAAGAAGCCTTTACTGCGCCAATGCCACAAAAAAGCCTGGTTACAATATGCCCAACAACACCTTGACACGCCTCACAGCTTCTGGCGCACTGTAATTTGGAGTGACAAGACCAAAATAAAGCATTATGGTCACAACCATAAGCGCTATGTTTGGAGAGGGAAAAGAATACCATCCCCACTGTGAAGCATGGTGGTGGCTCACTGATGTTTTGGGGGTGTGTGAGATCTAAAGGCACGGGGAATCTTGTGAAAATTGATAGCAAGATGAATGCAGCATGTTATCAGAAAATACTGGCAGACAATTTGCATTCTTCTGCACGAAAGCTGCGCATGGGTCACTCTTGGACATTCCAGCACGACAATGACCCTAAACACAAGGCCAAGTTGACCCTCCAGTGGTTACAGCAGAAAAAGGTGAAGGTTCCGGAGTGGCCATCACAGTCTCCTGACCTTAATATCATCGAGCCACTCTGGGGAGATCTCAAACGTGCGGTTCATGCAAGACGACCAAAGACTTTGCATGACCTGGAGGCATTTTGCCAAGACGAATGGGCAGCTGTACTACCTGCAAGAATTTGGGGCCTCATAGACAACTATTACAAAAGACTGCACGCTGTCATTGATGCTAAAGGGGGCAATACACAGTATTAAGGATATGCAGACTTTTGCACAGGGGTCATTTCATTTTTTTCTTTGTTGCCATGTTTTGTTTTATGATTGTGCCATTCTGTTATAACCTACAGTTGAATATGAATCCCATAAGAAATAAAAGAAATGTGTTTTGCCTGCTCACTCATGTTTACTATAAAAATGGTACATATTTTACCAATTCTCCAAGGGTATGCAAACTTTTGAGCACAACTGGTTATACACAGTATATATCAGTAAATATATATACAGTATATATATATATATATATATATATATATATATATATATATATTTATTTTTTTAATATATATATATATAAAAAAAAAAGGTCAGGGGTTCAAGCCCCAGCACCGCCAAGATGCCACTGTTGGGCCCTTGAGCAAGGCCCTTGACCCTATCTGCTCCAGGGGCGCCGTATCATGGCTGACCCTGCACTCTGACCCCAGCTTAGCTGGGATATGTGAAAAAAAGAATTTAACTGTATATGTGCAAATGTATAATGTGTGATAAATAAATATAATTATTATAATAATTAATTATATCACTATATAAAGCACCTCTTAACTATATTGTTATTATTGATGTACCTAAGAAAACGGGTATATAACCTAATCTCTGTACCCATAATTATGATGAATCTGTCAATTCTGAGATTAACATTAAACTCACTGTACAAATACATGGTATGAGCCTCACCCTCAATGCTTTCCTGACCGAGAGTGGGTGGCTGTGGATCATCTGTGCGGTAGTCTAGAGTCTGAGGTGCAGGGCTGACGGGTTCACTAGGCTGTGGACTTGAGTTATTGCTGCTGTCTGCCGCTACTTTAAGCTGGTATGAGTCCGACAGAGAACTCTGGTTGCTGTTGTCATCTATGAAGACAGAGGGACAACCATGAGAGGAATTTTCCACTATTTAAAGACATAGCTCATCCAGAAAATCAAATTCTGCCATCATTTCTCACTCTCATGTCATTCCAAACATGAATGACTTTCTTTTATTCTGTGAAACAAAAAGGGATGTTTTGAAGAATGTTCATGCTGCTCTTTTCCATACAATGAAATTGTATACTGACCAGAGGATGTCAAGCTACAAATTGGGGAAAAAGCACCATAAATGTAGTCTACAGGATGTGTGTGCTATATTCCATGTCTTCTGAGTCATAACTTTTTTCTGAGGAACTGACTGGAAGAGATTTTGGATCAGCGATGTCAAACTTGCCGCAATGTGTCTTCATGCTGCAAGTTAGATGCATTTTGAGAGATACGTCTACTTTTATTGTATTTTTATGGTCCTTTTTTTAACTTGAAACATGCTTTTGTTGTATGGACACAAGCACCCGGGACATTCTTCAAAACATAATCTTTTATGTTCCATTGAAGAATGCAAATGATTCAGGTTTGGAAGGACACAATGTTGCAGAATAAATAATAATTTCCTAAAAGTTCCTTTAAGTTTACAATAAACTATATATGCTTTTGAATTCCACATGCAAAGTCTTACCTTGAAAATCTAGTAGTACAGAGCAGCCGTTATCAGATGCCTCTTCTGTGGGGAAATTTTTACGCTGTATCTCTCCACCCACAGACACTCTGCTCTTGTCCTTCTAAAAGGCACCAGGTTTTAATACAGATAGGAAAAAGGAGTTTGGAAATATGTTGATCTGTGCATTTAAAATGGACTAGTGGTGCACCGATCAGGAAATTTGAGGCCGATACGATCTCTGATTTTTTTAACATTACAATTGGGTGATACTGATTTTTTCTTATAGTGCCCTTTGCCACACTTTTGCAAGTTATGTTTATGCCCCACACAGTAAAATTACGGTAACACTTTATAAAAATGTCCCATTTGTTAACATTATTTAACAGCATTACTGTAGGTAACATGAACTAATGAACTTAATGTTAGTTACAACATATACTAATACATTTTTCAAATCAAAAGTAGTATTAGTTAATGCACATTAATGCACTATGAACTAACACAAACTAACAGTGAACAACTGTATTTTTATAAACTAACATTATTAATAAATGCTGTAAAAATATTTTGTTCATTGCTTGTTCATGATACCTAATGCATTAACTTTTTTATTAAGTGTTACCAAAATTACATTAAAATTACATTCATTGTGAATAGCTAACATTTATTTGTATTGAAAACAGTTATTAATAGTTCTGTTACCAATATCAAAATGCCATTGTGACATACTGGCAACCAAAAACCATGAGAGCATCACACACAGCAGAGATACTTTCAAAACGAAGAAAAATATGTCTTGTTGTAACACAAATCACTAATTATTAAGCAAATGCGAGAAGACGCGATGCTGTTATTGAAGGTTAAACAGTTACATCTGTTATTAGTGGTATTGTGACCAACATTAATCTGATTTAAATTGGGATCCTCAGAGAATAGCGCTAGGATGAGTGACTGATGAGATATTGAAAGCACCTGAGAGTCGCATGTTTGATTGACATAGAGAGCGTTCATGTTAAAGAGAGTAAAGCTAAAAGCACTCATGATTGCTCAAACAGTCTCTATCGCCCCACACAACATCTGATTGTCACAACTCACGTTATATCATGTGTACACAGATTTGTATTTGCATGTTTATTTGCTGTTTAATTCGTTTTTATACCCGTTAACAGCTTCTTTATCCCCTTCTTGCTCACTGTGCAACGAGTCATAATAACTACTGTAATGACTCTAGAACAGAGGTGCCCAAACCTTTTCCTATGAAGGGCCAAAAATCAAACTTGATTGAGGGCAGTGGGCCAAAAGTAAACATTGCATATATCAAACTGTATTATTTTCAAATTAAATATTAATACTGCAAAACACACAGGACTCTAAAATAAAAATTATCAAGTGTCCTATACTTGCACAATGCACATAACAGATTTAAATATAATTTTTATGGATGTTGGGTCTCTTTCTCATTTGTGAGTCACTTTGGATAAAATGTCAGCTAAAAATGTAAGCGTTATCTTAAAACATGGTTACTGTCTCTTTAATAACAGCGCATCTCCTCACATTGAACACACTCTGCAGTTTTGGAGAGATGAAGATACAATGCCATGACATTATACTATCAAGTAGGATATTGTTTTGCTTTGTGACAAAGAAGATATTAAAGATATTTCTTATCGTAGACCTAGGCTACACATTGTCCTGGATCTCACTCAGTATTACCATTTATTGGGACTACCAAGTGAAAGGAGATAAAAGCTACAAAGCACATTTCTGCAAATTAAAAAATTGAGAGGCCTATTAATTTAGTTGACTTCAAAATATGATTATGATTAAGAACTTGCCGAAATATGGCATTGTATCTTATGGTTATGAACATTTTTGACAATATTTTAACATCTAGCTGGATCAGGGAAATTGGACGATAACTCCTACACTTGCTTGGATCTTTGTCTTTTTTAAGAATCAGACTGATCCGGGCTTGCATCATGGTTGGCAGGAGCTTTCCATTCTTTAATGATTCCGTATACATTTCTAACAAAAGTGGAGCTAGATCTGTAGCATAAGATCTAAAAAACTCAGCGGCAAAGCCATCTGGCCCCGGAGACTTGCCTGTAGGCAAGGCCTTAATTACCTCGCCAAGCTCCTCCAAGGTTTTCTCAGAATCAAGAAATTTTTTTTGCTCAATCGTCAGTTTAGGGAGTTCTAATGATTCCACAAAATTCCTAATGTCTTCATCCGTAGACGAAGACGTGGAACTATAGGGATCAAGATAGAATTCCTTAAAAGCATTATTAATATCAATGGACGAGGTAAAAATGTCACTGACAGCAGATTTCACTGAGGGAATGGTAGAAAAAGACTCTCTCTGCTTTATATATCTAGCCAAAAGCTTCCCTGCTTTGTCCCCCGACTCAAAAGTATGTCTGTCTTGCCCTAAATAACCAAAACTCCACCTTCCGTGAAAAAAATAGTATTATATCTGTATTTCAATCGGATCAATTCTCTGAGGCCATTAGACGACATTCGGCTCTTCAGTTCTGTCTCGGTACTTTTAAAATTCCCTTCCAACTCCACGAGTTCTCGTGCTTTGGATTTTTTGATGAATGAGGCATACTGTATGATCCGGCCCCTAAGAACTGCCTTAAGTGCCTCCCAAGCCACGCCCACAGAGGATACTGAAGACCAGTTTGTCTCCATATAATCATAGATTTCAGCCTTTAACATTTGTTGGAAATCAGGATTTTATTCTAGAATAGATATATATAAATCTATTCTAGAATAAATCTTTTAGACTGATGAAAAACATTTATAGTCCCTACCAGATGGGTTTAAAAGTCTCCAAACATCTGTAAGACCAAGATTTTTACACATCCTGTGAAGCATCAATGTTGCTCTAGGGGGCTTACACACTTTTGCTTCACTATGATCAAGGACTGAGTCCATCAATAGATTAAAGTCTCATCCCAATATTATATCATGAGGGGTGCCAATGGCTTGCAACATCCCTTCAAGATCTATAAAAAGCCCTGATGATCAACGTTAAGTGCATAAATATTAGCCAAAGTAAGACTTTGTCCCTGAATTTCTGCTAAAACAATAATGACTCTTCTTAATTTATCTTTAATCTGTTTGAGACATTTTAATTGTAGATGTTTACTTATCAGTGTAATGACTCCCCTGCTCCTAGTTGAGGCAGCACTAAAGAAAACATGTCCACCCCATATCTTCTCAAATTTTTAGCTTCCTGCTGGGGAAAGATGCGTATCTTGAAGAAACACTATATCATATTTCCTTCATTTAACAAAAGAAATAACCTTATCTTATGGTTATTAAAAAACTTGCAGCTATCTGTTTTTAGGCAGATAGTTGCAAGTAAACGAGATATCCTCACATTTGACAAACGAATTACAGTATGATGCACACAGATGTTATACACACCCCAAAACGGGTTTTAGTCAGAATAAGATGATGAAATATGAAGAACTAGTTTACTGTACTACAGTTTTTGTCCAGCTGGCAGGGCAGAAAAGGGATTTTTGAGAGTACTGGTCTGTTCACTTATAGTGCTTGTCGTAATGTTGTGTGGTGTTTGGAGTGTTGTTTATATTGAAATACTCCCTCACCTGATTTTATCAAACCCGCTTCACGGGTGCACTTCAGTGGTCGCCTTCCCACAGATATGAAATGCTGCACAACGTATAGTGCGCATTCAAGCCATTATTAATTTCGGATGACTGTACGCACTGTTCCGCGAGTCCACCTAATTACCTGTCATTTCTTAACACTGCTTCAGTTCCTGCTCCGTTTTAAACCAACTAGGTTCTGTCTGGCAGTATTGAATGCCCGCCTCCGACTTTGGAGCTGGCCAATCATAGTGAATATTTTGGGGTGGCACCTGGGATGGCCAATGAAGCAAACTTTCCGACAGCACTTATTTAAAGGTCATTGAAGTATGCATATACATTTAAAAACAAAATTTATCACTTATACCCTCTACTTTTCAAATAAGCTATAGTTTTTGTAATGCAAAAATAAAACGAAATTTTTAAACAAAAAGATTAATTAAAAATGAAGAGCTGCATCAATGCCATATTTTTTTTATTAATAGTACAATGATTTTTTTCCCCTCTTGTCATCTATGGCAAGGCGGGCCAAATCAAATGTCATCACGGGTCAGCTTTGCCCTAGTTTGGGCACCTCTGCTCTAGAAAATGGGCAACTTAATATTCATACATGTGTAATTCTTACACATTTTTAAAAACAAAATGGCATATTCATGTGAATTACATCATATCTGAAAGTTTAAATTTGTGAATGCTTAGAACTGCCAAAAACTCACCTTCCAAAGGCCACTCTGTCATGCTTCAAGGGCAGAGCAAGCACTCATTCATAAGAGTAGCAGTGTGTATGTGAGATTCCCTGCAAAAAAATTGGCCCTGATTCTAGGCACGATCGGCCGATCGCGGATTTAACGAATATCAGCCGATTTCGATCGGTGCACCCCTAAAATGGACAGTGACATATTTTTGTGCATGCATTCGGTTTCAAGTTCAATCATCTGATATGAAGAAAACAACAGGAGATAAACTTAAAGAAAACTACTGCAGGTTATTGCAACTATGCAAACACACTAGAAGAAATGACAAACAGGGACCTGATGTTGAATTACACAGATATGACATACCTCCATTGTGTCGACCACTGGAACCCATTTAAATATTCTTAATGATGTGTCCCCAACTGTGACCCATTTCTTCTCCCTAAAATGATGAAATGCAGCAACTGTGTAACAGGCTTACCATATAAATGACTCAAGCATAATGTTAAAGGTGCCCTCAGTATTTATTTAATTTTAAATATCGTCTTGGGCATACACAGACACCTAGAACCATGGATGCAGCATCAATAAAATGCCATTGTAGAAATGTACTATTCACATTCAGCCATGATTAATTTAATCCATGAGTCAAAGTGTCCAATAAGTAGTATTTGACTGGTCGTGTGATCTCAACATGGCAGCACCCATGAGGGAACCCTCTCCATGTAGAATTTAACAGCTTTTATCCACAGTTTTCCTGAGCAACCACTGGGCGGCGCCATGATGATTTTAATTGCCTGTTTTCTATTTCTGGTCTGGAGACACCAAGAAAAAACTGCCAAAATGAGCGATCCAGAGGAGAACAACATGCATTTAAGTGTTACTTGGAGTAAAAATAAATTCCAGGCTTGTGCAGTTGTTGGCTGTCATAACAACTCAGAATATATATATATATACAGGTGCATCTCAATAAATTAGAATGTCGTGGAAAAGTTCATTTATTTCAGTAATTCAACTCAAATTGTGAAACTCGTGTATTAAATAAATTCAATGCACACAGACTGAAGTAGTTTAAGTCTTTGGTTCTTTTAATTGTGATGATTTTGGCTCACATTTAACAAAAACCCACCAATTCACTATCTCAAAAAATTAGAATATGGTGACATGCCAATCAGCTAATCAACTCAAAACACCTGCAAAGGTTTCCTGAGCCTTCAAAATGGTCTCTCAGTTTGGTTTACTAGGCTACACAATCATGGGGAAGACTGCTGATCTGACAGTTGTCCAGAAGACAATCATTGACATCCTTCACAAGGAGGGTAAGCCACAAACATTCATTGCAAAAGAAGCTGGCTGTTCACAGAGTGCTGTATCCAAGCATGTAAACAGAAAGTTGAGTGGAAGGAAAAAGTGTGGAAGAAAAAGATGCACAACCAACCAAGAGAACTGCAGCCTTTTGAGGATTGTCAAGCAAAATCGATTCAAGAATTTGGGTGAACTTCACAAGGAATGGACTGAGGCTGGGGTCAAGGCATCAAGAGCCACCACACAAAGACATGTCAAGGAATTTGGCTACAGTTGTTGTATTCCTCTTGTTAAGCCACTCCTGAACCACAGACAACGTCAGAGGCATCTTACCTGGGCTAAGGAGAAGAAAAACTGGACTGTTGCCCAGTGGTCCAAAGTCCTCTTTTCAGATGAGAGCAAGTTTTGTATTTCATTTGGAAACCAAGGTCCTAGAGTCTGGAGGAAGGGTGGAGAAGCTCATAGCCCAAGTTGCTTGAAGTCCAGTGTTAAGTTTCCACAGTCTGTGATGATTTGGGGTGCAATGTCATCTGCTGGTGTTGGTCTTGGTTTTTTGAAAACCAAAGTCACTGCACCCGTTTACCAAGAAATTTTGGAGCACTTCATGCTTCCTTCTGCTGACCAGCTTTTTAAAGATGCTGATTTCATTTTCCAGCAGGATTTGGCACCTGCCCACACTGCCAAAAGCACCAAAAGTTGGTTAAATGACCATGGTGTTGGTGTGCTTGACTGGCCAGCAAACTCACCAGACCTGAACCCCATAGAGAATCTATGGGGTATTGTCAAGAGGAAAATGAGAAACAAGAGACCAAAAAATGCAGATGAGCTGAAGGCCACTGTCAAAGAAACCTGGGCTTCCATACCACCTCAGCAGTGCCACAAACTGATCACCCCCATGCCACGCCAAATTGAGGCAGTAATTAAAGCAAAAGGAGCCCCTACCAAGTATTGAGTACATATACAGTAAATGAACATACTTTCCAGAAGGCCAACAACTCACTAAAAATGTTTTTTTTATTGGTCTTATGATGTATTCTAATTTTTTGAGATAATGAATTGGTGGGTTTTTGTTAAATGTGAGCCAAAATCATCACAATTAAAAGAACCAAAGACTTAAACTACTTCAGTCTGTGTGCATTGAATTTATTTAATACACAAGTTTCACAATTTGAGTTGAATTACTGAAATAAATGAACTTTTCCACAACATTCTAATTTATTGAGATGCACCTGTATATTTTATTTTCTCCCCTTTTTCTCCCCAATTTGGTATGCCCAATTCCCAATGCGCTCTAAGTCCTCGTGGTGGCGTAGTGATTTGCCTCAATCCGGGAGTCGGAGGACGAATCTCAGTTGCCTCTGTGTCTGAGACCGTCAATCCACGCATCTTATCACGTGGCTTGTTGACCGTGTTACCGTGGAGACATAGCATGTGTGGAGGCTTCACGCTACTCTCTGCAGCACCCACGCACAACTCACCACGCATCCCACCGAGAGCAAGAACCACATTACAGCGACCATGAGGAGGTTACCTTATGTAATTCTACCCTCCCTAGCAACCAGGCCAATTTGGTTGCTTAGGAGACCTGGCTGGAGTCACTCACCATGCCCTGGATTCGAACTTGCGACTCCAGGGGTGGTAGTCAGCGTCTTTACTCGCTGAGCTATCCAGGCCCCCACAACTTAGAATAATTAATGATATCAACGTAACTCACCTCGGACCATCACTTCATGTCATCTACAAATTCAGGTGAGGCACTGTCTATAAAAAAAAAAAGTCATCTCGACTCTGTGAAATATCAGCATGTTTTTGGACAGTTTTTACAAATGTAATACCTTAAACATTACATTACCCGCAAAGAATATATGCCGATGCGAGTGAAAACACTGCAGACCGGAAACTGAAAACAGTCGAATCGTGGACCACTTTCCACGTTCAGGAAAAAAGTGGATCAGGTGACTATGCCTGGAGTCTTCATCTCATGTGCGTGCTCATGATTTTATACATATGTTTATTCATGTCTTTTGAAGTAGAACTTCTTAAATAAAGAAAAAAAATGACTGAGTGCACCTTTAAAAGAACGATCAAGTTCCCATGCTAATAAAGCAACCATGTGGGGAAAAAGCATTATGAAGTTTCCAAGTGGAGAAACTTTAAGGACACTTCTAAGAACTGGTGTTTTAGGACACATGGCATTACACAGAGTCCATTTGTTGATGAGTTGAACCCAATCCAATATCCCCATTTATTTGAATCACAAAAGTGCTTAGTTTTTGCAGGGCTAAACCCTGACTGAATGTGTTTGGACTAATCATTTGCACAGTAAATGCTTATCATATTGTGTAAAAAAGGAACAATAGTATGAGTTATTTGATGTTATTGGCAGCCACTGAACAGTTCTTCCTTTAGCAGATGAAGCAAGCTTTTAAAAGTCCTCTCTAGTCCCGCCTTTTTTGCCACTTGTCCATTGAGAAAACACAGCCAAGTGCCTCGTCATTGCCTGCAACCGCTGTCAATCAAAAGGCATCCTCTTCCGAAACCCCTCCTCCTCCATTCCGACTGAAGTTTCTCTTTTGAAAAACATTTTTCTTTTTCAAAGTAAGGTGTTGAGTTATACTCACCATCTCCGTACTCTCTCAATGGCAGCCATCACTTTCTTAATGTCATCTTTAGCGCGGCTTCTGGTCTCAGCGCGGACCGAGCGACCCGACATTTCTCAATTTTATCGTACTCTTACTGGAATCGTGTCGGTCTTGCTGTGAGTGCCAAAATCTCGCCTCGCGAGAATTCACGACTTTCCAGAGCTTCAAGACAGATCCCTCCTACTGGTCACAGGTGGCTACTATATGATTTGTGTATTCTGTTCTATTTACATTTTTAATTATGAATGAGCCATGCAGTCATGTAAATCCAGCCTACAACGGAACTGTCCAAGTCTGATACATTGTTCTTGCTTACTAATATGTGATAATGTACAGTCGGCCGGTTATTATCGCACAATAAACGCCGAGAGGGTGATCAGCGCTGCGTCCGAAATCGCTCACTTATTCACTCATTCACTATTTCCCATATAGTGGATGACTGTGAGTGCCCTATATCAGGCAAGGAGTGAACGAAAGGAGTGAGTGAATTCGGACGCTGACGCATGGGCGGACTGGCCATGGGGAGACCCGGGACTTTTCCCGGTGGGCTGGCAGCGGAACTGAAATGAAGCTTTGAACCGGCTCTGTTGCACTAACTCTGTCTTTCGCTCACCCACGCTCTCTCACTCTCTCCCTGCACCCTCCCACGTTGGATTATGGGCAAGATAGCCTGACTGTCAAATTCTCTTATCATTTACTAACCCTAAAGCTATCCCAGATGCAGGGCTGTAGCAAGGTAATCAGGGGCCCCTGACTGTATGTTGCTCTGGGCCACTTTCCTATTAAAAAAAATACAGTTTAGAACTTTTTGTTGGGCCCCCTGTACCTTTGGGCCCCTAGAATCATTACCACCTTTCACCCCACTAGCTACGGCCCTGCCCAGATGTGTATGACTTTCTTCTGCAAAACACAAAGATTTTTAGAAGAATATTTCAGCTCTGTAGGTCCATACAATGCAAGTGAATGGTGATCAGACATTGTTAGCTCCAAAAATCACATAAAGGAAACATAAATGTAATCCATAAGATTCCAGTGTTTAAATTCATATCTTCAGAAGTGATATAATAGGAGTGGGTGAGAAACAGATCAAAATGTGTTTAGTTTCACTTTCACATCTGAAAGTTAAAGTGGAGATTGAATATTGTTCTCTTTCTCACCCACACAAATTATATTACTTCTGAAGATATGGATTTGAACACTGAAGTCTTATGGATTACTTTTATATTTCCTTGATGTGATTTTTTGGAGCTATAAAGATCTGATCACCATTCACTTGCATTGTACGAACCAACAAAGCTGAGATATTTTTCTATAAAACTTTGTTTGTGTTCAGCAGATGAAAGAAAGTCATACACATCTGAAATGGCATGAGGGTGAGTAAATGTTAAGAGAATTTCCATTTTTGAGTGAACTATCCCTCAAAGCCTTTTGCTTCATAAAGAGATAATTTTTTTAATTAGCATAAAAATAAACACGTGGTGAATTCTTACAACTTCACAACTCACAAGTTTCTTAAAGGTAATGCACGTAATTTTTCGATACTATAATACTTTCTCCCATCGCAGCTTAATTTGCAGAGACAACTTTACGTAAACCATACGGCTTCATCCAGTATACTAGGGCTGGGATTTGCCACAGACCTCCCGATTCGATATTACAATGATATTTTCTAGACGATTCAATATTTATTGTGATTCTCTAAGTATTGCGATTAGATTGTTTTTTTTATATAAAAACTTCTTTAAAAGATAAAAAAAATCTTTGTTAACTCCTTTTTCTCATAATGAAATGTCTATTGAAGAACAGTTGTGTCTGAACTGACAATATATAATTTGCAGGTAAATGGTAGGGATGTGCAAAACTACCAATTTAAAACTACCAATCAACCAGTCAGTGCGTTATCGACTAGCTATTAGTCGACTAGTTAGTGCAAAGGAACAGTGGCGCCTGCAGCTGTAGGGCCATATGAGTACCATGAGCGCTCTGACTGACCTGAGAAATATTTACTCTCAGAATATTTCACCAATCATGAAATGTGTCCCATATTTCTGTTGGCTGTTTAAAAGAACTAGCAATGCCCAGTTTGCGAATGAATAATTCTTTTGAGTCGGTTCTTTTCAGTAAGTTGTCCAAACGGGCCAATAATCACTGTGTTTTAGCATCTCTCACAGGAGCGCTGCATTTTTAGATGCTGTGTCAAGTTAAAAAGAGACACTTGCGTTTGGCTTTTTTAGCACAAAAACGCATCTGTCTGTCTGAACGGTTACTGGAAGAAATGCTTTAGCCAATAGTTACATGAATGCTACTCATACTCAAGAAAATAAAAACAAATGCTTATCTTAAAGTCACCAGAATTGAATGCTTTGTTGTTTTTTGCAAAAAAATAAAAATAAATAAATAAATAAAAAAAACATCTCCTGGGAGAGCATGCCCCCGGAACCCCCTAGATGTGAGGTTTATTAGGCAGATTTCTGTGTACCCTCAGTTTAAATCCTGCAGGCGCCCCTGCAAAGGAACCCATAAGGCTGCATTATGTCCATCTGTATTCAACAAATATATACAGTACATCATTTTAACTTATCAAACTAATTTATTTATTTTAGAATATAAAATATAACATATGCTATTACTATTATTATATTACGAATGGAGGCTAAAGAGTAATTTCTGGGGCTGTACTGAATTATGACACATAATAATTCACCTGTAGTCCCTATGTCACTGCATGTTATTTACAGTTGCGTCCTGAGATGGTCTGAGATCCTATGCAGCGTTCTCATAGACAACACTATTCTTACACACTACTCTCAGATGACTGACAGATAAAAAAATAAAAGTGAGAACTCACTATCTGCGTGTTCCGCGAGACGGTAGTGCGCTGCGCGCGTTGGCGCCAAAACGCAAATGAACTTCTGAACAAAAGCAAATCAGACACGTGCATCGCTGGCGTTTCTTTCGTCTGTTCTTCCAAATATAATCAGGCGTGTTTCCTCAAGCACGCGTCTTTGTGTTTAGCTGCATTTCTAGTCAACAGTGGTGGTTAAATGTGCAAAATGACCCGCCACTGCGCATGAATACTCTGGCTGTTAGGTTATAAATATTGTGGGGGCGCGACATGTAGTTTACGCCATCCAACAGTTTGATAAGCCTTTTTACAGATACATTATTAAAGCAGTGTCAGACAGAATCTGCAGAATGACAAATATTCTCCACAAAACCTCTCAAATAAACTTTAAGATTATGCATAATAACAGGAACATTGATCACAGCAGAGGATTTTGACGTCCGACAGTGAACAAACGGCGCTATGATGGCTATAGCAGCAGTGCATTAAATGACTAAACGTAAAGAATTAAGATAAAAAACCTGTTAGTGTGGAGCTCTGCACAAATTTAGTGTCCTATATTTATCTATTAATCATTGTAGCATTAAGATAAACGTATTTTTTATTAAATAAATAATAATAATAATAAAACGATTTTTCATCAGGGAGACGATTTTAAAATCGTTTGGCTCAAGAATCGCGATTTGTAACAGAATCGATTTTTTTCCCAGCCCTAATGTATACACGTTTATAGCATCACAACTGGACCTGTGTTTTGTGCATGATCCTAAAAAGAGGTGACGCTATCAAAACATTGCTGTTTGATGTTTTAGAATCCCAACCAGCCCAACATAACATTGGCTCAACCAATTGCGTGAGTTTGGGGGTGGGGCTCTCTCTTTGTCCAACCAATAAAAGCCAGAGGGAGTGTTTAGGGGAAACCCATTTGGAAACAGTCATTACTTTTGCAATTCAGTTTGGTTACGCTAGTGATGCAGAAGCTACACAATACACTTTTAAAGCTGTCAAAAAGAGACGACCACAAAGAACATTTATAGAAGGTGAAAAAAAGCCATTGACAAACACTTATAAAAACTTGGATTTATTTGTTAAAATCAGCATGCCAAAGCCACTTAATTTTGAAACTGAGAACAGACTGGCATCCCAGTCAACAGAGGCAGTGTGAGTTGTTCACAAAGCAACCTTTAGTTCTTTGGTGCGTTAAGCACTGTGTCCAGAGCCGTCTGAGCATCCACAATCTGCTGCTGGAGTCTCTGTCTCATTCCTTCATTTGAGGCTTTCTTCAACATGACCTGCATGTCCTGGATGGCAGCACGGTAACCGGTTACATTGTGAAAGACACAAATGGCACGGTCCCCACTACTCACTAGGAAACGGTTGTTTATGTCAAACTTAAGGTTGGTTATCTCTTCGCTGTGAACACTATGGAACTCTTCCTCTAATTCACCAGTGGTGGCGTTGTACATGCCTATATCACAACCGTTTGATATGGCTACTACGCGACCATCAGGAGACAGGGCTATGCGGCTCCCCTCTGACACCTGGCATGGTACAGTCCGGAGCAAGTATGGATCCTGCTGTTTCTTGTACTCCACATCGGTGTCCCACAGCTTCCACGTCCCATCTTTAGACACGGTCACCATTCTGTTAAGAAAGAGGAGTGGTATGCATTTTTTTAAAACTAGTAAATCACTCAATTCAAAATCTAGTAGTATTCACACTATTTGGGTTCAAGATAAGTCAGTTTTAATGGGATAGTTCACCCAAAAATGTAAATTGTCACCATTTACTCACACTCAGGCTATGTGTTTGACTATCTTTCTTCTGAAGAACTTTTAGAAGAATATTTCAGTTTTGTTGGTCCATAAAATGCAAGTGAATTGTGACCAAAACGGTGTGTGCTTTTTGGAGCTTCAAAGGCAACATCAATATAATCCATATGACTCCAATGAATCCATGTCTTCTGAAGTGAACCAACAGTTTTTGGGTCATAAAAGACCAAAATGTAACTCCTTTTTCACTATAAATCTTGACATCAGCCGTTTCCCTGGCAATCATGACTTCAATCTCGATTACACATCCAAGCAGCATCTGAATGCTTTGCACATGTATCAAGCACTAGGAAGTGTAATCAAGCTTGAAATCATGATCAGGCCTAGAGACTGCAATGGCAAGATGTGTGGTGAAAAAAAAAAAAAAAAAAATACTTTTTTGGTCTGTTCTCATCCAAAACCGATTTGATTGCTTCAGAAGACATGGATTAAACCACTGGAATCGTATGGATTATTGTTATGCTGCCTTTATGTGCTTGTTGGAGCTTCAAAGATTTGGTCACCATTCACTTGCATTGTATGGACCTACAGAGCTGAGAAAAATCATTGTTTGAAGAATGAAAAAAAATACACATCTTGGAAGGCAAGAGGGTGAGTAAATGAGAGAATTATCATTGTTGGGTGAACTATTCCATGACATGTTAGCATGGGCAATTGCTTTAAGACTGCATGGGATACACAGCATCCCCTAACATTTTATAAAAGATGTGACAAAAAGTTTGATGTACACATAATCTATATAAGTGACTTATCACTCTTCGTTCATTTCAATATTTTACCAAATAAAATTGTAAGATTTCACAATAATGCAGTCTGCTTTTTTTCTACATGAACATGTCCATAGAAAACACATGGCCCATAGAGCACTACTGAAGCCGTGCTTCAAAGAGAGTCCATAACAGATACCTGTACCATTCAATTCATTCACTTGCAACATTGCAGAAACCGAAAACAGTTATTTGTGCGTCTACACTCTTGAAAAGCACAAGCTGCCACTGCATGTTAACAACTATGTGCCCATTTAAAAAGAATTTATTTATACAGTATTATCTGGGCTTAAGTTATATTAATTTCAATGGAAAACAGAAGAGATGATCTTGCCTGCGGGAGTCATTGGAGAAATCAAAGGCGTAAACGCCAGCCGAGTGTCCCTTAAGGTCAAACGCACGAGCAACCTCTTTGAACTCCCCACTTTTCCCAAAGCAGACCTCCCACACCTTCACGTCCGGGGTAAAACCACAGGAAGCAACAAATCTAAAGAGAAGATAAAATTCATGATCATTCATGCTTAATGTAAAAAAAAAAAAAAAAAAAAAAAAAAAAATTGCATGCTCTTTAAGATAATCTTAAAACTCAGGAGGAGCTGCGCAGACAGCTATTTGAACCGACCTGCCACATGGTGAAATAGCAACATGCGAGTTGGTCATCTGATTAGTGTTGATAGTAGCTAAAACCTCTCCCTTCAGATCCCAGATCACAATGGTGGTGTCAACAGAGGCAGACATAATAAATTTACCTGAACATACAAGCAGAATGAGACTGCAAAGTTAATAATTAAGTCAACTGATATATTGCTATGAAAAACATGGAACCTGCGTAGATTAGGTAAAAATCTACAGTAATATGAAATTTAGTACAGTTCAGATGCATTTACTGGAGTCCACTAACCTGTCTCTGCAATTCCAATGTTAACAACAATCCCCTTGTGCTTCTGTGGAAAATCTTCTGGAGCAGCTTTAAAATTGAATGTCCCATCCTCCTTTTTAATCATTTTATAGATGCGAATGGTTTCTCCGTTTGCCAGCCAAGTGATGAAGGCTCTAGGGATACATATTTACGGAAAAGTTCACCCAAAAATGAAAATTCTCTCATTATTTACTTACCCTCATGCCATCCTAGATGTGCATGACTTACTTTCTTCTGCAGAACACAAATGAAGAGTTTTAGAAGAATGTCTCAGCTCTTTAGGTCCTTATAATGCAAGCGAATGGTAACCAAAACTTTGAAGCTCCATAGAGTACACAAAGGCAGCACAAAAGTAATCCATATGACTCCAGTGGTTTAATCCATATCTTCTGAAGAAATCTAATCAATTTTAGGTGAGAACGGATCAAAATATAACTTTTCTTGCGATTACAGTCTCTAGGCACGATCGTGATTTCAAGCTTGATTACATTTCCTAGTGCTTGACACATGCGCAGTACGCTAGATGGCTCTAAGAAGCGTAATCGAGCTTGAACTCATGATCGCCAAGGAAACTGCTGGTGATGATTTATAGTGAAAAATGTTATAATCTGGTCTGTTCTTATCCAGAACCGACTGGATCGCTTCAGAAGACAATAATTAAACATCTTGAGTCTTACAGACAACTTTTATGATGCTTTATGTGCTTTTAGGAGCTTTTACCCCAAATTGTACGGCCCTACAGAGGTGAGATATTCTTCTAAAAATCTTCATTTGTGTTTTGCGGAAGAAAGAAAGTCATACACATCATGATGAGAGAGTTTTCACTGTTGGGTGAACTATTCCTTTAACCAATAAGCCATGACAGATTGAAAGACTAACAGAACACTATGGATTTGTACCATAAAATTAGTTATTGTGCACTTTAATTCAGGTAAATGTACCGAGAGTCAGGGCTAAACCGGACGAACGTGGCATGGTCAAACTCTACGTTGGCCCGCAAGCTTTTGTGATCTCGCTCCAGGAAGTCTTTGGTGCTCCAGATCCTGATGGTACGATCATCTGCGCAAGACACAAGGTATTTACCATTGCTACTAAAATCCAGGCAGGTCACATTGCCACTGTGACTCTAGAGGAGGGAAACAGGACACAAAAAAACAAAGCAAGAATATGGAGGACTTTTAAATTGACAAACATATCTGAAATCATGAAATGCCTTTTAAGACCATATATACAAGTCCAGAAACCACTGTGATACAAATGACCTATTATACTCGTTGCCATGCTTTGGTAGGAAATGACGTCACATGTTTACTATATCTTAAGATTTTAGCACAAATCACCTTTAGAACAGAAGCCAGCAGTTGGTGTGTGAATGTGTGCTGTTGCGGTCTCTCCTTACGGGGGCGCTGTTGATGCTTCTGCTTTTTGGAAGGTGCTTTAGCTGCATTTTCCTCCACTATAACATTATCCAACAGTTTGATTATGGAGACATACCATAAAATAAATGCCATTATAGCCTCAAAACCTGGGCTATACCCGACAGTGCCTTTGAAGTTAATTTTGAGAAAGAACTGGAATATCAATATCTGAATTGTGATTAAAAAGTCTCCTCCAAAAGTAAAGCTCCGCATGCAAAAGGCCGGTGAACCAGGTGGAACTTACCTGGTGCATCTGCGTCTTTGTTCTGTTCATTCTGCTCAGATAGTTCACTTTTCTGTCTGCCAACAGCCACGGCCACTAAAATAACCAGCGCACCTATTAATACTGATAGCGCAAGAATCGCAGCAAACTCCATCTTGGCGAGATGTGTGCCACGTTATCAAGCCTCCAGATACGTGCAAGTAGACTAGGACTATTAGTACTGGCCGATCTCGTGTTTACTGTCTGTTCTCTGTAACTCGAGTCGCTCTTGTATTGTGTCCACCTTATTCTAATGACTCGTTGGCAACACAATACCTTGTTAAATAACTCTCTTGCTGGAGCAAACGCCTCAGTCCAGCGCGACTATTACTTGTGTTTTGTAAAAGCAATTACAATATTATTAAGTTACATGCATGAAATCAAACTCGGTTTGTTTTTCTCAAAGAATGATTTACTAAGCTTATTCGGGCTCACGAGACGAGGGTCGCTTCGCCAGTGCGCATGCGTGCGGGTCTCTTCCTTGTTTTTGAATGACTTGCTCTGGGAATGTAAAGATGTGTTAGTGCTCTCTGGCGAACTGGAGTCTCGGTTGAAATTGACCAACATACCGGGCAGTCAAAGTTCAGTAGTTAGATAGAACTATAGCCCCAAATATACCTTTTTCAGAGTAACACCGTATTTCATTTTTGACGGGAATGAAAACGAGGCTGCGAGTATCTCTTTGATGCCATACATTGTATAAAGATCACATCTAATTTCCACAACACGTGTTTTAATTAAAAGTTTTAAATGTACTATTTACTATTTAAATGTACACCTTAGACATTGAATAATACACATACAAGTCCATGCACGCATTTATTTTGAAAAGACAACCATTTTTCTAAAGGAAAATGTTGAAAATATTTCCAGTTAGCACTTAAAATACAATCTACCATGCATTTATTACAATCTATTCATAATTTTTTATCTTTATGTAAAATAAAATTATCCATCCACAAGCAGTACAGCATGACATCATGCAACACATATCATTGTAGTCCTTTGTTTTAAAAACAGAGGTCCCTTGGGTTAAACCTACCATGAATTGCTGGGGACTGCATGCATTTTATAGTAAATAAGGCAATTGTAAAAAGTCTCCTACTTTGGCTTGTGTTAAAATCTGACGTACCATTTTATTATGTTCCATCACAGCTGAATTTGATTCAGTACTACCACTTAAAGGAATAGTTCACCCAAAAATGAAAATTTGCTAATAATTTACTCACCCTCAGGCCATCCAAGAAGTATCTGAGTTTCTTTCTTCATCAAAACAGAATTTGGATTTCATTTCAGGCCTCCTCCTCTAAACAATGCAAGTGAATGTACTCCATTTTTTGACGGTCCAAAATGCATATTTAGAGTGCATCAAAATAATCCACACGACTCCAGTCGACAAATAAAGTTCTTCTGAACCCAAATGATTGATTATTTTTAGAAACAAAACAATACTTATATACTTTTTATCTACAAATGTTCACTCTGTGACGTGCGCTCATGAGAGGGATGACGTAAGCTAGTTGGTAAGGTTACGCGTCACGTGGAGGAGGAATCAGGAAGCGTGTCATTGTTTACATTGTTTTTTTAAATTATTATTTGAAAAATATTTTTTATTTTGTTTTATATTGTTTTGGTTTGTGAACAGCACAAGTTTCTCTTGTAAACAATGACACCCTTCCTGACTCCTCCTCCATGGACATTCACTTGCATTGTTTAGAGGAGGAGGCCAGAAATGAAATAAGTCTTAAATTCTGTTTTGATGAAGAAAGAAACTCAGATACATCTTGGATGGCCTGAGGGTGAGTAAATTATCAGCAAATTTTCATTTTTGGGTTAACAATTCCTTTAATAGTTCACCCAAAAATGAAAATTCATCATTTACTCACTCTCATGCCATCCCAGATGTGTATGACTTTCTTTATTCAAACAATGATTTTTCTCAGCTCTGTAGGTCCATACAATGCAAGCGAATGGTGGCCAGAACTTTGAAGCTCCATAAGGCACATAAAGGCAGCATAAAAGTGCTCCATATGACTCCAGTGGTTTAATCCATGCCTTCTGAAGCAATAAGATAGGTGTTGGTGAGAAACAGATCAATATTTAAGTCCTTTTTTACTATAAATCTTAACTTCCAAACAACTACTTCTTTTGTTTTTTGGCGATTCGCGTTCTTCATGCATATCACCACCTACTGGTTGGGAATAGTCAAAGGTGGAGATTTATAGTAAAAAAAGACTTAAATATTGATCTGTTTCTCACCCACACCAGTCAAATTTCTTGTGAAGACAGATTAAATCAGTGGAGTCGTATGGATTACTTTTTAATGCTGCCTTTATGTGCTTTTTGTAGCTTCAAAGTTCTGTTCACCATTCACTTGCATTGTGTGGACCTACAGAGCTGAGATATTTTCTAAAAATCTTTGTTTGTGTTCAACAGAAGAAAGTCATACACATTCAGGACGGCATGAGTGAGTAAATTATATAATAATTTACATTTTTGTGAACTATTCCTTTAAATTTCACCATAATTAGACATGTCAAACATTCAATAACTATGTAAAAAAATATAAATTTTCCTCCAGAATTTATTACTTATAATCTCTAGGTTTGTAACAATCCCAATTTCTTGTCAGAAACTGTCCACTGGTTTTTCAAACAAAACACATGATAATGGGAAGAATTGTGCTGAATTGAAAAAAAAAAAAAAAAAAAACTCCTTACACCCAGAGTTGTACTTTGAATGAGTGGTTTAACAACACTGAAGTGCCTCTATTAGTAAAATAAACCACTTAAGTGCATCTTCTAACATGATGGTTCAAATACTTAAAGGGCTAGTTCAGCCAAAAATGAAAATTTCAGAATCAGAATTCTATTTGTTGGTCAAGTAATTTGTGCTTTTAAGGAATTTGTCTTTGTGGCCTGCTCCAACAAGTAGACATGTCATATCAGGTACTTTTGGTATGATATTACACAGAATGTACAATATACAGTATACACAAACAATACACAATATATACATAAAATGTACAAAAGACTATATACTACATATTTACTCACTTTCATGTTGTTCTAAATCCATATGAATTTCTTCCTTCAGTGGAACACAAAAGGAGATGTCGGGCAAAATGTCAGTCTCAGTCACCATTTGCTTTTATTGCAGCTTTTTTCCATTCAATGAAAGTGAATGGTAAACGAGGCTGACATTCTGCCTAACATCTTATGCGTTCCACAGAAGGAGGAAAGTCATACAGGTTTGCAACAATATTTGGGTGAGTAAACAATAACATAATTTTTGGGTAAACTATCCCTTTAAATCAACTTACAAAACTCAGTAGCTAAACATTTGGGGAGCAGCAGTGGTCTGTTGCTGGGGAGGTCCAGTGACTTGTGACTGGATCTGATGGCTCTGTTCTGGAATTGCTTGTGGCTGTTCCGGGGGTGCCTGGGGGGCTTGTGCACCTGGCTGAGCATCGTCCATGGTGGTGGTGTGAGCACCATCAGAAGGGGCGACTGGCCTCCAGGTTACACCGGGCTGCTCTAGCTGATGGGAGAGCGGATTGACGAAGGTGGTGAGGTTTATGAAATGTGCGACTGATTGTGGAGCCGTGGCCCCTGGGGGCCCCACTGCCTCTGACTGGAGATCGGCCGGCCGGTTGTGCAGCATGGCTGAGCCGCTGACCGCATCAAAGGTCACAGTGAGTATGGAGCTATCCAGTGTGAGGGGTCGATCGCTCGGGGCGAGATGGCCGACAGCAACAGGCTGCAGGCTGGTGAACTGGGCTGGAGCGGGCGTGGTGATGGGGGTCACTGTGATGTTGGTCAAACTGACCGTGCTGGAGGGGGAAGGAGCTGGGGGGGTGTTGGGGTCAGCCAACACCACCACCTGCGTGTATACATTTGACAGAGGAGCTGTTATTCAAAACAATCAAATTAAGCAATGCCTTTCTGATACAAAACGGTTATCATGTCGACTTTAAAGGGCAAAATGGCAAGAGATCATAACTGATGCAACAAACCTGCTGAATGCTCTGCACAGCAGAGCTGGTTTCATCTCCCACGGTGGCTGTGAACTCAGCAGCTTTGATGGTGAAATCAGCATACTCGTCTGAATCAGATGGCTCAGGCTCTTGAAGCAGGAGTTTTGTCTTTTTCTTGGCAGGACTGAAGTTCCTGTGGGTTTTTTCTGGAGCGAGAGAGTTTTTCTCCAGAGTCACAGTGGTCTGAACAGGAGCAAGAATGACAACCAGAAACCAGTGAATGAAAAACCATTTAAAATGTGTGTACAAATGTTTACATTTACATTTACATTTATGCATTTGGCAGACGCTTTTATCCAAAGCGACTTACAGTTTACTTATTACAGGGACAGTCCCCCTGGAGCAACCTGGAGTTAAGTGCCTTGCTCAAGGACACAATGGTGGTGGCTGTGGGGATCGAACCAGCAACCTGATTACCAGTTATGTGCTTTAGCCCACAACGCCACTACGTTGAAAAAGTATGTTTGTTACACAAAACAGCCCAAGTCCTTTTGGCAGGCTTTACTCAACTTCTGGGACTAAGGGCAAGTTTTGTTTATCAATCTGTCTGGAAACAAAGTAGTGTTAACAAGGTACCCGGTTGATGAAATTAGCGTATTTGAAGAATTTACTGGATACGTTTTCAACCTTTGTGGCATCAAATCTTTGAAAAATACTTTTTGTTTGAATCACTAAATAGCATTAAACTATATATACGCAAGCAGAACTGTATATTTTGCGGTGCTTGCTGATGTGAAATAATAATCAGTATTATTTTAGATAACTTTTGTATGGACTGAAATTCCAATCACGAGTCTTGGTGTTTTCTGTACAACAGTTTTGTTGACAATGTCATTGTATTGTTTAAATTAATTTTTAATGCCTGTATTTCATTGTGGTATAAATTATTTCACATAACCCCACCCCTAAACATCACATAAAAACAGTGAACTGTGGTTGGACACTTTAAATGTCTATCAGATGTGAATAAATGTCTATCAGTCTCTTCCTGTCTAAAGGCCTTTGCACACCAAATGCAAATTTTTGCCGCGATTTCCTGCTGCGATTAACATTTTGAATTTAAACAATGGATTACTATTATGACATTCACACCTGGAGCGAACATTAAAGCCTGGTCCAGTAGTGAGGATGTGTATTTCATTTGCAACAAATGTCTTAAAAACTGAAATAAATAAATAAATAATAATAATAATTCTCATATGGGTTCTCTTAACATGTAAATTATATCGCTGCATCACTGCCTTGCATCCCCTTTAAAAAAATCTGATCTTATTTGGATTGACTTCATAATATATTCCATATTGCTGCATTTAATCCTATGCGAGTTCTCTTTGCTTTGTATCACTTTTTTAATAAACAACTCTATGGATCTTACGTGTTTTTCTTCGCCAAATATTAATTATATTAATACTATTGCTGTGGCTGTCAGTGAACTCTGTGCACCTTTACATACCAAAAACTTGGTGGTTTCTCCACAAAAGTGTAATGAGTAATAGTGAGACAAACAGAACCAATAGCAGACGAACAGTTCAAAGGATTTATTTACAATAACTTAGGTAGATGAGAAGTGCGCGCCATGGGGCATGGATTGCAAGGGGCAATCCTTCACCCAACACGCGGGCAGAGACAAAGTATCCTCCGTGGATGGCCAGCTGGCACGCAGCAAACTGGAAGGCAACCACACACCCGACACGCGGGCAACCAATAGATACACGAGACAGGACCAACTAGGCAGAGAGAGTGAGGTTAGTACATAACATCAAACAGCTATCTATAATGTAAACTCATTACAAACTACAAAAAACTACATTCAACATTAAACAATCCAGCCAAGGACATGACACACGAGAGGATTAAAATTGGCATGAACAAACAAGGAACAGGTGACACTCGCCTGCTGTAAGTTGGCATGATCAGCGTTTCCATGGAAACGCTCAGGGTTCCAATGGAATTGCTGATTCAGCATGCCAGCGGCACCTGAAACATGAGGAAGAAAAGTCAACACGCTTGGAACAAAACAAACAGAGCACAATGATGCCACGGTCCTCGTCAGACAAAAACCCAACTTGACAAGGTGACAGGACCGTGACATCACCGGAGAGCACACGGCGGTAACTCGCGCATGGCAGTAACCAACAACCAGACCTGTACGCTCACACAAAGAACGTACATGAAACACGAGACAGACAGGTGACGAAGATGCCACGGTCCTCGTCAGACAAAACCTGACAAGGTGACAGGACCGTGACATCACCGGAACCACACACCCAACACGCGGGCAACCAACAGATACACGAGACAGGGCCAACTAGGCAGAGAGAGTGAGGTTAGTACTTAACATCAAACAATCCAACCAAGGACATGACACACGAGGGGATTAAAATAGGCATGAACAAACAAGGAACAGGTGCCGCTCAGCAGCTGTAAGTTGGCATGATCCGCGTTTCCATGGAAACACTCAAGGTTCCAATGGAAATGTTGATTCCGCATGCCAGTGGCACCTGAAACATATGAGGAAGAAAAGTCAACACGCTTGGAACAAAACAAACAGGGGACGATGATGCCACGGTCCTCATCAGACAAAACCTGACAAGGTGACAGGACTGTGACATCACCGGAGAGCGCACGGCAGTAAATCGTGCACGGTGGTCACTAACAACTGGACCCGTGCACTAACACAAAGAATGTACACGAAACATGAGACAGACAGGGGATGATAATGCCACGGTCCCACCAGACAGAAACCCAACCTGACAAGGTGACAGGACGTGACAGGAAACACAACAGAAAGGGAGGGAAGGGAGGGAAACCAGGGAGGGAGTTTAAGTAAAGGGGTGTGGTCCGGAGGCCTAGGAGGAAGCCTCAGGGCAGAGGCAGGGTCTTGCAGCCTGGGAGGTGGCCTAATGGCACAGGGGACAGTGAACTGGGCAGCAGCCGCTGGACAGGGTTCAGGAGGGAGTGGCTCAGGGGGCAGAGCCGTGGACAGCTCAGGCATGGGCACTGGTCACGGCTGGGGAACGGCTTCCTCGGCAGTGAGCACTGGCAGTGACAGGGGAACAGCCTCCGTGGCTGTGAGGACAGGCGGTGGCCAGGGAATGACCTCCATGGTCGTGGGCACTGGCAGGGGCAGGGGAACAGCTTTCGTGGCCGTGGGAGCTGACAGCGGCAGGGGATCGGCCTCAGTGACCGTGGGCGCTGGCAGCAGCAGAGGAGTTGCTTCCGTGGGCGCTGGCAGCTGCAGGAAACGGCCTCTGTGGCCGTGGACACTGGCAGCAGCAGGGGAACAGCCGCCGCGGACGCTGTCAGCGACTGAGCAGGCACCTGGTCCTCCTCCACACGTTGATAGGTTCATCACACTCCAGCAGGTCCGGATTGAATACTCGGCAGAGCTCCATGGCCAATGCTAAGAACGACACGCAACTAGCACGTCCATTGTCCCACATGGCAGTTCCCCAATCAGCGGCCCTTCTGGTGAGGCGCAGGATGACGTAAGCCACCTTCACTCTCCAACGGGAAAGCAGAGGGCTGTGACGTGAAGAACAAGGAACATTGCGAAAGGAATGCGCTACAGGATTCAGCCTCAACTGAATACGGGGCTGGAGGGGGAACGCGGGCTTCAAAGTGTCCAGGAACCAGGGGAACTGCCGGAGCTGGTAAGGATGCTTCCTGAGAGGGGCCGGCATCAGGAGATAGGCAGAGCTGCTGCACAACGGAGGTGAGCTCGGTGAGAGCCTGGTTCGAAGTGGAGATGCTGACGTCCCGGCAAGGCTCCCTGCTGAGAGAGGGCGGAGCAAAGAGTGGATTTCTCCACTGGGTCAATACTTGGCTGGACTGTTCTGTAACGAGCGATAGCAAGACAAACGTATCCGATAGCAGAGGAACAGTTCAAAGGATTTATTTAAAATAACTTAGGTAGATGAGAAGAGCATGGCATGGCCACGCAAGGGGCAATCCTTCACCCGACACGCGGGTAGAGACGAAGTATCCTCCGTGAATTACCAGCTGACACGCAGCAAACAGGAAAGCAACCTCACTCCCATCATGCTGGCAGAGATGAAGTATCCTCCATGAATGACAAGCTGACATGCAGCAAACTAGAAGGCAACCACACACCCAACACCCGGGCAACCAACAGATACACGAGACAGGGCCAACTAAGCAGAGAGAGTGAGGTTAGTACTCAATAGGGCTGAAACGTTTAGTCGACGTTATCGACAACGTCAACAAGAAAAAATGTATCTCATTTAATGCAACATGAGATCATTTGTAACGCTAATGTTGACGCGTGAGAGCAGCACTTCAGCTCGTGCCTGACTGAGGAAGAAAACACAGCTAACAGTCCAGATGCACTATAAATGTTCCAAACAGCTTCAGGTGATGTAGATCGCAAAGTATGAGGAAATTATACAAAAATACCAAGTAAGTAAATAGAGAAGCAGTGTCTTTGTGACCTGAAATAAAGCGGAGCCGTACCCGGTGTTCTGCTTGAACAAAACTTGCCTGTCAAAGCATCTAAAAATGAAACACCTTGGCGTCATATCTTTAATGCATCCTTTATTAAAGTTAAAATAATAAGGAAGCGGGTTGTATAAATAAGCACAAACTCCGGAAAAACTGGCATTTCTCTACGAGTCGCGTGAAAAACAGCGCGATAGACTTTCAAACTTCTCCTGGCTGATACACCATCTCGTGCGCTTGCTGCAGCTAGATTATAATGTGATGGCTCACGACGTAGTGAATCATAGTATGTGTCACGGTGTGTATCTTATCGTGAAGAAAATTGGTGATTCGAGCTCTGTTAAGAGAGAGTTTGTTTTTTGTGAGTTAAAGATTAATCAAAGTGAACACAAAGGTGAAAGGGTGTAGTCTTAGCCCATTATACAATCCAGAAAAATTGGTTTTAGATTTGTTCTTACGAACATTTACTTTAGCAGCTACACTGCAGAAGAAAACATTGCTATCAGAGAATGTTGAATATAATATTTAATATTTAAATATTTCAAAATATCTAAAAATCCTTAAAACAAGATACATTTACCTGAGAAGCAACATAAGATATTTAGACTTACTTTCAGAGAATGTCTCTTGAATATAAGTATATTTTGTCTTTACTGCACTGGCAAAAGTATGAACAATTGCAAAAATACACTTATATACAAAACACACTTATATTCAAGATAAATTATCTGAAAGCAAGTCTAAATATCTAATATGTTGCTTCTCAAGTAAATGTATCTTGTTGTAAGGATTTTTAGATCATTTTAAATGGAAAACAAGACAAGAACACTTGATAACAATAGGATTTTTTTTTCTTCAGTAAATTGTTTAATGAATTAAACAATAAAAATCCAAGTATTTTTTTCCTTGTAATTCAGTGAATGTCATTTAGAGGTATTTTTAAAAGATGATTTTTTCCTCTTTATCGTTAGTAAGCAAGTTAAATACAACCTTTTAGTCAAGGCACAAGCTGAATAGTCAGTTAAGAGCTAATGATTAATCGTTGCAATAATTGCCCGAATAGTCGAATAATCATTAGATTAGTCAATTATCAAAATAATTGTTAGTTGCAGCCCTAGTACTCAACATCAAACAGCTATCTATAATGTAAACACATTACAAACTACATTCAACATTAAACAATCCAGCCCAGGACATGACACACGAGGGGATACAAATAGGCATGAACAAGCAAGGAACAGCTGTCGCTCACCAGCTGAAAGTTGGCTTGATCAGCGTTCCCATGGAAACAATCAGGGTTCCCATGGAAACGCTGATTCCGCATGCCAGCGGCACCTGAAACACATGAGGAAGAAAACGTCAGCATGCTTGGAACAAAACAAACAGAGCACGATGATGCCACGGTCCTCGTCAGACAAAAACCCAAACTGACAAAGTGACAGGACAGTGACATCACCGGAGAGTGCATGGCGGTAACTCACGCACGGCAGTAACCAACAACCGGACCCGTGAGCTCACACAAAGAACATACACAAAACACGAGACAGACCAGGGATGATAACGCCACAGTCCCGCCAGACAGAAACCCGTGACGCAAAAGTATGTAATCGTTATTGCTGTGCTATCGTTAAGTCATTAACAGCTGTGCTGCCATTAGCAATAGTAAAGTATCAAATGTATAACGCAAGTAGATATACAGTACATGGCAATAAGTTATAATCAGTATTGTTCCAATTGACAACATTATTTTAACAGTCATTATATTTGTGTGCATTACGCAGTGATTTTAAACAAATGTACATAAGTATATATGTACATGTGTGGCAGTGGCATATAATCACTCTTGTTTCAAATGATAACATGATTTAACTGTTAATATTATTTTTTCCACTTGATTATTTCTAATCACCCCTTAAACTGTGTATACATGATAATACTGCCAGTCAACTCATCCAGCAGGTGAACTGAAATAATTTGTGAAAGTGTCTTGAATATTTTCTTTCTCATTGAGCAAATCAGCAAAAACAAACTCTTCATCACTGCTGCAGCTTGTAGAGAAATCAGTTTTCGTTTCTCAATCTGCTTGCTAGAGAAATCATCTGTGTGTTTTGGTTATTTTGCAAACTTAGTAGTTCTTCTTCTTTTAATCTATGATGGACGAAGGGCAGACCAGCTGAAAGGAGCTTTGCTCCATCTACTGTAACAGGGTAAAATTGTTTGTCGATTAGCGCCACCTATTGTACAGGTGTGAATGTGCTAACGGAGAACATTCGCGTTTGTGAAAGAGCCATTCGCCTGCGATTCGCTTCACATAATCGCATCACCTCCGGTGGGAAAAGGCCTTAAGTAGGCGGATCTTGGCCAGAATAAACTGTGTGAGGACCAGACTTTATGCCGCAAGTTAAAAGTTTGGTTAAGTGAGACTATTAAAACACAAACCTGTGCGATATTGATGGTGGAGGCGTCAATCGTAGAAGGCTCTTGAAGATCATTAAGCTCGTCCAATGATACAGTCATAGTCTGCAGAGAGGTCACATGAAGTTTAGACCACTGGGTTTCCATAAACTCAAAATGTTCAAACGTGTGACTAAAAAAGCATTCTACCATTAGTGTGCGTGTGGTTGCTTGGCTGACCTGCCCACCCCTCACCTCAGGGTGTTTACGACGAATGTGGCGGTTCATGGAGGCGCGGGTGGAGACTTTTGTGCCACACAGGTGGCAGCTCTGAGCTTCCACCTTCTCATGGGTCAATTGCATGTGTTTCTGCAGCATATACTGTGTCACATACTTCTTATCACAGACCGAGCAAGAAAAAGTCTTTCCCACTGCAGAGAGACAGCAGAGACTAAACATTAGCCTCTTGTATTTTAAACCAAAATCTTTGTAGTATTTCTGTAAAGTGAAGAATACCTGTATGAATAAGCTTGTGTGTCTCCATTGTGTTTCGCTCACTAAAGGTCTTTCCGCACAACTCGCACATGAAGTCCTTTGTACCTGGAGGAATATTTGTAAATCTCTTACACTATATGTGATCAGGAGTGGAGCTAGGGGGTGGCCAGGGATGGACCGAAGCCTGGCCACCCCACTCGCAATTGCCGTTTTGGTCATTTTTTTGTCTTGGGAACAATCTAGTTAGTCTTTCTACACCAACAACCACCAAGCCCCAACGCCTGACGGATGATATGAACCCCACCCCCATACAACGATGTGCCACCAACGAAGACTACTAGCATCTTACATAATTTTTTGCAATGTCCAGAATATTCTGACTATTTTCAGTAAAGCTGTGCATTATGTATGCTATGTTAATTGAATACTACTTACTGTACTTATAGTTTATTAACTTATGAACGTAACATTCATGAACATGTAGCCAATTCAAATTCAAATCTTTTGAAATATGCATCATATTCTTAACATTAAAGAGCATGTAAACATGATCACCTCAGGTCCTCACCTGTGTGCCTTTTAAAATGTTTCAGCATATTGACTTTCTGGGCAAACTTGCGATTACACTCTTTACATTCATATTCTTTAATTCCCTTATGCAGCTTCATATGATGTCGCAGGGCATGTTTTGTCTTCATACCTGGGAAATATAGATAGATACATACAAATCTATCTATCATTTACATGCAATGCAAAGTCTGACAACAGAGAGAAAGATTAAAAGGAATATTCCGGGTTCAGGTTAAGCCCAATCAACAGCATTCGTGGCATAATACTGATTACCACAAATTATTTTGACTCATCACTCCTTTACTTTGCAAAAACTGAGGTTACAGTGAGGCATTTACAATGAAAGTCAATGGGGCCAATTTTTGAAGGGTTTAAAGGCAGAAATGCAAAGCTTATAAAGAGCACTTACATTCTTCTGTTAAAACTGGTGTATTATTTGAGCTGTAAAATTGTTTAAATCTTAGTTTTTACAGTCAATTTAGGTTTTACAGTGTAATGTTGTCACAGCGACAAAGTTGTAAAATTCAACATAGCCACAGATAAGGTTAGTAAGTGATTTGAATCACACTAGAAAAATGTTAACATGCATATTGTTTATGTATTGTGGCTACACATTTGAAATTATGAGTATTTTAACGTTAACGATTGGCCCCATTCACTTCCATTGTAAGTGCCTTTTCTTTTTTAAAGAGGTCATGACATGCCTTTTTTATTATTTTAATATGTTCCTTGAGGTTCACTTATAATTTTTGTAAAGACTTCTGGCACAAAAAACAGTCAGAAACACTCGGTTTATGTGCTGCTTCTTTAAGACTTGACAGTAAACACCCACTTTTATGATTGGCTCTCTGCTCTTTGACTGACCTGCTCTCTCCTAGTCATCTCCCTGCTTGCCACTACTGGGCAGGGCTACGGAAGTGATAAGGTAAAGTAGGTGTTGAAGTGTTGTTGTGGGTGTGGTCAGATGCAAATATCTACCACAGTGTGACATCATAATGTGGAGGAAGTAGAGAACGAGTCGTTTTGGCAGCTTGGTTTCAACAAATGCTCTTCTTACATGTGAAAAGATCAAGGAAAATTTGATGGCCCTTTAAAAGAAAAGGAGGGGTGTGTATAAATACATTTTGGGGGTAATCAACATTATGCCACAAATGTTGTCGATTGAGTTAAACTTGTAGTAAACCCAGAAGGTTCCTTTAGGATTATTCCAAATTCACAATTAAATCAAGTTTGTGAAAACAGTATTGAACCTATTGGCAGTTTAAAATGAAGGGCAGTAATTTTCCAAATGATCATGTGCGGTGTATACAGTGAGATGTGTCTGCACCTTTCCCACACTCCGCACACAGAAAGTCTCGGACGTTGTCATGGACTCTCAGATGTTCTTTCAGCATGTCTTTTCTGGCGAAGGACTTTCCACACTGATCACAGCAATGGCTCTTCACTCCTGCAGAGGCCAAATGCCTTATTATCATCATCAGGAAAGCTTGAAGTAGTTATTTTCAACTCTAGTCAGTCATAACTAGTAATTAAATGGTAATGATCAAATTATTGCTGTTTATTATGAACTAGTTATTAACTGCTTATTGGAAGTATTGGGAAATAACCTTGGTGAAGATTGCACTAACACCACTTAGAACTGACCCAAATTTCTACCAGTGTACTACTAAGAGTTGCACCATTTTCAAATTTTGAGCATGACATCTATTTTTCCACTTGTGCACTAGAGTTTCTCACCTGTGTGGATGATTTTGTGCCTTTCTAGGTTCCCGATACTGTTGAAGATCCGTCCACACATTTCACATGGATGGATGTACCTGTGAAAAGAATACTGCTTTGCATCTAATGTTTTTCAAATGCCACATCAAGTAATGCTCTGAAAGTCTTTAGTGTGTCTGTCTTACTTCTGCACTGCAGGATCGACCAAGCGATCGCGATGGATGACCAGGTGAGCGTTGTATGTTGCCTTCAGAGCGAAACGGCGATTACACATAGTACAGTTGTAACCTTTTTCCTTATGCATGTCCATTATGTGTTTCAGATAGTCCCGACCCTTGACAAATGTCATCTGGGGAATGGAGAGAAAGAGACAATGAAATAATGCGTGACTGAACAAGGGAAAGCTGTAAACACTGCAGCTATCTTCCTTCATTGAAAAGATCTTATTGTCAGTTTTTGTCGGAATTACTGTAATTACGAGTTTCCAACCAGTAACAACCATTCACGTCTTTTTAGAACTCGTTTTGTTACAAATTTTGGAATTGTAATGTTGACTCGTAGCACTTAGAAATATTTGGGATTTTGTTAACGTAAAAATAAAGTGAAGCCCAAGCACTTTGCGTTCACAATGCATGTTTTAAGCGAACCGCTCTGAGGTTACTTTTTGTTTGAAAACATATTAATTTGGCTATGTTTATGCCTCTCATCCACACTAGAATGGCGCTTTCCTCCAACGAAAACTGAGACTTTCTAAAATGCTCTTCATTACTGCATTCTTTGGAATCCGATGACATTAGGAAAATGGAGTTTTCAAACAAATATAGTGTGCATGTGGACAGAACTATGAGCCTCAGGCATGCTTAAAGTATGTTTAGTAGTATACAGACAGAACAGAGTGCCGTCGATTCACTTTGAAGCACGCAGCATATGGTGTATTTATTTAAATATTGTATTATACAGTAAATAAATATTTTACGTAATAAGTTTTTATTTATATATGTATAATGTAATATAATTATTTTATACATATATATATATATATATATATATATATATATAAATAAATCTCAGCACTTGCACAAGGCCATAATCGTATTTTCGCGTTATTTCGATTCATTGTGCTATCCTAATATGAAGATTCTAAACATGACAACTCCTCCCTTACCTGACACTTCTTGCAGCTGTATTTGTGGTGTTCTGAATCATTCTTTTCATCCTCCTCATCCAAGCTGTCATCACTCTCCTCCATAGAGATGCCAATCTTCTTGATGAAGTCTTCTCTCTCCTGCTCATTCATTAAGGCAATGTCCTGAGAGGAACATGTTTAGGAACTCAGTTAGAGAACATATATTATATTGCTATATGTTAGTCAGCATGCTACAATTCCTCACCTTGAAGTGCACGTGGATATGATCTCTCAGGACATCAACGCGGAAGAACTTGCGGCCGCAGATCTCACAGGTGTATTTCTTATCCCCGTGGGTTAGTAAGTGTTTGTTCATGTTACTCCGACAAGAAAACACCTAGAAGCAATGTAAGCCGGAACTTCTGCTAAGCGCTAAATTAGACATGTTGCAAATTAGGGCTCTCGCACAACAAACTGCTTAAAATGACGTTAAACTTGAATGATTCACTCAACTACCCTGCTCTCAGCTTCCTGCTTCCAAATTCTGTGATATCTGTCAGACAAAATACCAACTCCGCGAGTCCCTTAGACTAGGACCTCACCTTGCTACAGATAGGACATGCTGACGGCTCTTTCCTGTACTTGGATCCCTCCTCCCCGTTGACTTCAAGCTCCTCGCGTTTCATGCTTTTTGGGCCTGTGGAAAAGCAATGGGTGGTGGGGGCCGTTGGTGCACATTCAGAGGAAGGGACATAATGTTTGATGATCTTTACTTACAGCAAAAGGCATAAGTTAATGAGGCTTAGAAACAGAGAACTCAAGGTGAGCAGATGTTTAAGGACTATCTGATTAACATCTGTGCTTATTTACAAAGTGGATAAACAGAAACAATAATTAGTGGCGTTACTATGTTGTTTGATAGTGATACACCGAACTGACCCCACTTACTATTTTCACTTTTAATGATGCACACGTTTATGTATGTAGGTTTATGAGAATTTGCGTTTTATACAAGTTACATGAGAAGAGTGTTTTTTTAGATGATTTAAAGGGATAGTTCACCTAAAAATGAAAAATCTGTCATCATTTACTCACCCTCATGTCATTCCAAAACAATAAATATCTTGTAATAAATATCTTCTACAAAGCTATCATATGACTTCAGAAGACCTGGAATATAACGCAAAAGTCATTCAGACCACTTTTATGTTACTTTATGGCACTTTTGCATCTTTTTTGAAGCTTCAAAGATTTAGTCCACATTCTTGAAAGTGCATAGAAAAAAAAAGACCAGCACAATCTTCATTTCTCCTTTTGGTTCACAGCAGAAAGTAAAATCATACATATTACAAAATCATACTTGAAACAACATGATGTTGAGTTAATGATGACAGAATTTCATTTTTCATGTCAATAACTCACCAACAACATGCCGTCTTTGGTGGTCTTGCATGACGTCTTTGCGGTAAAACATCTTGTTGCAGATCTCACAGGCGTAGAGTTTCTCTCCATGTTTCTTCTTGTGCTTTGACAAATTACTATTAGTGGAGAAAAATCTAGAGCATATCTCACACTGGAAAGTCTTGTCATCTGCAAAGAGAGGAGAACAAACAAAAGAGATGATGCACATGCAGTGATTTTTTATTCTTTATTTTGATAGCTTTTTTTATGCAACTTGCATTCTGGAAGATAATTCACAGCGTTCTAAAGGATTGTAGTACAGCCCAAAAATATTGACAAAAACACATCGAGACAAAAAAATAATCTCCTATAAAGATAATATAGATCCAAACCTAAATAGATTTAATGCTGCTGAAAACTTTTGGCAAAGCTTTGTTATGTGAAAAAAAAGAGAAAAAAAGTGATTGATTAAACAAATAAGAAGCTTTCTTTACCTGTCCTGCAGTTATGAAATTTTAAGGCATTTTCCATGCGGAAGGATTTCTCACAGGTCGAACATTTGTACATATACTCTATATCAGGCTAAAAGAAAACACACAAATATGATTACACACAACGAATATGTATCTTGACATTTTGAATTTGTTTTTAAGATGCGGTTCATCATTCACCGTCGGTAACCATATGGTTATAATGTAAAAATATGCCGTACCTCATTCTTGCTGTGTTTGTATGAAATATGCTGTTTAAGACTCTCTTTTCGACTGAACATCTTGTCACACTCATCACACTTAAAACACTTGTCACCTGTAAGAAAATATTAAAACTGATATTATATAGAAACACACAAAAAAGATTTTTAGGACAAAATTTAAGGCAGCATCGGGCTGGGATAGTTCACCCAAAAATGAAAATTCAGTCATCAATTCCAATGACAGTTCCAAGCCGGTATGACTTTCTATCTTTCGTGGAACACAAAAACAGATATTAGATAATATGTTAGCCTCAGCCACCATTCACTTTCATTGCATCGCTTTTCCATACAAGAAAATGAATGGTGACTGAGCCTGACATTCTGCCTAACATCTCCTTTTGTGTTTGTGATGTCGTTTTGAAACAACATGAGGGTGAGTAAATTATGACAAGATTTAAATTTTTGGGTGAACTATCCACTTTCTCGAGATGATAAGAGAGTACTGTTACCATGGGAACGGACGTGTCGGTTGAGGTTGCTACTGTTCTGAAACACCTTATTGCAGAGGCAACACTGGTAAACTCTTTTATGATCGCCACCCTGCCGCAGTATTCGCTTCCTCACAACAGGTCTAAAGCCAGAGAGAAAAGGGGTGAGAAATTGATCAATAAATGAAATGAAATCATGTGCTTTAAAACATACAGGATGTGACATCAGTGAAGTGTAAAGCTTGCTTCTGTCCTTACTTCCCAGAGGAGATAAGGGAACGCGTCACCCGAGGCGTTTTGACTGACGGGCCATCTCTACCAATCATGAGTTCTTGGACATCCATTACAGGCAGAGGAACATCTGGAGCCCCAGTACTGAGAGACTGCTCACCGGACACAGCAACTGGAGCTTCTGAGAGATGGTAAGTGAAATATAAAGCTTATAAATTATTTGAAATCATGACTGAAAACAATTTAGATGGTCAGCAGATTTCATATGATAAACAAAACATGGTTACTTTCCTGAAAAACGTGCTTTAATAACCTACTATAATTTGCTAGTCATGTATAGAAGTGTTGGGGAAGCTACTATAAAACTGGAAAAGTTAGTCATTTATGTTGGCTTGACAAAGCCAACATACTGTTATTTTACAAAAAAATTTTTTTTTTTATATAGAGTTTTTTCAAAATCGCTAAACAAAGACCAAAATTTCTACCACTATTCCTATAGTTTTCAAGCTACATCCACCAAACTTGGCACAGATCTTCAGACTGTTCTGGAATAGTGTGATATGTCTTTTCTAACTGATCGAACTAACGGTTTTCACACAGCGGACAATCAAAAATAGGACAAATCCCACAGACTTACATTGACGGAATGTTTGAACAGGCCAACGGAATGCTCGTTAATTCAAATTCTAAATGTCAAAATATTCAAATGTAAACAAACCTCAAAAAAGGCCTTTGATCTTCTTACAGTAGATCTCTCTCTCTCTGTCTCTCTCTCCCAATCTATCTGTCAATCAATGAGCCTGTTTACATGTACACCAATATGCTGATTACTCTCTAAAATCACCTTATTTTAAAAATCCGACAAAGTAAGAAATCCGCGTTTACATGACATTTGAAATAATTGCGTTATTCTCTGCTTTTGACATCAAACCAACATAACACATAAGGAACGCAGTTTAATGCGTTTACATAACCACCACACATGTTGTCAGCTTATTAAACAGTTGCATATAAAAGCGCTCTACATCACAGTCTGTCTTGCTATCTAGCTAGCTTGTTGCTTTTCTTACTGTAATATCTGTATAACCCTCATAATTCAAAAAAATTTTCATGGAAAGTATGCAACATTTTTTCCTACTTCCTTAAATATATTAATGAAATAAGTGTCTTGAGATACCTCACACCGGTGACAGCTGTAGACTTTGTAAACAGCAAATAAAAATGTGTCCGCAAACTGCGGACATTGACTCTTTTCACCTGTCAATCATTTTGCTCGTTCTCATAGTGTTGTATTTGAAGCGGATCACTGAGGCTATGATTCATAATGTTTGTCAGTTGAGGGCGCTGTTGTGCCACTGTTGAATTTGACAGCCACAGGAACAAACAATGCTGCTTTTTTGCTTGGTTTTGGTCCCAAAATTATCTTTGGAGGGTGGGCTTTTGGAATGAGGGGGCGTGGGTAATTCAAGGCTCAGTCACATGAAAGCTTCAGAATGCTAAAATCGCTTACAGCACCTTTAAAACTAGGTTAAAATTTAAAAAGGCATTGTCAAGCAACATCCTTGTTTGTCTTGACAAACTTTACCTTTATCTAGTTATATTCCAATACATATAAAAATGTAAAAATGCTTGACTTGCACCTTGATTGACATCAGCTACTCCACTTGAAACAGGTTTATGTGTTCTTGTTCGCCGTGGCCTGCCTTGTTTTTTGACTGACTCTGGTGGGTTGGGGGCACTGTTGGAGGTCTTGCCCAGGGATGCGGCCTCTGACCCCTGCTGGACAGGCGGGTCTGTGGTGGATGCTGTGGTGGTCTCAACCTGCTGAATCTGACAGAGGAGCTGGTCTGGAACAGGAAGGGTCTCTGGAGGAACTGTTGGGACCCCCTTCGCCAAAGGGACTCCAGGTTTGCTACAAGCCATTTCTGAGAAGGTGTTAGGGTGAATTAAGTACAATATATTAAATACAGTAGTCACTGTAATAGAAACTCTATGTGGTCACAGTGTTCGTGAATACCTGATGGAGGCAGGAGTACAGGAGGTCTTAGAACAGGCCGATTCATTTTTTTAGCATAGAAAGCTCCATACCAGACCCTCAACTCTGTTCCAGGCATCACATCCTGGGATAGAGGAAAGTCATAATAACTGCTTAAAATGTAACATATGTTACATAACATAATAGAATGGAAAACTGTTAGCCTCAGTCACCATACACTTGAGGCTGTAATTCTGTCTTACATCTCCTTTTGTGTTCCACTGAAAGAAGAAAGTCAATCATGTTTGGAACAACATGAAGGTGAGTAAATGATGACAGAGCACCTGTGATGTGTTGAAATACACATCGTCATCTTGCGGGTAGGCCGTCAGATTCTGGTGCTTGTGGTCTGTGGCAGGTCGAACCAACATCATCCAGTTACAGTCATCTTCATTGGATGTGTCAAAACACACTACTGACCCATCTTTCTGGAATATCTATCAAACATAACACAGAAAAATATCAATTAAAGCTCCAGTAGGTCAGATCTTACAGACTGAAGGTGTAATGTTTACCTTTAAAGGAAACAGCCCCTCATTTTTAAGGCTAGGCACCCTCTTGGCTTCAAAGGGGCCAAATCGAGTCCTCTTAACCAGTCGCTCAAGCACAAACACACCTTCTCTTCTCTCCCCAGCCGACCTGATCTCCAAGCTGTCTGGTAAAGATGACCTAGAACAAGGACATTGGTGATGCTGTTAATTTAAATGTTAAAATGTATTTATGTATATTTACAGTAACAGCAAACTGAAAGTAACTTGTTAGATTATGTTGCAATAAAAAAATAACTGCATTGCAGGCATTAAAAACATTTAATAACTGACAATACATTATTCCTTACATATTTAACTAATTATTTATTCATATTAATATGAAAAGTCAGAAATACTAGCTGCTGGAAAAAAAATTCAAGCACCCAAAATGTTATTACAAAGGCATTACAGAGTAAATACTCAAAACTTACTAAAGTAAATTAATATTAATCTATTACTTGGGTAAACTGGTATTACACTTAAGACAGACCCTATCTTTGGTCTTACGTTACACATATGGCCAATGATGCAGTCGGTGTGCTCAGGCATTGCCAAGCCCCTCTCGTGATATTTGGGCAAAAGCCCTCATTTGCACTCACCGTGCCCGACTCAGAACAAATGAGTCCTTCACAGTGACAACTGGCCCCAGCTCAGGACACTCAGAGTCATGGTACTGCCCGCAATCCTCACACCCTGCACAAAGAAGAATGATCTGGAATATTCTGCCATGTTCTTAAATTAATCAAGGACATTACAGGATGGCTTGGCGATGAGCATTCAAGAAAATGAACATTTTTATGCATATAGTGATGCCCATGTGTGAGCTAACTATGAACTATAGATTAATAAAGAGAAAATGTGAAGTATACTCACAAATAAATTCATCAGGCATCTGCTCAGCCATTCTGACACCCTAGAAATGATGAATAACCTGTGTTTATTAGTTTTAATAACTGTAATAGAATTCTGTTCACTCAGTTTGTAGTGTGCTTTGCTTATGCTTATTATTTTGGAAGCAAAAAAATAAATAAAAAAATTATCATTAGTCATAAGTTGATTTATGCATTTATTGTTTAATATGGGGGGGAAATGTGTATGAGGAAACTGTATTAAATTAAACATGATAAAATTGACAGTCTTTATCATCCAGATACAAAAACATTGTAAAATGACATTTCTGAAATATATATATACAGAACACATTTCCATAGTAACTTTGTGTTCATTACTGTCAATAGAACACATTACATTGTGCAACAGATTTTGTTTTGTGAACAGCACGTCAATGCGCCCAAGATTCTCACCATTCACAACACATCACGTTCTTTACAAACGTAACAGTCAGCTATGCGCGCACTGAACGCCTGTAAGCAGCCGGTGAAAGTGTACATCACGGTTCAATACAAAGAGAATCCGTGATTTGGGCAGATTTCAAACTGTAGCCGGGTTTTAACTCCGATCTCAGGAAGCTTTCAGCAATGCAAATGTAACAAAGAACAATCGGCATGGCGGATGGAATGGAGACGCAGTGCTCAACTGGAGTCAATGCGCGTTTAAATGCTCAAATCACTCCGCTGACACTTTTCATTGCAACTGCACCATTGACCCATGAGTATGCGGACATTTCGCTAAATGTGTATGAATAGAAAGTGTACACAAGTTCAGCATAAAGTGATTACCTGTTTTCCAAACGTCTACACATCAGTGATTCCTGACTCCGGGTTCCAATCCGCTCCAGAAACCGCGCAGGACCGGAACTAAGACCCGTGGACGGCATTGTGGGAAGTGTAGTTTTTCACAGATTGTGCTAAACTCTTTTGCTTCTCACCAACTATTAAAGCTGTTTAAGTATGGATCAAGTATGGCTTGGCAAATACACACAAAAAATAAACCTACATTTGTTTTTGTATAATAATCAAACATGAGGTCAATGCATATGTGTTCAGGCAGTATTTATTGCTCAAACCAACAAAGATGATATGTTAATCAAGATAATCCCTGCATAGCACAGGTTACTATTCATTATACACAGGCCTCCAAGGTTTTATGTATTTAACAAGTGCAGAGCAGACACAAAATGCTGTATAGGCCATAAGCATGTGTGATGTTAATTATTTTGCAGGTAAACATGTTAGGGGGAGCAACAGTTTTTCAATGATTATCATACATAATGGCATTAACTAATCTGGTTGTATACACATTAAGTTCCTCAATGCATGTGGTTACACTATGGTGATATGCATATACAGAGAACTGACTTCATCAGATTTTTTTTTTATAAATGTATAGATCACCACAGGATAGCCAATCAAGCAGGATAAAATGTCTTCATGTGCCTTTTTCCATTTTGTTGGAAAATACCTCTGTTTCATTTTGTGACTATATATAATGAAATGCATCACAATGAACAGTTAAGAATAGTCATGCTGTGCATGGCAACACACAAATTACAAAATAGACAGAAAAAAAAAAAAATCTAAACAATCACATTAACAGTAGTCCTCCCCAAATATGAAGTAATATGAAGTGAACAGCCAGACTGCTGAGGTTTCTTTCTGGCAACATTCAGAATGGACAGGCAATCAGGTTTTTCAACATATGCATAATTTTCAGTTCAAGTAATGGTCAAGCGGAACCTGTTCCTGGATCTCCCATAGCAAATCCACTGCAGTTCTGGACACAGGCTCATCGGTTGAGGCTTTTCAGGTGGCTTATGAGAACAGATCATAGAATAAAAGAAAACACCAAACACAATAACCAAACTTTTGAATCGTGAACATTTTTAACAGCTAAATTCAAGAGACCAATGCTCTTGCAGTCTGGTCTTTCTCTATGTGAAAATGTCTTTGCTTAGTGTTAAGATTAAGATCCTTTTTTAAATTATTAAAGCAATTAGCAAACCTGTCTCCCTTAAAACTAAATTTTTCAAATAACACTAAGGCAGAGTTCTAGATCAGTTTAAACCACTCTCAATGCTTATTTCTGCCAGACCCTGCAGAATTCACTGCATTATGAACGCAATTTGAAACCGTTCAGAGAATACAAAAAAAGTGCAAATCAAATTGATGGTATTTCCTCTTCTATCCCAGACACAATCAAGTCGTCAGACGGTTTCCAGAGGGTTAAAAGCTCAGGTAGATAACAAGAGAGGGTTGTCCTCATACGCTGCTTTGGTTAAAAGGCCATAAATGCCAAATATCTTTTGCATGACGATCACGGTTTGCATAAAGTTAGCAAAATGACTCATTTAGAGTCTTGAGTGATAGCACAGCGACTTAGTTCTGCAGTTCTGTAAACTTTCTTGCATATACACACATCCATTCAAAGATAAAAGCTAAAGCTTGACTGAACAAGAGTAGGGAATGTAAAAAAAATACAGCAAAAAAAAAAAAAAACAACAACCTTTGAACAATCTCTCTGTCCCTCATCTTGAATGGAGAGATGCATCTGCATAGGCTAAAATTAAGGAGATCATAGAGTTGATCAAGTTAAGGAGTCTGAATAATGTAATGGAATCTGGGAAGGTGGCATCAGACATATCTGATTATTGAGATATATTTTTAGAAGGGTTTGTGGGTGTTGGGCATCTCTTGGCAAGAAGGTGATTGTTGGGATGCAGGGGTATTGGCGAACAAGGCCAGGAATCGAGATCACTCTTTGCATAAAAGTTAAAGGAATAAGCATAAATGAAGAGGAAGAGGTTAAAGATGTAAAGAGGTAAGCTATTAGTTTCGGTGAAGGAGATTATTGGCAGGACAACCAAGGAGAAATTGTAGGCATGGACTTTCTCAAATGTGTTGAAGACGAGCATTAAGTTAACGTAGGCGGTTCCCTCATTGTGCCGTTGGCTTTGCTCTTGCTCCTGGGCAGCAGCTTGCGGTTGATGATGCGTCTGAAGGTGGCCGTCCTCTTTTCCCTGTCACCCATCATGGCCACATCAGGATTCTCCAAATACTGAAGGTCATTGTGGGACTGACTCATGCCAGGTTCCTTCCGCTGATGTCGCCGTCTGAAGAATAGTTTGGCACTCTTGTGCAAGAAGCTTCCTACAGAGGGTGCCAGAGAAAGGTGCAAATAATAATTAGCCAAGCTTTAAAGTTCCTCAATATAGTTTACTGGGCCAACCTGGAGGTCAGACTCTGGTAAACAGGAGTGTAAACCGCAACAATATCAGGAATCAAAGCAAGCATTCCATTTTAATTTGGTTGTAAAGTGATATTGTTGACCTTCATGTAGACCCAGCGGATGTGAGGGTATTTTAATGCAATCCTAATAACCATAAGCCAGTGCACCTGCATCTTTAAAACCCTAAAAGAGGGTTTGTAGAGCACACTACAAAAAACTTTAAACAAAAAAAAAAATGTAAAAAATACCTTAAGCAGTATGCAAACGTATTCAAGTGTTCTTTGTTTTGTAATTAAAGCAGTTGAAACCAGTCCACACCAGCTATTAAGTGGTTTAGGATGGCTGCACTTCTAGATTTTTATGCAAGAATTCCACACAAAACAAAAATAAGTGCACATACAAAGATTTAAAGGGATAGTTCACCCAAAACTGAAAATTCTCTTATGATTTACTCACACTGATATATAAATAGAACTGGATCGCTGATGCAACGTTAAATGCCAGCAGGAGTTGAAGCCAGCGGAAGTGTTTGAGCGACCATTTTATTATGCCCAACCTCTCATACAGTGTCAATGACTGACAGGAGAAAACACCTCCGTTTCACCATCTCTGACCTGCGGATACGACAGTTGCATTTCGCCCTCTAGTGATAATCATGTTTAATGTTTAATTAGCTTGTTATGGATAATATTCGTAACGAGGGAGAAGATAAATGCCGATCACTATGTCAGAGCACTCACCTGCCCATCAGTCTATCAGAGCAGCACAACAATCACCAAAGGAAGCGGGAAAACTGTCCACAAGTTGTAATGCAAGTAGGAAAAGCTGTAATATCTGCTTGTTTAGGGTGACAATACGTCCTTACCCCGAAAGGGACTTGAAAAAAGTCAGACCGGGATTTCTAAATCTTGCCTTAAATGCTGGGATTTGCTTGTTTTCACACTGAAGTGCTCTCTGTAGTCCATTTAATTCACTGTCCTCCAGTCAAACCCATATCAGTTTAATTTGAACCAGCTTTGCTTTGCTTGTCTTCCTCAATCTCAGCGCCCACTGCGTGTGTGATAGAGGGAGAAAGAGAACGTGCTCTTATTCAAATGACCATGAGAACAAGGCACTTTTTGATAAAAACAAAACAAGTAACTCTGAACAAACACTTCAATAAATAAGTCTGAAAATGTCTGTTTGAATCTTACCTCAGTTTCAGTGAACTTATTTACATTCAGCTGATCTGTTCACTGATGAAGTTTGATACAGTAGATATACATTACTCGCTCGGGCTTTCAAGAAACAGGAACAATTCCAGACTTTAAATAAATAAATCATTACACGTGCAGGACGTTTGCATTGTAGGGATGTACATGCAGATTTCAGATATAAAATCAGTGGTTGAATGATTAATGTTTACTTACTGAAATGAGATAATTTCCTATTAAGTCAGTAGGGACATTGGAATGTTTGGGCTTCACTGATATGACGTCATGAGCAATCCAGTTCTATATATATATATATATATCAGTGTTTACTCACCCTCCTGATATCCCAGATGTGTATGACTTACTTTCTTCTGCAGAACACAAATGAAGATTTTTAGAAGAATATTTCAGCTCTATAGGCCCATGAATTGCAAGTGAAAGCCCTACAACCTAGCAACCTCCCAGAGAACCCTAGCAACAGCACAGCAACACACGAATAACCACTCAGAATACCTTAGCGACTCAAAACACCTTAACAACATAGCAGCACCCTGGGAAAAAACAACACACCCTACAACCTAGCAACCACCCAGGGCACACTAGTAACAGCATGGGTGCCAACATTTTGAAGCTCCAAAATCCACATAAAGACAGCATAAATGTAATCCATATGACTCCATATGTGTTCAGACAGGATATGATAGAAAGATCAATATTTAAGTCCTTTTTAGCTTTAAACATACACATCTGGGATGGCATGAGGGTGAGTAAATGATGAGTTTAAAGTTGAAGCCACATGGTACCAAATACAGGACAACCATTTGCTTATTAGCCTGATGAAAGTTTTTTAAAACAGCTTGAGCATGGACTGGCTTTTCACTCAAATAAGGGTTTGTTAACCATTTCAAAGGGAAGTCTACATAGACTATTATAGACTTCTCAAGATGTTACTTACTCTGCCAGCATTAAAGTCTGGTTTTCACTGGTTTCCACTTTAAGATGCCAAAGAAAAAACAAACAAAAACAAATTGCTAAGGAAGGTGTGTACAAAGGATAAAAGAAAATGTATCATCAAAATATGGGAAGTACAGAGAAAAAGACTAGACAGTGTTGCATTGATTATATTAGACATGAACAAAGAAAAGTTTGACACTCTTTAGAATCCAAATATGGAAGTGCCTTTAATCTGTTTAGAATTTAGTTGCAAAAATACATTTTCAGAATAAATAATTAACTGTTCTCAGGGTTCCCACACTTTTCAACCAAACAAATTTACACAACCTTGCCAGTCGTTCATTATTACCGGATGCAGATTTAATATTATAGAGATTGCTACGCTGGATTTCCATTTGTACGCAAGATAACAATCTTTTGAATTAATAATACATTTAAATTATGATACTTATAAAATATTGACAATATCAATTCTCCATGACTTTTTAAAATTGTATTTGCATTACTTTTCAACGGCTGGAAATCACAACTGAAAGAATGTCTGATATTTCCAGGTTTTTCATGACTGCGGGAACTCTCTATTTGGTATATCTATTGAAATCAATGAAGGTAAGCAGGGTAGAGGCAAAATACCACCGATTTACTTTGCATATAAATTGGCAAAGGTCATGGGTAGTAATGACCATTTCTCCAGTAGAGACTATGACCTTGTTGTTCTCCTATTACAGAAACACACAGACCTGTGATCAGATATGTAACTCTAGTAAAACAGATCACTGTGTACTTTGAAGGAGTAAACAGGTTTAAAAGAAACCCAGCACTACCTTTTCCAAATGTTCTTCTTCTACATATACATAAAGACCTTTTCTTCCCTCACCTTTTCCTTTTTTGGAGCCGGTTTCAGAGATACAGTAGGACAGAGAGGTTTTGTCTGCATCGGGGTCCTCTCCGGCCTGGTTCTCCCAGTCATCCACATGGTGGTCTGTTCCATTTGCACCCACTAGTGATTCTGTGGGTATAACAGTGCTGGGTTCCACCACTGCTTCTGAGGGGAGTGTTTCACTGTTGGTGCCCTCCGAAGCACCAGACATGGAAGCATCCATTGCAGCTGCATATCCTGCCATTAGAGCCATTTCCTCATCCTGTGTGAGAGGGGCCTATGGAGTGAACAGCGAAGTCTTAATTAAATGGAAACTGTCAATTAAAATCAAAGTACTATTTTTATTAAATTAATCACAAACTATTTAACCACCTTAAAGGGATAGTTCACTCAAAAATGACAATTCTCTCATCATTTACTCACCCTCCTACCATCCCAGATGTGCATGAATTTCAAATCAAATCAAATCAAATCACTTTTATTGTCACACAACCATATACACAAGTGCAATAGTGTGTGAAATTCTTGGGTGCAGTTCCGAGCAACATAGTAGTCGTGACAGTGATGAGACATATACCAATTTACAATAAACATCAGATTTATTGAACACAATTTAAAATCTAATATACACATAATTACACACAACACAATATACAAATAATAACATACAATGTACAGTATACAATACACACAATATAGAATACACATTATACAATACAAAAAGTATATATAGTATATATAAAATGTATTGTACTGTATTGACATTCAAGCTGTCGGTTGATAGTAAGTTGTTAAGAGAGAATATAATATAGTAGGTGTGAGATATAAGAGTAAGAGTAATAAAGTGCAGTGCTAATGTATTTTGATCGTGGGAGATCAAGAGTTCAAAAGGTTGACTGCTTGTGGGAAGAAGCTGTCATGATGTCGGCTGGTGCTGGTCCTGATGCTGCGATACCGCCTGCCTGATGGTAGCAGTGAGAGCAGCCCATGGCCCGGGTGGCTGGAGTCTCTGATGATCCTCCGAGCTTCACACACCGCCTGGTATATATGTCCTGGAGGGAGGGAAGCTCACCTCCGATGATGTGTCTGGCAGTTCGCACCAGCCTTTGCAGTGATTTGCGGTTGTGGGCGGTGCTATTGCCGTACCAGGCAGAGATGCAGCCAGTCAGGATGCTCTCTACAGTGCTGGTGTAGAACCGTGTGAGGATGTGGCGGTTCATTCCAAACTTCCTCAGCCGTCTCAGGAAGAAGAGGCGCTGATGAGCCTTCTTCACAACAGCTTCAGTGTGGATGGACCATGTGAGTTCCTCAGTGATGTGGACACCCAGGAACTTGAAGCTGCTGACTCTCTCCACTGGTGCTCCATTGATGGTGATGGAGCTGTGTTCTCCATCTCTTCTCCTGAAGTCCACCACAAGCTCCTTTGTCTTACTGATGTTGAGGGAGATGTTGTGCTCCTGACACCAGTGTGTCAGAGTGTGCACCTCCTCTCTGTAGGCTGTTTCATCACTGTCAGTGATCAGACCTACCACAGTCGTATCATCAGCAAACTTAATGATGGCATTGGAGCTGTGTGTTGCCACAGTCATGTGTGTACAGGGAATACAGGAGTGCATTTCTTCTGCAAAACACAAACTAAGAATTTTAAAAGAATATCTCAGTTCTGTCAATACAATGCAAGTGAATGGTGACCAGAACTTTGAAGGCCCAAAAGGCAGTATAAAAGTAATCCATAAGAATTCAGTGGTTAAATCCACATCTTCAGAAGTTATATGATAGGTGTGGGTCAGAAACAGATCAATATTTAAGTCCTTTTTTTAACTGTAAACCTACACTTTCACATTCAGCCACCTACTTGTCAGAGCTGGTCAAAGGTGGAGATTGATAGTAAAAAAGGACTTAAATATTGATCTGTTTCTCACCCACACCTATCATATCGCTTCTGAAGACATGGATTTAACCACTGGAGTCATATGGATTACTTTTATGCCTCCTTTTTTTTCTTCATTTTTGGACCTTCTGAGTTCTGGTCATCATTCACTTGCATTGTATGGACCTACAGAGCTAAAATATTCTTCTAAAAATCTTTGTGTTTTGCTGAAAAAAGAAAGTCATTTGGTGGATAAAGATTTGGTGCATAAAGTGGGACTTTTAACTATAAAAAAATTATTATGTTCACCAGATTAATGATTTTGTGTATATATATATATATATATATATACACACAATTGAAGTCAGAAGTTTACATACATTTAGGTTGAAGTCATTAAATCTCATTTTTCAACCACTCCACAGATTTAATATTAGCAGACTATGGTTTTGGCAAGTCATTTAGGACATCTACTTTGTGCATGACACGAGTAATTTTACCAACAATTGTATACAAACAGATTGTTTCACTTTTAATTGACTATATCACAATTCCAGTGGGTCAGAAGTTTACATTCACTAAGTTAACTGTGCCTTTAAGCAGCTTGGAAAATTCCAGAAAATTGTCACACCCTTTCCAATTTCCAAACGCCTGAAGGTACGTTCATCTGTATAAACAATAGTACGCAAGTATAAACACCATGGGACCACGCAGCCATCACACCGCTCAGGAAGGAGACACATTCTGTCTCCTAGAGATGAATGTAGTTTGGTGTAAAAAGTGCAAATCAATCCCAGAACAACAACAAAGGACCTTGTAAAGATGCTGGAGGAAACAGTCTCCACAGTATATCTACATCCACAGTAAAACGAGTCCTATATTGACATAACCTGAAAGGCTGCTCAGCAAGGAAGAAGCCAATGCTCCAAAACTGCCATAAAAAAGCCAGACTACAGTTTGCAAGTGCACATGGGGACAAAGAACTTACTATGGTCTAATGAAACAAAAATTGAACTGTTTGGCCATAATGACCATCCTTATGTTTGGAGGAAAAAGGGTGAGGCTTGCAAGCAGAAGAACATCATCCCAACCGTGAAGCATGGGGGTGACAGCATCATGTTGTGGGGGTGCTTTGCTGCAGGAGGGACTGGTGCACTTCACAAAATAGATGGCATCATGAGGAAGGCAAATGATGTGGATATAATGAAGCAACACCTCAAGACATCAGCCAGGAAGTTAAAGCTTGGTCGCAAATGGGTCTTCCAAATGGACAATGACCCCAAGCATACCTCCAAATTTGTGGCAAAATGGCTTAAGGACAACAAAGTCAAGGTACTGGAGTGGCCATCACAAAGCCCTGACCTCAATCAGATAGAAAATTTGTGGGCAGAACTGAAAAAGCATGTGCAAGCAAGGACACCTACAAACCTGACTCAGTTATACCAGTTCTATCTGGAGGAATGGGCCAAAATTCCAGCAACTTATTGTGAGAAGCTTGTGGAAGGCTACCCAAAATGTTTGACCCAAGTTAAACAATTTAAAGGCAATGCTACAAAATACTAAAAAAGTATATGTAAACTTCTGACCACTGGGAACGTGATGAAAGAAATAAAAGCTGAAATAAATCATTCTCTCACTATTATTCTGACATTTCACATTCTTAAAATAAAGTAGTGATCCTAACTGACCTAAGACAGGGAAAGTTTTCTACGATTAAATGTCAGGAATTGCGAGTTTAAATGTATTTGACTAAGGCGTATGTAAACTTCTGACTTCAACTGTATATTCACCAGATGAGCTTTTATGATTATTCTCAAGATGTGAAATGGGAGACAAAATGTGCTGAAAGAGCATAAAGAATAAAGATATAAAGATATTGAATAAAGATTTTGTAACGTTGAAAAGACTGTTTTGAGCAGCTGTTTCATTCTTACAACCGCTTCAGCCCCTCTCTCCTGGTAAACAGCAGCAGGAGTGCAGATTACACACAAACACACACCGGTTTGATTGCACAGCTCAGGGATATGATCTAATCACAAGTGGGAACTTTGCGAAGTTACTGCCACCATGCATTTGTAATTGGAAAACGAGTGCAACATTCGATTTTTCAGAGAAACGGTAAATCTGTAAATGTTAAGATAAAGAAATTAGGTTAAATTAAGTGGCACTAACCAGTTTGTATTCTGTAGAAGCAGTGGGATGTGTCCGAAGGCGTTTAATAAGGTTGCTGGTGTTTCCCCCTTTCACTTGAAATCTCAAAAAGACTATATTTTTTAAATGTTATTGCAGACATAGGTCTGATTCAAATGAAGGTTTTAGAGAAAATACTGTAATATTTACAGCGCACATCCAACATAACTTACGGTACTACCATTTAAAAAAATACTGTGGCACCACTAGTATTTTGAAGCTTTAGTATCGCGATACTACCGTAGCACCGGTCAACCATGCAACCCTAATTGTGAGAATTGTAATTAATTGCATTATTGCAATATATCAATATATAATTGTCTTTGATTATATGATTGTATCGATTGACACCACCCTATTACATGTCAGAGGAACAGAACTGTGACATAGCTCTGGCCAATAAAATGTACCTGACAACCAAAGCAATAATCATACCATTCTAGACAAAGCGCATTTGTGAACGACATGGGCTATATCAGATTAATTAGCAAACAAATTGTGTAAATATGGACAACACCAAAATAACACAAAATGAGAACTATTCTGTTCTAATTACACATCTCATTTTAATAATAATAAAAATTAGCTAAGGGCACAATTACCACTCATCATTCATAATTTGGGCTCAATTATAAATGCTTTTGGTCATCTAAAACATTACCAATTAAGATTGACAAGAGGCTGCGTTAACTAAATTATCAGGCATTTTCATCGTATCTGGTTACTCATTCAGTGAGGGCCTCTAAAATGACAAGCTGACACACGTCATCTCATAAGATTTGTTGTACTGTAGACGCCAAAGGCGTATATGTGGGTAAGCGGTGTCTTATTCTGTACCTTGGCCACTCCTGATATGATAATGGTACTCTTTTTGACGGGAGATTTGAGCTTCTGTTTTGCAGACTCGTGGAGCTGCCTTATAGCAGCCTCAGCTACAGGGTCGGTCCCATTTAGCATCAATAACTCTGGGCGGGGAAGAGAGATTGTACAAATGCAGAACATGAGCTATCATCAACGTGGCATTTTGCATTTACTCTTGCACACCGATGAGCATTTGTGGTGCAGGAAAGTGAAAAGAGGAAATACATTTAGCAATTAATAAGTCAACAAGCTTTATTTTGAAACAAACACAGATGCACAGAAATCGCACCTGTATCTGATGATGAGAGGGCTTTGCTAACTTTGGCACCAAGTATCGATGGCTGCTCGGACACCCTTCTCTCTGCCAGCTTATTTTTAAATGGAGATTTTGATTCTGCAACAAGGAATACAAAAACACAACATATTCTATATTTTGTGATATAGGAGATCAGTGAAAATGCCAACTGTTGTATTTCAAATTCAAAACTTTGCTTACATACACCCATTTAACCCATTCATATTTTGATTCACATAATTTTCAGACTTAAGTCAAGAACAAAGAAGGTGCAACTGAATCAAGGGTCAAATGCAATGTACCAGGTGGTAAGGGTCGTCCTGGTTTGCTCCTGACAGCTGTGACAGTGGTGACGACAGTCCCACATGGCATCACAGTGCGGTCCATCTCTACTCTCTTAGTAGGGGCTGGTGTGGGTGTCTGCCAGCTACGCACCTCACTGGGCTCCAGGTACGTGAACTACACATAAGAGAATTCATCAAATATTGATATGCTGCCGTCCAAATGCCATTATAGCTTAGATATATAACAATGTAGATTTCTGGACAAATTTGCACATGAACTACATTACGATGTTTTATAAATCAGTAATCAGACCACCACAGATTAATTCAAGTGGATCAGTGCTGTTTATGCACACTTGATAAAATGCCCATAAGAATGAAATCTCAAATGCGAATAAAACTGATATCTCGGTATGCTGACCTCAGTAGCTAGTGAGCCAGTCACTTGATCTTTGGTCATGAGAGAAAAAGCATGTTGACCTTCGGGTTGTTTCCTCACCAGATCAAAAGGCACAGATACCTGTCCTAACAAACCACCTGAGAAGAGAACAGAGTGTGATCCCTGATCAAATCAAAGATCTGAATGCAAAATACAACAATTAATCAATGTGTTTGCCAATGAAGGCAGAAGTGGTGCTAAACAGAAATAGCAAACTAAAAACATATGCACACAAACCCCTCTGGGCTGTTAAGAAATCAGGGTGAAAGGTCAATGAAATGAGGTAACAGAGGGTCTGATACATGGCTGTTTGCATATGAATTCAGAGTTTTACACAATATCCTCAATATTCTTCTATTAGCTCAATAAACCTACCATCTTTATGACAATTTGTGGAGAATATTTCATGATTAGTGAAACAGATGACAGATTAAAGAAAGATTAAAATTCAGATGACCTTCAAGCTTCTACAGACACAGATTAATGTAACAATTCAATTTTTATTCTGTTAAGCTGGTTTATTTTCGGTCATGTGGACTTACTCTCCCGAGGTTTGGCGTTATCCACGACCTGGATCTTCAGCTCCTTTGACCGACCGCTGAGCTCACTGCAAAACCATACAAAAAGGGGAAATAAAATAACTGACACTCCATTACTTTCTAAAATGTTTACGTTTTTATATACACAGAAATGCAAGCCCAAAAGTTTTGCTGCTATTTTTCAGTCAGTTTCTTTTTCAATTAGCCTAGGGAAATGCTCACTTCTGTTGCACAGTTTTGAACTGCCAAATAGGCCTTTTTAGTCACAATGTTTTTTAAGGTCTGTGGCAATGCGATTTTTTATTTTGTGTGGATTCTTGCCTTTAAAATCTTGGACAAGCTTACATATCATAAGGTAATGCAAATCTCAATGTCTGCTGTCCAAACGTTTAAAAACATTAGAGCAAATTGCAACATAAGTAACCTTTGACTGTAGGAGCAAAATTAATTGAAAGTGGGACATCATCATCAGGGAGTAAAAAAAAATAAAATAAAAAGTGAATCCCATTATTGCTAAAGGGATAGTTCACCCAAAAATGAAAATTCTATTATCATTTACTCACCTTCATGCCATCCCAGATGTCTATGACTTTCTTTCATCTGCAGAACACAAAGATATATACATATATATATACACACATATATATATATATATATTTTTTTTTAATATCTCTGCTCAGTAGGTCTATACAATGCAAGAGAATGGTGACCAGACCATTGTAACTCCAAAAATCACATAAAGGAAACCAGTGGTTAAATCCATATCCTCAGAAGCAATATAATACTGTAGGTATGGGTGAGAAATGTAACAATATTGAAGTCCTGTTTTACTTTAAATCTCCACTTTAACTTTAACTTTCAGATGTGAATTTTTTTTTTTTTTTTTTAAATAAACAGACAGTACATGTGACTTTCAGATGTAAAAGTGAAAGTGGAGATTGAGTAAAAAAAAAAAAAAAAAAGACACATTTTGATCTGTTTCTTACGCACACCTATTATATCACTTCTGAAGATATGGATTTAAACACTGGAGTCATATGGATTACTTCTCTGTTTCCTTTATGTGATTTTTGGAGCTACAAAGGTCTGATCACCATTCACTTGCATTGTGTGGACCTATAGAGCTGAGATATTCTTCTAAAAGTCTTTTTTGTTTTCTGCAGAAGAAAGAAAGTCAAACACATCTGGGATGGCATGAGAGTGAGTAAATTATGAGAGGATTTTCATTTTTGGGTGAACTATCCCTTTAAAGGTGAAGTGTGTAAAATCTGCGCCACCAAATGCTAAATTGCAAAATTAATGACTGTTTCAAACAGGTTTTCAGGGAAATCAACTAATGAATGCATTCGCACATTAAAATGGGACAAGAGAAAGGATTTAAACAAAAAATATAAAAAATTAAACATCACCTTTAAAGTGTCATTTAATGTCCAAGCCATGCCCTAACAAAGCTTTGAGCCGTGGTGCTCATGCGGGCAACATGAGATCGAATTCACATGATTTCCCATCATGTCCACCTCTAATTTCTCCATCATTCCTGTCCTCTCTCTACTTTATCTTTCTATACAAGTAGCAAAAATGCTTAAAACAAAATAAAATTTAAAGGAGTCGTGACTTGTTTTTATTTATTATTTTAATTAGTAAACATTAGTAAAGTTGTTTTGCACAAAAAGCAGTCATATATTTGTAAAACATGATCATTTTCCACCCTCATTCTGACCCTCTGTCAGAAACACTCGGTTTTGGTGCTGCTTCTCCTTTAAGACTTGACAGTTAAAGTCTGTTATTATTAGCTCTCATTGCCATCTCACTGCTCGCCGCTACTGGGTGGGGCAACAGAAATGATAAGGTAAAGCAGGCATTGATGTGCTGTTGTGGAGGCGGACAGATGCAAATATCAACCACAATGTGACAGCACAATGTGGAGGAAGCATAAGGAGTCGTTTTGGCAGCTTGGTTTCAACAAATGCTCTTTTTGCAGTTAGGAAGAAGATTTGAGTTCTGAAACTTATGGCATGTTTTCATAGTACAGTGACCTATTATTTGTCAAAATATCAAGGAAAATTTGATTCCTCATGTCATGACCCGTTTAATGGGGAAAGCTGGCAGGGACAGCTGAGGAGGGAGAACAGATGGGGAGGTGAAGCTCCCAAACTCACAATATGAAGGGTTGGTCCCAGGCCGGGGTTGATGTGTTAGTCAAGACTGAACTGGTGGCCTTTTGAGGAGGATCATCCAACTGGAGGATACACTGGGGATTCATGCTGCCTAAAAAAAAAGCACAGAAGAGAAAAGATAAATTTGTACTTTACCTTCAAGGACAAAACACTTTTCAAGAGTGGATTGATTTGTCAAAGACCCCCCCCCCCCCCAAAAAATCAAATTAAACTAGAAATTTGCACCAAAGCCAAAAAGATCTAGAGTGATTTTTGAGATATAGCTTTCTTCATCATCAGAACACAGCTGTTACATCTAACGGCAGACATTTAGGCCTGAACTGCAGAGAACACTTTTAATGACAAAATGCATTAACCGTAAAATGGATGAGATGCCAGCTGTTTCCGTTAAGTGCTCATTTGGCTGTAATGGTGACTTGGCCAGAGAGCAATGGGACTATTAGAAAACCTCCGGAAATGATTTCCGAACAGAAGGGACATCCTGATCGAGGGAAACATGGGCAGTTAACTGAATAAGTAATGGGAACGGTGCTTTTTAGAAAGCATAGCCTTTACTTTGAGCCCACAGCACAATTTCATCAATAAAGTATATTAGTAACCAAGTTCATTTCTTCGATCGAGACAAAAGAAAAACATCAGCAGAGGTTTGTGGTATCAGTAGCACCATCTCATAAACAAAGAGACATATGGGATTTCTAAAATGTGCTGAAATAGAAAGATTGTAATCTTGCAATAACAGTGATAACCGTGATCTCTCGGGGAGTTGGCCAAAGGGGCTGTACCAAAGGCAAACACCCTCACGCCGTTCAAACCCATTTGACTTTCTTCTGTAGAACACAAAAGGAGATGGTCAGGCAGAATGTCTGCTTCAATCACCATTCACTTTCATTGTATGAAAAAAATAAAAGAAGCAATAAAAGTAAATGTTGACTTCAGGTTGTCAAACCCTAACATTCAGCTTAACATCTTCTTTTGTGTTCCATGGAAGAAAGAAAGTGATACAGGTTTGGAACAAAATGAGTAAATGATGATTTTTCAATTTAGGTAAAATATACCTTTAAGAAATGTATGTGCACCTAACGCACAACAGACACAATATGCACAAGAACCCAGCAGTTTTTTCCCCTCATTCAAATCTTGCTGAGTCACATTCCAATGCAAATCAAATTAAAACATGTGAAAAAACAATTTAAACGATTTAGAACAGTCAAATAAACAAACCAAATATCTTCCAACCTTTATTCCCTATTAAGTCTGTCAGTTATACTAAGTAATGGCAGTAATCCTTGGCGATGCATTACTTTAAATTAGCAGTAAAATACAACTGAAATAAAAAAAAATGTTCATTCTGCTTAAATGTGTGTGTTCTGGTCTCTGACCTGCAGCACTATCCTCGTGTTTGCATGTGACCCGGATGTTCTTCACTAACAGTTTCCATTCATGAGCTCGTGGGGGCTTGGGGGGTGAGGTCACCTGTGAGGTCTTGTTCCTTACTTCCTGTTGAAGTGGAGAGAGGAAATAAAACATTATCACTCATAACATCAATGGCAACATCCTTTTCTGTGTTTTTCACTCCATTCTGTGCAAATTCCAAAGTTATGTAACGCTCTGGATATTATTAATTTCAGACTATACAGTAGCCCCAAAATTATTTAGACATTTAAGCCACACATAAAAAAAAAAAAAGTTTGTAAGGTTTCAAATTATAGCAAACACCTGTGTTAGGGGTCTACATGTTAATAAAAGTCATGACAAAATATAAAAATCATGCTTTCTAATGTGTTCCAGCTTAAAAGGTTAAATTGCTATAAACTTTTTTAGAGAGGAAAATTGTGTACATATCCACAAGTATATATATACACCGATCAGCCACAACATTAAAACCACCTGCCTAATACTGTGTAGGTCCCCCTCGTGTCGCCAAAACAGCGCCAACCCGCATCTCAGAATAGCATTCTGACATGCTATTCTTCTCACAACAATTGTACAGAGCGGTTATCTGAGTTACCGTAGACTTTGTCAGTTTGAACGTGTCTGGCCATTCTCTGTTGACCTCTCGTCAACAAGGCATTTCCGCCCACAGAACTCCCACTCACTGGATGTTTTTTGTTTTTGGCACCATTCGGAGTAAATTCTAGAGACTGTTGTGTGTGAAAATCCCAGGAGATCAGCAGTTACAGAAATACTCAAACCAGCCCATCTGGCACCAACAATCATCCATGTGATTATCTAATCAGCCAATTGTGTGGCAGCAGTGCAGTGCATAAAATCGTGCAGTGCATAAAATCGTGCAGTGCATAAAATCATGCAGATACGGGTCATGAGCTTCAGTTAATGTTCACAAAAATATTTGATCTCAGTGATTTGGAGCGTGACATGATTGCTATTCTGAGATGCGGGTTGGCACTGTTTTGGTGGCACGAGGGGAACCTACACAATATTAGGCAGGTGGTTTTAATGTTGTGGCTGAGCAGTGTGTGTGTGTGTGTGTGTGTATGTATATATATATATATATATATATATATATATATATACACACACACACACACACACACACACACACACACACACACACACACATATATATATATATATACACACACACAAGCACTCAACACACATTGAGATTCTGCATCATATTCATAGCCCCACATGTGCTATTTAGCACTTATGTAAATGTTGTAAATGTTTAATAATGCACTTGCGCAGGGCTGTACCTTGACTTCTGCAGAATCTGCAGGCCGGCTGCTCAGAGTTACTGATGGTTGAGCTCTACTCAAGACCTGTCTGAGCCTGTCTCTCACCGCGGCTTCACTTAGACCATCAGAATCTCCCTGAAACACACACAAACAGAGTCATGTGTCTTCTGCAAAAATAAGCGAGAGTCACCTCTTAAAATAATCATCACATCAGTTATGATATATACAAACTGCATACAAAGAATCAGTTACCCTTTAAATAAAAGGCAAAAATCTAGAAGATTCATAGCTAGTACACTCTCAAAAGAGAGATAAAAAGAAACCTATTAAGATGAAGAAATAACATTGTGCAATGCAAAACTTCATTTGGCATAATCTTACAATATTTTGAATGTACTTATATGTGCATACCTCTGTAAAACATGGCATGAGCTGCAATTCCACAGAGTCAAGGTGAAGCACCCCCCAGGAAACCTCCACTTCCCTGTTCACCTCTTTCATCTGTAGAGCCAGCTGTAGAAACACAGACAGACACATACACACATTACTCAAAACCAAACACAATACAATGGCTGTTTAAAGCAATAAGCCACGAGACACGATGTGTAAACTTGCAAAACGCCCTTAACAATGGTAAAATCTCTTTGACACACCCTTAAAGAAATATTCTGTGTTCAATACAAGTTAAGCTCAATCGACAGCATTTGTGGAATAATGTTGATTACCACAAAATCTAATTTTGGCTTGTCCCTCCTTTTCTTAATAAAAATGGTCGGTTGCCATGACGCCGTAAACACTGTGATCCCTGTAACGATGATTTAAACAGCTTCACATCTCAAATAATATACAAGTTTTATTAGAGGAATTAATTTATAAAATTATAAGCTTCACATTTCTGCCTTTAAACCCTGGCCCCATTCACTTCAATTGTAAGTGACTCATTGTAACCTCAATTTTTGCTTATTTTAAAGTAAAGGTGGGGATGAGTCGAAATTGTTTTGTGGCAGCATCAGCAATATGATAAAAAATAAATAAATAAATAAATAAAAAACGATGTTCAATAAATAATTAAATTTCTGTATACAAATCACAAAAAATCAATAAAATTCTTCTGCCAAGTAATATGGTTCATAATGTAGGCTGCTTGCAAATAGCCAACTTGGCACATTAATATAGAATTCAATTGATGTGCAGTCACAGGTGTGGAATGGATATATCAGCTATTTTACTGTTGCTTAGAATGTGGCTCATCCAATCAGATTTAAAATGTGGCTCATCCAATAAGATTTTGAGCTGGAACTAGCCTTTTTATTTATTTAATTAATTTTTAAGTGAAATAAACAGCCCACAGACCTATGCTGGTCTGATATCAACTAAAAATAAATGCTGCTGCTTTAAAAAACAGCACACACTTAGCCTACAGCTGTATAAAATAGCACTGCCTACTTCAAACTCACAATAAACAAAGGGTCCACAACATTCTCATATGCACAACAGCTCTTTGAGCCGTAGGGCCCGCCACACACTGAGAAATGGGCTGTCATGTCCAAGCATGACTGCTTTACATTTCTGAGACTGAACTGGGAGAAAAATAAATTCCTGTCAAATGCTTTTAGTTCATTCCTAGCTCACATGACAAGACTAAAGAGGTAGAACATATACTGTATCCAAGCAAGAAATAGCGATAAGCGGTAACTAATATGTTACAGTCTAATTTATATAATCAGGAAATACTTACAATACAATAAACTGATTTAAATCTGAGTATGAACAGATATTTGCTTACAGTACTTGTAACCCTACCAAGAGCTTGACCCCATGGGTTCACAATAAAAAAAAATAAAAAAAGTGTTATTCCACAGTGCCATATGCGGCTGTGGGCTCTAGAGTGCACTGACCTCCAGAACGGGAACAAAAGACCTAAATATACAGCCTACAAAGCCATTCAAACAACCGCTGGGAGCTTTCCAGTAACTGGCCGTCACCAGCAGGAGTAACAGCTAGAAAATATGTGATCCTAGCCATCTGGATTCTTCCAGAAAGAGACTAAAATGACAAACAGAATATAAACGGCCATCACTTCTAAATATTGCAGGCCAGTATTCAACATATACACCTGGTGTCTCTGGAATTCTATTTACAATCTTTTCTTGAAAAATGACTTTTAACAGCATTGTCCAAATTAGCACTTGGCCTCATACGCTTCAACAAAACAGTGCACTGAGAAGGAATACCACAGATCCGGGGCAGAATCTCAAGACAAATGAGGAAAAGAAAGATTTTGATGGGTTATCGACATGAATGCATTTAGCCACTCGATGCTGGAGTACTTATGCTGAAACAAGATCAGCGCGACAATGAGGAGTCAAGAAACGTATTGGTTTAAAAACAGCAGTAATTCAATTGAGCAAAGCCTGTGCAAGCTCTTAAACACAATACATTCACAACTACTCCACATGGTCTACAGCTCTGGACACTGAAACGCTGTTTTTAAGTAATTTCTACATCCAATTGTAGAGCAATATTACATTAACTCTCTTTCCAAGAGTGAAATGTTTAAAGGGCTTCCCATGAATAATACTGGGCAGGATGTCCCAAAAAAAGAGTGCATCTGTCTGAGGGAGAGACATTAGAGCTAATGGTGATTAAAATAAAAGCAGAGGACACTGAGCAAGCGCTCTGGACTGAGGCACTTAATCTGATTCCAGCGGTGATGGTGGATAAAACAGCAGAGTGAGTCACACCTTATAAATCAAAAGCATTCCTATATCGGGACAGTGCATGGAGCGTCTTCTACAATGGCAAATGTGTTTGCATAGTCCTTGTACTTATATGTTTCATATGATGGTATGCATATATTGTTGGTAAAAGTGGCCAATTACAGTACATGCAGTAGCTTAATATGCCAGATATGTTTTCCAAATAAGAATGGTTATGATTTCTCTCCTTGAAATTAAGACAGCTACTTACTTTGATGATAAACCACAATGGCAAACTTTTAGAGAAACACACAGAAAAAGATTCATGTCTATTTGAAAGGAATGCTTTAAATAATGCTGGTCCATTTGCCTCACCAATACTTATCACCAATGTTGCTGGAAGCATTCAAAGAATGACTTTCTTGTTGACAATTTGTTAAAGTGCCTTGACAGACGCCAAAGGCATTGCGTTATGTAAACCCAACTTTCCTCAGTGACATTACGGAGCAGAATAAACATGGACTGGTGTTTACCTGCAGATGAAGTGGGGATATTTTTACACTGTATCTCAGGGGGGTTTCTGAAGACGTTGAGCTTAGTAAAGCACGGAGATAAAACTGCAGCTTGTTTCCAACCACCTGACAAAGGACATTCTGTGAAAAGAAACCATCAAGATTATGACTAAGACTAGTTGGGCACTTTAACCATCCTTAAAAATGCAGAAGAGATGCTTCACACTGCTGAGGATGTCTCTGAATCAACAAATGGTTTACATGTCAAAAGGAGAAGTCTTGCAAATAGATAATATTTCATACTCATGTTAATGTTTTATCAAAATCCCAATTAGAGTAGAAGGTACAATATTATATAACTTTAAAGAACATCATAAATGTGTGCGTGACCACATATGTTGTGCATGTACAACCAGTGGACGGTTGAAACTGGGACATCAGGGTGTGTTAAGCGAAGAGCCCTAAATCACTATAAAAATTTATGGACTTACATGAACAACATGTCAACTGTACTACCACCAAAACTAAATATGGATCACTAGACCAAAGGGGGGAATATTAAAGGAATAGTTTACCCAAAAATGAAAAATTCTCTCATCATTTACCCTCATGCCATCACAGATGTGTATGGCTTTCTTTCTTCAACACAAACAATGATTTTAGAAGAAGGTAGGTTCCTTCAATGCAAGTGAATGGTGACCAAAAACTTTGAAGCTCAAAAAAGCACAAAAAAGCAGCATAAAATAATCGATAAGACTCCAGTGGTTTATTCCATGTCTTCTAAAGCGATCCAATTGATTTTGGATGAGAACATACCAAAATATAACTCCTTTTTCTCTATAAATTGTGACATCAGCATTCTCTTTGGCAATCATGATTTCAAGCTTGATTACACTTACTCATATGGATTACTTTTATGCTGCCTTTCTGTGCTTACTAGTGCTTCAAAGTTTTGGTCTCAATTCACTTGCATTGTTTGGAACTACAGAGCTGAAATATTCTTCTCAAAGTCAAACACATCTGGGATGGCATGAGGGTGAGTCTATGATGAAAGATTTTTCATTTTTGGGTGAACTATTCCTTTTAAAGTGATTTTGCTTGTTATAATTTCCTTATATGGTTTTTATAGCCGTAAACCTTCAAAGCGTGGCTTTACCTTTTGACCTGGTGTTTTTGTAAAGCTTGAAATTTGGCCCACGGCCAGTTCTGATGACTGGAAACCATCCTCTTCAAAGGTCAGCTGAATCCCGCTCTAATAAGAGGAGCAATACATTTATTAAAGCAATACTATAATGTAACAATACAATAGGAAAAGCAAGACTAAAAGGTGAAACAAAGAACTTTATTTTACTGAATGCTACAATCAGGAGGAGATGACATGCTATTCTAGACTTTGAGAGATAGTTAAATTGATGTAATTCATTTAACCATGTTAATATATGCCCATACACTCTTTTGTGTAAAATAAACACAAAGCTACCTGTGATCTCCTAGCTTCTTCATTAAGGCTCCTAAACCAGGCGCTTCTCCACTGAGTCTTCCAGCTTTTCAAAGACAGCACCCAATTTAAAATCCCATCAGCTTCCTCTGAATCCACATGACTTAGAGGTGTTTCACTACCAGGTTCATTGGAAAAATACAGCACCAAGTATATAATCAAAGTGACAACAGAGGCCAGAAAGAGAGTGACCATGCAAAGCCACTGCCAGTCACCCACCCAGGAGAAAACATCCTCCGTAGACGACATGATGACTGACCCCACTCACTTTAATCCCTTAAACATGTTTACCCTCAGCCCCACCTATCCCTTCCGCATCCCAAGACAACAACGCCACTTTCCTTCCTAGTATTGACTAATAAAACACCTTCACAAACAGGCAAAAACGAAAGTTCACGAACGGTGGGTGGAAACACGGATGGTGGAATAGAGGTCGTAAATCTCACTTCAACCGCCACGACAGCGACATAGACAAGATCACTAAAGGCTGAAATCCTCCACACAGACTCATAAAGACTTATAACAAACGGGAAAATGTCTAAATGTATCGACAGTGATCGTTTAAAACGAAAAAACACTGAAGGGTTGTGTTCAGTGAGCGGAATGGGACCGGGCAGTCCTCCCCTTTCATCAACAACCTCATTTAATATGAATAAACGAGTTACTCAAACGATTAGAGCACCTGCACATATACTTAAATGATAAATAGCATTTATAAGCTATACTAGTTTACAATAACCCGCTCGTGAATATGACAGAAAGAATAGATGCATTTAACCGGGTGAATTTTCGCGTCTAGGACATAAACGGCTTTAAATGCTAAATGATTATTATTATTATTTTAAATATATACATTAATGTTATAAAATAAAGTCTTATCTTAGATATCTGTTGACCAAAGAAAAAAAAATATCAAAATTTTGGCTAAATAAAAGCATTAGACTCGGAGCATTTGAGGTAAAACAAAACAAAAGTTCCTAAAAAAATCCCTCCAGTGTTGATGAGCCACGATACCATCACATTAGCCGAGAATTATCCCACAGAAAACACACAACAAACAGAAATAAAAGTGCGATTAAGTGCAGTTCTCCTCTTCTTTAATGGGTTTGTACGTCGTCCTGAACGTGTGAGAAAGACAGAGAAACAGAAAGAGAATGAATGCGTGTGGGACGCACACCGGTCACTAGGATTATTAGCTTTAAACTCAGGAGTCCAGATGAGACCAAATAAAAGTCCCTCCACTGCAGTTTTTCAAAATAACACAACTCGATGAATTTATCCGAATTTAAAAATAAGTAATCAGATTAATTTGTTGTATATTAAGGTAGCAGCGGGTGTATTTATTGTAAACCAAAATTTTGTTTAACAGAAATAAATAGGTGTAACATTATATCTGAAAGTCTTGTGACATTTATAAACATAGCCATTTGAACAATGGGCGTCTCTTTGTTTATATGGCAAATGTATGTGCAGTATTTCAATATGACAGTTTGAGAGTTTGTTTGTGCAGGTGCGGATTATCGGTTGAAACAATGGGATTGTGTTTGATGTAGCTCGGTCGCCTATTTTAAAGTGCCAAATATTGCCAACTATTTAAGATCGTAAAATTCACATTTAAAATGTCACACCACACTATATAACAACGTAAGCATGATCTATTTAAATGTTCGCTGTATGTCAGTGAACGAGTTCTTCTTCTTCTTAGGCTTTTATTGGCGGTTGGCAAACCAGCTTATAGGTGCTTTACCGCCACCTACTGGACAGGAGTGTAAATCAGAAGATTTGGCAGGATGTGGGGAAGGAGGGAAAAAAATAAAATAAATAATAATAATTAACCATATATTTTTATACTCGCTCCATCAGGCCTGTTTCATTCAAAAATGTAATTAACTGTGTATATATTTCCCTCAATGCTGCTCCAAGGATGTTTTGTAAAGTGAAGTTTAGTTTCAATTTTTCAAGTATTTTTTTAATTCCTTTCATTCCTTTACATATGCATTACAATCCATCATCACATGTTGGACAGATTCTGGTTGATTGCAATGTAAACACATTCCATTTGTATGTCTACCTATTAAATGAAGTGTCTTTTTGAGCCCTGTGTGTCCAATTCTGAGACGAGTGATAACCATTTCTTCACTTCGATTTTTTCCCATCTCTCTTTTCATGCCAACAGAGCTTTGAATATTATACAAATGTCTTCCGGTGTCATTAATATCCCAAAATTCCTGGGGGTTCCTTCCTGAAAAACATACTACCTGCGTTTTAGTTACTGAGAATCGGAACCCCCAACTGTTAGCCCACTTTCCAACTCTTCTACTGCCTTCTGCATTCTATCCTCCACATATGTGACATTCCTTCCCCTCTTCCATAATGCTCCATCGTCTGCATATAGGGATCTTCCTACCCCAGTCCCAATTTTTGAAAATATATCATTGATCATAATATTAAACAAAATGGGACTGCAGACACTACCTTGAGGCGTACCATTATCTATTGAGTATATTTTTGAATATGATGTTCGCACCATTACCTGTATTGTCCTATCAATTAAAAAACTCATAACCCAGTTATATACAGTGAACGAGTTGAATGAATGTCGGCGGTAAAATGCGCGGAGGGCGAAAGTAGAAGAAAAAAATAGTTCCCAACCTACACAAATATTTGCAAACAAAGTTACTTTTTTCCACTTTGAAATTCTACCATTTATTTTCGAGGAAAACAAATAATAACTAGCTAAAACATTTAGTATCGATATTAATATACGAGGAACGATTCTCGAAATCTTTATCTGAAGTACCAAAATGTGAATATCCATCCGCCTACTGTTGACCATCAGAATCAGGTGAAGGCACAAGAATACATCACGCTAGAGCTAACTTCGAATCCTTCTTTATTTTCAAACTGCTTTAAGTTTGTCAACCGTTTTAATTAGTGATATGTCCACAGGTAAATTATAGTTTGGTAAACTAGGAAAATATTTACATATATTTCAAATTTAATATCCATATGTTTATTGTGTCACTTAGCTAGCATATATGTGTGTCGTTTACTGTTCATTTTACTTGAGTATTTCAGAAATAAGTTAATAAGGAAATGTCTTTGATGGTTAGCGTTTTTTTTTTTTTTTTTTTTTTTTTTTTGGTCAAATGTTTTAATTGCTTTAGTAGCCAGTAAACAAAGTAAACCTATTTACCTCACAGATGGTTAAGCTTTTACTTTACTCAGTCAAGTAAATTATGGTTTACAGGTGAGGAAGAAATACTCTGGTGTTTGACATCTCTAATTTGATCTGTGGGACATCAGCATCATGACAGGGGTTCAGCCAGTGCCCTGCCCTGTGCGACTGGGCACTGTGAAAAGTGGAGGTTTACCAGGCCTTTTGCACAGATACGCTACCGAGAAAAAAGTAGCAAAAGTAGAGAAAGTCCTCAAGAAAGGTATGGATCATTCTCTCAGACAAATTATCCAAGCTGCTCTTTTCAATACAATGGAAGTGTATGCAAAAGTACTGCTTGGATATTCTGATAAACTTCTCCTACACGTGTGGAATTATAAGAGGGTTAATAGATGATGAAAGAATTTTCATGTTTGGGTGAACTGTTCTTTTAAAGGGTTACTTCATCCAAAAATGAAAATGCTCTCATTATTTACTCACCCTCATGCCATCCCAGATGTGTATGACTTTATTTCTTCTGCTGAACTCAAATGAAGATTTTTAAAAAAATATCTCAGCTCTGTAGGTCCATACAATGCAAGTGAATGGTGGCCAGAACTTTGACTCTCCAAAAAGCACATGAAGGCAGCATAGAAGTACTCCATAAGACTCCAGTTGTTAAACCCATATCTTCAGAAGTGATATGATAGGTGTGGATGAAGTATGTAACTTTTTCTATGTTAACATTTTTGTGCTATCCAACCTTAAAGGAATATTCCGGGTTCAATACAAGTTAAGCTCAGTCGAAAGCATTTGTGGCATAATATTTATTACCACAAAAAATAATTTTGACTTGCCCCTCCTTTTCTTGAAAAAAGCAAAAATTCTGGATTACAGTGGGGCACTTACAATGGAAGTGAATTGGGGGGGGGGGGATTTCCCCCCTTTTTCACTGAATTTGGAATGCCCAATTCCCAATGCGCTTTTAAGTCCTCGTGGTCGCGTAGTGAATCGCCTCAATCCGGGTGGCGGAGGACGAATCTCAGTTGCCTTCGCATCTGAGACCCTCAGCCCGCGCATCTTATCACGTGGCTTGTTGAGTGCATTGCCACGGAGACATAGCACGTGTGGAGGCTTCATGCCATCCACCGCAGCATCCATGCTCAACTCACCACGCGTCCCAGCATCCACGCTCAACTCACCACGCGCCCCACCGAGAACGAACCACATTTTAGCGATCACGAGGAGGTTACCCCATGTGACTCTACCCTCCCTAGCAACCGGGCAAATTTGGTTGCTTAGGAGACCTGGCTGGAGTCACTCAGCACTCCCTGGGATTCGAACTAGCGAACTCCAGGGGTGGTACAATCCGTAAACCTTAAAATACTCGCTGTTTCAAAAGTATAGCCACAAGACATAAACAATATACATGTAAACATGATTTTAGTGTGATAAAATCACTTACTAACCTTTTCTGTGTAAAGTAATAATCAGTTTTACAACTTCATTGCCATGATGATGTAATGTCAACAAACCCTAAAACCCTACAATTACGATTTAAACAACTTTACAACTCAAACAATACATGAGTTTTAACAGAAGAATTAAAGTAAGTGCTTTTCTAAAATTATTCAGATTTTTTTTTTTTAAAACACAGTTTATTTTTGCAATTCCGTTTGGTGGCGCTAGTGACCCAGAAATTACATACTTCAGATTTTTTTATTTATTTTTTTACAGTAAATCTCCACTTTCACATTCTTCTTCTTTTGTTTTTGGTGATTCGCATTCTTTGTGCATATCACCACCTACTGGGCAGGGAGGAGAATTTAAAGAAAAAAGGACTAAAATGTTGTTCTGTTTCTCACCCACACCTATCTTATAACATCTGAAGACATGGATTAAACCACTGGAGATGCATGGATTACTTATATGCTTCCGTTATGTGATTTTTAAAGATTCAAAGTTCTGGCCACCATTCACTTGGTGTTGATTGGACCAACAGGGCTGAACTATTCTTCAAAAAACTTTTTGTTTGTGTTCAGCAGAAGAAAGAAAATCCTACATGTATGGGATGGCATGAGAGTCAGATAAGAACATTTTCATTTTGGGGTGAACTATCCCTTTATATACATATATTACACCTTCCACAGGTGTTGGTGTTGACAGCGTGAACCACCTTGGACAGACACCTCTCTTTTGCGCATCTCTCCTCGGCTTTGCAAGTGTAGCTGAGAAGCTTCTGCAGTATGGAGCAAACCCGAATCAGTAAGGCCAAACCTGTGTGCCTTGTCCCTCCACAATCATCCATGAAGCTTGTATGCTTATCCAAAGAGCTCAATGTCTCATGTGTGATGTTTTTGGGTCCACCAGCCGCTGTAATGACAGGAGTACCCCTGTTCATGCTGCAGTTTTCTCTTGTAATCCCTGGCTCCTGTGTTCACTGTTGGATGCTGGCGGAGACCTGCGTCTCAATGACGATCAGGGCCGGACACCGAGAGACTGGGCTGAGGCAGGTGCTCAGGAGAACAGCCCAAAGGTCTGTGCTGTTGATTTTATTTATTTTTTTTTTGGAATCCTTTGGAGCCCCTGGATCTAGGGATCCCTTCTGAAATCCTTTCTCTTTATTTCATGTTCTGCTTAGTTCCAAAAACAGGGTTCCCAAAAAAATATATTGTTTCGCAGAGTATTTATGATTATCCATTCTAGGCATTTTCTGACTAACTAATAGTAATTTATACCACATGCTCTTTTTTCCGCTCTTCTCTACAGATGCTTTCTTTCTTGAAGAGGTGTGAGCATCAAATGCAGAGCTTGTTGCAGACACATCTACCCAGGGATGCGCGAGTCACCCCAAACTCCTCAAAGACTTTACTGAGCTCTCCTTCCCTGCTCAAGCTCTTGCGACCTTGGTAAGATCTGTGATCTCTCTCTGAACTTTTATCTTTAGAACTGATGTGTTTCAGCAGTTTTGTGCATGAAGGATTATAATCTTTAAACTGTGTAAACTAGTGAATTTAAAGATACATAGAAGTTTAATATAAATGTGACTAAATTGACATTTTAAAAATTGCTGAAATTTGCTTGTTGCTATATGCTTTTTGTTAGACTGTTTCTATATTCACTTATTTTCTGACTTTTTTTTTTGTACCTCTCTTTAGGGGAACTGGGCTTATTCTCGAAAATAAATTAAGTACTAAGTCGTCTGTCTGTGATATTGTGATGCAGTGTTTTGGCTATGGAAAGGTCTGCATAAACATTTTTATCTCATTTTCACAGTCTTGCATATATTATGAAAAGGTATCGCTAAACAAGGATACACATGATTTAGTACTATAAGGAGTTTAGATTTATGAATTCAGTACAGGATGTGCCTTTCCCAGTAGCATACTAAAGCTACTTAACACTTTCTTCTTTCACTTTGACAGCTGTTAATACATTTGAACCGTGTTTTACCTTTTCAGAAATTATTCTCTAATAATGTTTACAGTTATGCATTGAGAAACCAGGACTGAGTCTGGGATTGGCTGGCTCTGTGCCCCTTATAAGTGACGGTGACTTAGGTCAAGCTGATGATGAGCCCCACAATTCTTTTTTGTGTGGATCTTTCATATGTATGACCAAGTAAGACAGTGTTATCAAGACATACCCTCTTTTTAAATATGCTATTTGAATCACATTAGACTAAAGGAAACATCAAAGAGATTTTCACTCCAACATTTCAAGACAAACTCTGTTACCAAGTTTCTTGGACCTGGTAATAGTTAAACAAAGTCATAATATTCACACTGTTAACAGTGTTAAGTCATTTAATTTTGGTTTAACTGTGCCTCAGTTACAGTTGGAAAGGGTGTCGTGTCACTGTTAAAGAGCTACGTGATCAGATTTTGCCACAACGCGATGGACATAATGGTCTGCTGGACCTACTCATTACTGAGCAGGAATATTGCTGGTAATACAATGAAAACTGTCCTGTTTGTCAGAGGCTTGTGAAAACTCCAAAAGAGTTTGACAGTAAACAAATATAAACTCAAAAGTATTTGTAAGGACCCTCTTTATATTAGGTGTCTTTAACTACTATGCATGTAAGCATTTGATACAATGGACTTATGTGTTGTTGCATTGTGCTTAAATTTAAGTTTAAATTTAAGTTCTTACATCTGTAGTTACACTGTTAACCTTACCCATAACCCTGAACCTTACCGTAAACCCTAACCCCTACCAGCCAAACCTCAACCTCAGTAGCAGCATATGTGAATCTTGTGAGAATTTTGCAGAGAAACATGTAGTTACACAATAAATACTTTGTATTGTGTGTATTTTTTATGTTAGTACATAGTAGTTAAGACACCTAATAGAAAGTGGGACCAATTGTAAAACTAAACTAATACTAGTAGAAGAAAATAAAATTGGTGCGGTGGTTGATGTTGCAAAAGTTATCAAATGAAAACAAAACTTTTTAGAATAATGTGCACTAATTAATTGCTAAAAAGACCAACTAAATTTTTTAAATAATTAAATAGGATATCATGCTAATTTGATATCATGTTGTTCTTAATTTCAGTCAAAATATCCAGAAATGTTTAGACGGACTTGATGAAAGGAATATTTCACCCAAAATAAAATTTAATCATTATTTACTCACCCTTATGTTATTCAAAACTTGTATAATTTTTTTTTTGTTCCATGGAACACAAAAGAAGAAATTTAGTAGAATATCCCATGTGCTCTTTTCCATTAAATGTAAGTGGGTAGTGAGTCAAACTGTCAAGCACCAAAAACAACGTTACATATGTTTATTGTTGCTGAAAACTAACCCTAACCCTAACCTAACCCTAACATAATCGTAATTTTTGGGTGAACTACATCTTTACGCACATCTAGGAAAGTAATGCAACCTGGCGAACAGAAGTATTGCTGTTGTCTAAATACACTGTACAGTTGCCATGGTGATTGAGTATTTTGTCCTCTACAGTCAGTTGTCTCACCCCCACCTGCTGCTGCTAATGGCTGTGAGTATGTCCACACACCTGGACAACACCAGGCTGGTCTATGAGAGAGTAAATGTGGGATCATTGTACAGTCTGCTGCACCAAAGGGTAATAGTTTAATGTGTCATTAAAGGGATAGATCATCCAGTAAAGAAAATTCTGTCATTATTTAATCACCCTCATGTTGTTCCAAACCCGTACAACTTCCTTCCGTGGAACATAAAAAAAGTTAGGCAGAATTTTAGCATCAGTCAACAATAACTTTCATTACATCTTTTTTCCATACAATGTAACTGAATGGTGACTGAAACCAACATTCTACTTAACATCTCCTCAGGTTTCATACAGGTTTGCAATAGGGTTGGGTAATAAAACAATACTGATATTTATAGATATTTTTTTTATTTTATCCCCTTTTCTCCCAATTTGGAATGCCCAATTCCCACTACTTACTAGGTCCTTGTGGTGGTGCGGTTACTCACATCAATCTGGGTGGCGGAGGACAAGTCTCAGTTGCCTCTGCTTCTGAGACAGTCAATCCACGCATCTTATCACGTGGCTCATTGTGCATGAAACCGTGGAGACTCCCATCATGTGGAGGCTCATGCTAGTCTCTGCGATCCAAATTGAGAGCGAGAACCACTAATCGCAACCACGAGGAGGTTACCCCATGTGACTCTACCCTCTCTAGCAACCGGCCAATTTGGTTGCTTAGGAGACCTGGCTGGTGTCACTCAGCACACCCTGGATTCGAACTCGCGACTCCAGGGGTGGTAGTCAGCGTCAATACTCGCTGAGCTACCCAGGCCCCACCTTTTGAATAACTTTTGATATTTACCAGACGTTGTACATCTAGACGATCAGATCATTTATGGGTCGCTAAACACACAAGCAGTTTTGCTTGTGTTTTTACTAGCTAACTGAATCAGTCATTATATCAGCCTATTAGGAAGTATTAGCAGGCTAGCTATCCGGCTAATATGATATTGTTGTGTACCGAACAAGACAGCAATGACAATGCAATATACCTATCAACTGAACACAATAGCAACTCTGACATCAACACCATTGCTGTTTATTTATGTACTATTTATTTAAATGCTTTTTCATGATCCAAAGCGCTGTCACCAACTAAAAAGTGTTTCTTCTTCTTGTAATGTTTATTGGCGGTTGGCAATCCAGTTTATGGTGCATTACCACCACCTACTGAGCTGGAGTGTGGAGCGTCTCAAGAAAGTTTTTGGTGGAGACAAATGTCATTGAAATTTAATTGAAATCGTAAAGAGGTCACACACCTTTCTGTATGTAGGATTAAATCCTAAACTGAGTATACTTGAAAGGTAGCTGACCCTTTATGTTATGTTTACTTTCGTTCCTAAGGTCTAACATTTGGAATGCATTTCCTCCCCAATAATGGTATGAAATGTATATCGTTATACATATCGATATCGAACAATAGAAAAAAAGATATTGTGATAATATTTTTGGCCATATCGCCTAGCCCTAGTTTGGAACAACATGAGAGTGAGTAAATAATGAAATAATTTGTTATTTTTGGGCGAATTAACCCTTAAAGCACAAATTTTTAAATGACTGAGATGTGCCTTTATTCTAAACTGTACCCTTTACTTATCGGTACACTCTAGCGGGAGGAGTTCCCTCTCCTACAGGTGGTTGACCTATTGTCGGTGGTGCTACAGGTGTGCGAGGTGTTAATGTACCTGCACGGCCGATCGCTGGTGCTTCGGGCCCTTTCTTCACACACTGTGCTCATAGTGCACCCTGGAGTTGCCAAGGTTACAGGCCTTGGGTTCATGGTGCCCAGGTACACCTTCCTTGCAAAAGGCACATATTGCAAACCATAGAATTTAGAACCAGTTAAAGTTAGGAAGGTGCTGTAAGCAATGCAAGCCATTCTGTAACCTCTGCCAGATTTCTGCCACTGAATTAGATAACCCCCTTTTTTCATAACCGCACACTCCAAAGTCATACACACACACACAGAGATGCTTGGGTATCATTGTTGATCTCAGTATATCACAAGTAAGAAAAATAACAAACATGCAATTTGATATCAACAAACCCGGACAGTGAACTGAGCTGTACACTGACTTCAAAAGCACAAGCAATGCAAAACAGCATTCTCGCACAACAAACTGACATTCTTGGCTTCCACCTGTGAATTTGACTGACAGGAAGACAATGCCTCAAAGTCTTCTGATTGGCTAAACAAAGAATGTACCACTGCCCATGGGAATTTTCCCCCCAAGTGTCTCTGTCACAGATCTGTCAGGTAATAGACACATTTTCTGCCTGCCATGCCATAAAAATTGCTTACAGCACCTTTAATTGGATTATATTCACAATGGAGTTGTAGTTGTTTGACATGCCTTAACCCTCTTTTCTGATGACAGCGAGGGAACTTGCCCCAATGCTGCACCTCCTATTTCTGTGCCTCTCAGCCTGATTAACTGGGCAGCTCCAGAAGTGATTAAGTGTAAAGCATGCACAGGAAAATCAGATCTCTATAGTCTGTGTGCCCTTATTCAGGAGATCTATACAGGTACCTTCATACATGTAATGCAAACATTGTCACATGGCCATTTTGATAATCATTTCTGATGTAGAGCTTATGTAATAGATCTTTATTATATTTGTGTTGTTAGTTTGTTACACATTTGACATTCATTTTACTTGGCCCTAAGGCCAGAAACATACTGTATGTAAATATGCATATGTGAATGCTTGGGCAATGCATTGCAAGCAGCATTCCCGTTGTACGTACTAAAGGTGCATTCTCGTGATTCTGTGGCAGTAACAAGCCTCAGTACTCAAGGTGGCGATAAAGTTACCTGCAAATGTCGGTGCCATTAAACAATAGGTTTTATTATACAGGTAGCTAGCTATAAACATTTTGACAGCTTAAACTTCAAACTTGCTTCACATTATCGGGATGCCCTGACACATTTTGTAACACAACAGTACATGAAATCGAGCTTGTGTAGCTTGAACATGTTGTATTCACATACGTTCAAAGAGTATGTTTTAGGCCTTAGAGATGTAAAGTTAGTTTTATTGTTTCACTGTATCATATTAGCAAACTATATACTTAATAAATATACAGTATAGTTCAGTAACTATGACCATCTTCACTGTTAAAGAGCATAAATCCTTGTAAAGCAGTCATATTGTTTTGTTCAGATGCCGTGCCATGGGGCTCCACAGACTCACGGTGCATAAAACGATCAGTAGAGGCCGGTCAGGCTCTAATAGCACATCCCGTCGTACCTCAGCCTTATTACAGACTCCTGCAGACAGGCCTCCAGCACAGAGCCCAGCACAGGACCAACACCCTGCAGGATCTTTGCTACACACTACGCTGTGATATCAGAGTGTGTAAACATGCTGTGTGGTGTTCTTTTACTAATTCTTAACAGTTGTGACTTTGGATGTCTTTTGAGTATTGTGCAAGGTATGTTACAGATAAAGAGAGAGGAATATATGATAGCATGACAGTGAAGGGTGCAATCTAATCTGCTGCAGGAGATAAGAAGTGAGAATAAGAGGAGAGGTGCATGGTACTCATGGTCTGCTCTTCAAGGCATCCCTGAATCGAATACTGACATCAATGAGACAAGAGAGCATGACAAACCTGGTGAGCTTTTCATCTAGTCATGATTAGGGGAAATGTTAAAGGGATCATGATTAATTTTATTATCTTATCTGAGGTCCACTTATAATGTTAGTAAAGTTTGTTTTTTTTTTACACCAAAACAGTCACAATTTAATAATATAAGATAATTTTCCACCCTGTCTCTGGCCCTATATCTGAAATGCCTGGTTTTAAGCTCTCTGGCCCTTTAAGACTTCAATGTAAACACGCACTGTTATGATTGGCTAACATCGTGCAGCCCCTCAAATACAGACATATTTTAAACTCAATCGGAAGAAAATGAACAACAAGATCCACAACAATAGAAAACTTTGTTTTCAGGGTTTACACACATCTTCTGTATTTGTTTACACACAGAATGGCATGTGTTTCTTCCAGACAGCGGCAACAGCAGAATGAGATGTTTTTATAAGTTGCGCTTGCACCGCTCTTAAAGGAGCATCAAAGCGTTCAAGGATGTCCATCTAATGCATGTTTACAAAAAAACAACAATTAATAATAGCACAGTTGGGTGCAAAAACAGTCCAGGATGCCTTCAAAACAGCAAGAAACAGTGCAGCTGAATGAAACAGAATGGAGTTCTCCTTTTTAGAGTTATAACTGACATAGTGTCTTTTAAAAGTGGTGCGAGATGCATGATAATGGTCAAAGCCATTCATCTAGTGTAGAAAAACATTTAAATCCAGATAGGCAAATAAATTATTTCATATTTATTATGCAATAATAGCAGGAAATTGTACAACTATAAATTCGTAAACACACTTCTGCTGGAAAACAAATGTATGTGACTTGTCTCTTATCTGCCCATCATAATTTCCCTTCGTAAGTTGCTTTTGCGAGAAAGCGTCTGCAAAGAACATCCGTGTAAACTTATATATTAATTTAAACAGACTTTTCTCTTCCTCTTAGTATTTCAGCACTGCAGGGCAACAGTGGATGATGAGATTCAGGAGCACATGGAAGAGAGAGAAACAAAAGAGAGAAGGTCTCACAGCTTTTCCACAACAGTCCACAAAGAAGAAGAGGAGTCCACCACAGACACTGATGACCTCCACTGGGACTGCACTCCTCTGCACGAGTGGCCCATGTCCCATCATGCTCCAATATGTGAGCCATCTTCTTCCAAATGTAGCAATATAGAACAAGGATCAGATATAGAAAAGGATCTGGCAGTCAGTCACTCCATCTCAAACCATATTGGCTCCATTGTTCTCAACCTTAAAGTGTCTCAGGTGCTTCTACAGCAAGCTGAGAGGAGTCTGGATAATGCAAAGGCGACACAAACAAGTGTTCCATGCTTCGATGAAATGGATGCTGGGACAAGTGGGGTTGTGGTGGAGAGGGTGAACAAAGAAAAGGAGGTCAGTGTTGATGTTGGAAAAGCAATGGGGCCCCCGTCCAGACATTATATACCCAAATGGAGCATCAGTGAAGAAGATGAGGTCAGTCAGTACAGCTCAGCTCAAGAAGAGAGTTTTGAAAGCATGTGCTGTCCTTGGAGTAGTCAGGTATGTCAATAGAACCTTAAATTTCATAAAATTTAGGTGAATTGTGTACATTTTTTAAAGTTAAAATATTTTCTCCTATCCCAGTTTTATCAGAGATAGCTGTAAGCAATTTGTGTGGTAAGCCACACAATGTTGTGAAATTGCCATAGTGCACTTTTCAGGGAAATCAATCTATGAATGGTTTGCTTACAGTTGTCTTTACATTTTAAGTTGGAATTGGAGAAAATATTTAACATTGAAATAATTACACATATCAGGATCCACCAGAATTGTATGATCGACTAGCTGGGAGTCAACATTAACAATTACCAAATTTCATGTATAAAATAAAAAATAAATATCAGTGTAGCTTGAGCATTGAAATAGCACATAGTAGGACTACTGTAAGAGAAAACTTGCACTTACAGGAGGAGAAAAAAGATTTGAAGAGAGTTGAAGGAACAGAGAGAGTACAGCAGCAGACAGGATGTCAAAAGTCTGAGAGGTACAACAGAAGGAATGCATTGGGGGGAAAAAGACTAACGCAAGTCACATCTAATACATATGGATGAATTGAGGAAGATAGATAGAATGGAAATAACAGGAAGGACATATATAAAGAAATATGTCAAAATATATATACCAAATTCACTTTTTCCTCTCAGATTGCATATGCTTGGGTTGTCAGAGCCCAAGAAAGACATCACACACCAGTCTTTTAAAAGAAATTTCCAAGCAAAACCTACATGGACCAGTAAGTAACCATATCTTTGTTTGCATTTTTTATCACACCATGCCATCCTTTATCTTCGTATGCAATTTATCATGGGTATTAAAGAGATAGTTCACCCAAAAATGACAATTCTGTCATAATTTATTCACCCTCATATTGTTCCAAACCTGTATGACTTTCTTTCTTCTGGGGGACTCAAAAGGAGATGTTAGGCAGAATGTTAGTCTCAGTCACCATTCGCTGTCATTGCATCTTTTTTCCATATAATGAAAGTGAATGGTGACTGAGGCTGACATTCTGACTAACATCTTCTTTTGTGTCCCTCTGAAAAAAAGTCATACAAGTTTGGAACAACATGATGTCAGTAGTAAATGATGACAGAATTTTTATTTTTGGGTGAACTATCCCTTTAAGTAATGTAGCACTTAAATACTGTGTTTAAGAGATGATATGTGACCAAATTCTGTGTCTGCACAGGTGAGGTTAGTGAAGTGGTGGCCCAAATGGCACGTGGGCGGTTAGGGACAGAGCTGGGTGCTGTGGGCAGCAGTGACAGTGAGGATATAGAGGAGCAACAGCTCCATCTACAGGGCTGGCAGGGACAAAGCAACAGACATAATTTTAGCCCACACCAGAAGTCTGAGACCCCAGAAAGCACTGATCTGGAGCAACTGTTTAAGTGTTTTGCTGGTAATGTAGCTATCTAGACCTTGAAGAATAGAAGCTGTGTTTGGCATTGCTGTTAAGTTACTTCATTCAGTGGTTTATGGGTCCTAGATGGGAGGGCTACAGATTTTGTCATTAATTTATCTTATTTAATTTAATATTTTTAAAACATTATTCACTGCCAGGCATCCAAAGTGATAGTGAGGAGAGCGCAAACTTCCACACAATCAACCGCACCTTTGATGTGACGAATAGAGTGCTGGATGCAACAAGCCAAACAGAGGTGATAAACTATGACAATAATTTTGCAGTGTTTTTTACAGATGTTTACAAATGTTGGTTAAAAAAGACTTTCGTCCAAGAATGAGTTAAAGAATCTGGAATTAATTAGAATACCGGATTTTCCATGATCTTTTAAAAATAAAAGTGTTCAGTGTGCTATGCAGACATACTCTTAATGTTCAAAACACAAAACTCTCTTCCCAGTCCACCCAGATCATGTATGGAAAAAAAAGTAAAATATAAAAAAATAGCCTGTTTAATTCTAAGGATCAGAGAGAGGCATTAAAATGGTCTTGTAAAACTAAATTATGACTGTTGTGTTGCAGGAAACTTTGACTAACATAATGGGTGGACTTCAGGGGAAATAATATAATGCTAATAAAGTGCAGAATATGTACTCTTACCTCTGTTGTGTCTAAAGGAGGAGGGAAGCTCAGATTTAGACTATTCACAGTCACTCGTTGAACCATCTACTATGTTCTACACACCCAAACACTACCTGTCCAACAGCTCAGCTGGAGAAGAGCACTCTCAGGTGAATATATACATTCACTACATTAACAGATCTCAGTAATTGTGTGAATAATTATATTTTTTCCAAAGAATAATTGCAGTCACAGGCAGGGCTGCCCAGGGGCTTATCGTTTCACTGGGCCCTTGCTAGTTGTCAGAGTTGTGGGGGGGGGTGTCTCGGACCGTTATAACTCGATGCCCATGCGCTACACAGACATTAATACGGCCCTGTTCACAGTTGTGACAAAACTTCCCTCTAAATAGTACACCAAAACTAAAAACATAATATTTCGGGATATTGAAGATCAAAAATGATTGAAATGACATTTCTAAACTATTTCTCAGTCACTGAGCTCAGAGGAGGATTTGGACATCACAGTGGAGGTGTGTCGACCCAGCACATCTCCAGCAGAGGAAAAACAGGCTACAGACAACATTCTCAATGGTATGCAGATGAAAATACCCTGCAATCATTGTATTATCAGCTTCTGGTAATAACATGTGTCCTCCTGTGTAAACTTGTTTTGGTTAATAGACTGTTTTCTTTAAAAATCTGTGCATTCTTAAATTATTTTATTTTTGGTTACTAGCCCCAGAGCTTTAGCCACTATATCCCACCACCACATACTGAACATATTTGATAATTATGTGCCATCATATCACCCTGTATATTCTTCCAGAATACCAGCCTGCTCAAGAGGACTCAAAGGAGACTGAGTCCATTACCCCTGTGCACATTAGGTATTTTTGGGTGAACTTAAGAATGAATCATTGAATTTAGCACCTTTTACCTAAGGTGCAATTACTGTTGGCTAGAATTTAGTTTATTGTAATAACCATGTTCCAAGCCTTTTTTTAAACAAATCTATTTGGTTACTGGGTCATATGTCATTGAGCATTGAAAGTAAACGCCGAATCATACACTGCACAAGTACGTGAACACAGACAGAACTTGCTATGCATGCTCATTGCATTCTGAAATGTGTCAGAGTGCAATTAATAACCCAATGCAAGTACACACTGCATTCTCAGTGTTGCCACAAGTGGCGCTATAGCAAGATTAGTGTGAAATGTCCACTTCTACAGTGAGTTTTCTCTTTCAAGCCAACTACTGTAATGGCTGAACAACAGTTTGAAGAGAATATTGCTGAGCAAGTAACTTAAAGGTGCTGTGAGAGATTTTAGCTGTTCAGGAATTTCCAATAGACTGAGCCATTGAATTAGACATGCCCTCTATTTCTAAAACCACACACTCCAATGATACGGTTGCACAGTCTAGTGCTGTCACAGAGACGGGTGAGATATTTTAGGACACTTATTTCAGTGCTATTTTTCAGACAGGAGTATTTTCTCCATACCATTCCATAAAAATAAAAAAATCTAAACCAGTATATTTATAGCAACTTAACTGATTAACAACAAATACAGTTTAATGGCACAGACGTTTGAAGGATTCTCTATCGCCCCCTTGTGTACTGAGGTTTGTTTCCGCCACGTTAACACAAGAATGCACGTTAAGCATGATCAACCGCACCGTACATTGGCAATGCAGTGCCAACCATTCGCATCTGCATTCACGTACCTGTGTAGAGTGTGTTTTGTCCCTAACAGTCACGTTAGATACTAAACAAGTTCTTTTGTTGTGTTTGGGGTGAATTAGTTGTTTGCCAGACCTGGCTGAGATTGCAGATCTCTCCAGCATCTCCTGTTCACCTGCCCAGCACCAGCAGTGGGTTGAGTCTACTACAGTACCGCCCATTTCTCACACCAGGGGACATCCACCCTGCAACAGCACCCCACGCAGCCCAAGAGGTGCAAAGTTTGCTAAAAATTACAAATTCCAGTTCGGATTGCAAAGATAATTTCAAACATATCTCTGCATGTTCCTGTAGATTATTTGTTTGATTGTGGGCTATATTAATCCAGAATACATTCTGTGGCCCTTTTTTGTCTAATTGTGAAACTTTAAACATACTGTCTAATTGTGACACTTTTAACACACTGTTACTTTAATTTTAATTAAAGGCCGTAGAACATACCTACGAGACGTGCAGGTCGGCACTAAGTCCCTCCCTGACCTTCAGAGCCTGTTGGACACTTCACCCTGGGGCAGTGCTCCCTCCCTGTCATTTTGCACAGAGAGCTACGCCACAGCAAGAGCAGGAGACAGCAGCACAGTCAGTCAATCCATAAATGAATGAAAAAAATGATTTATTTAACCATTTCTGATATGTGCTTTAAAATGCCCAGGGGTCTCGTTTCATAGCCTACACCTGGGTAATATGATGGCACATTGTAATCATCAAAATTAGGGCTGGGAAATTTAAGCGAAATCGCGCAAGAGAGACCCTGCGTGTGCACGTTAGAGACTGAAAGGCAGCCAGAGAAAATAATAGTTTTGAGATTTTAAAGTTCAGCAAATTAAACTTCGGCATTCAATTTGTTTTATATCCGTACGTAGTGTCTTATAATGCACTGGCAATGGACATTTGAGTTTTTCTTGATATTAAAGCTTGATATAAATTTAATCTGCCCATTTGATCCTATTATTAAAAGAAAGTCTACTGTAAAACAGCAGAAGATTTTGCCCAACTTTTAACTTTAATAGCATGCCCACTGATTTTATGGCATGTAAACAAATACTTGTATCTATGATTTATACCTGTAAAACATGTCTAATCAACTCTATTCGCTAAAAAACATTTTAACATGAACATATTAAAATAATTAAAATAAATGATGGCTCACCAATTTCTTGCAAGTTCTTTGAAACAAATTATAAAGTAGATATATTTATGATTATATTTTAATGTTTGTTTTTAATGTACCATGTACCATAATTTATTGCAATTAATCAAAGAAAACTGCGATTAATTAGGTAAAAAAATATATATATATACTGTATATTGATTCACAGCCCTAATCAGAATATATCGGAGTACTAGTAATGTGTTCTATGCACATGAAGGTCTTTTATGTAACTGTTTTGGAAGTTTGAATTCACTTGTGGTGGCAAACCATTTTGCTTACAGTAAAGAGAATCTTAAAAGTGTATATACAGTATGATATACTATATACAAATGCTTATATATTGATTACTTTGTTTTACTTTTAGCCTAACAAAAGTCTGTTTACTATTATCTAATTTTTTGTAATGATGCATTAATTTATATATTATATTATATATCTAATCAAAGCTCAAGCATTTACTTTGATTGCTTGTCTCACATCTCTGTCCAGACGAATACGTCTGTGTCCAGCATCCTGCAGTCTCCAGCAATAAGAGACATCTCTAAGGAGGAGACAGACTCACCCCAAAGCGGAAATGCAGAGTTCACCACTGCTAGCTCTGGAGCCAGACAGACCACAGAGACCAGCCAGGGGGCCAGCGAAGACATGGAGAGTCCCCATGGTATGACGATGTGCATTTATCAGTCAATATTACAGTAATGTTCTTAAAGTTAATTGTGAAAAAAATATATTATAGCATTATTTACTGTAACAATGGCTGTGATCTTGGATTTACACTGACACCTAGCGGTGTGGATGCAGCATCATTCATCAAGGATAGTTTTCAGTTACAGATGCCATTGTAGAAATTCAATATTCACAGTCAGCCATGATTCATTTAATCCCTGAGTGGAAGTGTCCAACAACAGGGCCGTTTACTGAGATTAAAAGAGTAGTATTCGGCTGGTCATGTGATCCTAACATGGCAGCCCCAATGTGGGGACCCTCTCCATGTTGAATAAAACAGCTTTCATAAGGTTACTGGAGTCTTCATGGTTTATGCATATGTTTCGTAATTACTGTTAATTTCTTTAGGAGTAAAACTTTTTGAATGAGGACCTTTTTTTATATTTTATATAAAACATTTACAAGTTATTTTTTATTTATGGAACTCATTTGATGGTAATTTCTAGCTGCCACACCTGCAGGAGCTGATGCTCCTGGTGTGGCTGGGACACCACTAGAGTCAGAAGAACAGAGGAAGGAGTCAGAAATCATCAGCTGTGCCTCAGTGATGGGTAGTTGATATGAGATTTCAAACAGTGACAGCAGTGTACTGCAGTGTGAAATGCTGCTATATTTCATCTTAAACTACTCTAAACCCTATCTTTTAAAAACATATTTGTCAGTTGCAGGATTATTTATGTGAACTGCAAAACCTTAAAAGGTGATTACCCATGGTGACCAGTTAAAGCACCTAAAATGTACACTTTATTTTTATCACACTAACAATTTTAACACATGTCTGTGTTTGTCAACCACAAAAATACTTTATATTTTTAAACTGCGCTTCTTTAAATGTGATACACATATAAATATACACATGACAGTAAGGAAAAGTTGAAGACCCATGTCCTCTAGACTTCTGACATTCAGTTTTGTTTTGTCCTGTCCTATTCTAGTCTAGTCTGACCTAATCTGTTCTGTTTCTTAACTGACAAGGCTGTGTACTCTCTCTGTGTTGTGACCTTATCCTGCAGGGAATAATGATGTGTATGAGGAGAGAGAGGAAGTAGGTGAGGACCTACAGCAGCATGACCAAAAGTACTTTGATGAAAAAGCATCTCACAATGAAGACATCTCAGAGATGAAGGAAGGGTGTGAGGATGAAATCTCATGTCTGATACAAGGTGAGACGCCCCTACTAGAAATCTACACTAGGGCCATGTTCTCACAAAATGTTATACGAGGAATATAATGGATATGCTTTTGTTTTGTTTTTTCAGACCAGGATCTTGATCGCAACTCTGCAAATGTGGATAGCAATGCAAATTCTCATAGAAGCACTGATAAGAGTCACAGCCTTGATGAAACTGAAAGGTAAAGTACCCAGTACTGTTGCTATGAAAAAGTTACTACTAAGTGTGTTTCTTTGTTGGTTGTCAACTTTCTAGAGATACTTTCTACAATGATTTCTAGTAATGCTGACGTATTCTGGGTAAAAGGGAATTGTGCCTCTATTCTAGGGATTGTAGAGCTAGTACTGCCTGTTCAGATATATTTTAACCTCATATTGCCCCCAAATATTAGATGTGAGAATTAAAGTAGTACATCAATACAATGCTTTACAACAATATGGTTTAAAATAGTGAATTTACATATAACTTTTTACTATGTCATTTTGGAAACAGTCTGTAAACTCTTACTGACAGCTCTTTTAATGGAACATTGGGCCTCATTCATGAAACTTTCTTAAATATATGAGTAAATTCGGAGTGATATGTGTGCAAAATGGACCTTCTGGAAAACTTTCTTCCGGATTCACGAATGCTTCGTACCCCCCAGATTTGTTAGTAAAACGTGTGTTTGTTTATGTATTCCAAACATTCGTAAATAGGGGCTGTGTGCACATTCATTCAAAATTATCATAATCCACACCCATGAAAACGCCTTATAAGATAAATGAGAATAGGGATATGCGGAATAGTAATGAAAGGTTTTTAAAATGAAGTGCATTTAAATAACAACATTATTATTTAGCAAACATGCTGGTATGGTCACAAAGAAAGTGAGGAACTTGCTGTCATCATACTGTCATCATGTTCTGGCTGGTTCTTTTGTGAATCGAATAGTCCAAGAGGTCAATAAAAGTGGTCTGACATGAAACTTTAGTGTAAAAAATGTTCAGTTCACGCCGGCAGGAGGATGTCTACCACCATTAACCTTATCTGGTTCAGTTGAGTGCATCACCAGCATCATTGGTGAAACTTTTGAGGTTAAATTATGATGGTAACAGTGATAGTAATAGTACTTCCCTTGCAACTTTAAGAATCTTCAGAGAAATTAACAGAATGCCTGAATCTCTGACAAAGATGCTGGAAGCTAAAAAAGATTTGCAACGACTGTGCAGGGCTTTTTCTATTTTTTTAATAATTGTTTTTTCATTTGTATTGTGAACACACCTGCTAGCAACATGTTTGTTTATGGGTTTAACAGCATTAGCATTGACCATACGCCATCAACTGAACGCAATTTTTTTATTTATTATTTTCTCCCCAATTTGGAATGCCCAATTCTCAATGCACTCTAAGTCCTCGTGGTGGCGGAGGACGAATCTCAGTTGCTTCCACGTCTGAGACCGTCAATCCGCGTATCTTATCACGTGGCTCATTGGGCGCATTACCACGGAGACATAGCGTGTGCGGAGGCTCCACGCTATTTTCCGCGGCATCCATGCACAACTCACCACACGCCCCACCGAGAGCGAACCACATTATAGCGACCACGAGGAGGTTACCCCATGTGACACTACCCTCCCTAGCAACCGGGCCAATTTGGTTGCTTAGGAGACCTGGCTGGAGTCACTCAGCACGCCCTGGATTCGAACTCACGAACTCCAGGGGTGGTAGTCAGCGTCTTTACTTGCTGAGCTACACAGGCCCCCCTGAACGCAGTTTATTGATTTCTATACTAAATTATGAAACCTAAATTATAGAGCTCATATCAAATGAAGAAACTCAAATCAGTCACATTAGTGGGCATTCATTTTTTTCGAGAAAATCAAACAAAAACTACGTCTTTCCACAACTTTTCGCCCCATGCCAAGCAATTCTGCTGGGAAAACAATATAAAATGTATTAAGCAGAGTTGGGAATAAACTTTGAAGAAATAAATGCAAGCATCATAGAAACATTTTTAATTAAGTAGCCTATATGGTTTAAAACGAAAACATCAAACCGCTTTTATTTTTTAACAAAATATTGTAGCTTTTAAGATTAATTTTACTCATTTAAATGTATTTTTTTCATTACTTATTTAATTTCACTTCTATCAAAATGTACACGGATCTACACAAAACGTTCAGATATCTTGTGAATGATTTACACATGGTTGGGAGCAGGTGTAAATTTTGTTCGTACCAACTAACATTTTGAAAATACAAAAACTTTCATGAATCTGAAAATTTATGTCAGAACGGCTTTACGAACGATTTACACAAAATTTTGTTCTGCTCGTGTTTCATGAATGAGTCCCATTGTGTGCACTTTCTTTTAATCCAGGTTATTCTATTATTTGTAGTTTTCCTATCCTGAAAAAAATTAGCATGCCTCTACTTTGAAATTCATTCTTTTGAAACATGATCTTGAGTATTTTGATCGTGCAGGGCTCACTCCACTCTAGACGAGGAACTGCAAAGAATGCTTTTGGAGAGAGCCACAGGACAGAGAACCCTTAGGGACCTAGGGCCCATCTCACAGTCCAAGACTCTGTGAGTGCTGAAGCTTCATGTTTTTCAGTGGAAACCATTACCAATAGTTTTATTTCTAATCTCCGTCTTACGATTTAACAGGCCTTTTCTAACTCTTGCTGTCTCTAAACACCCAAAATATCTAGCTTTGTTATGAATGAGACTAAATCGTTCTGAACACATCTCCTTAATAATATTTTAGTCTTGATGGATAATACACATTAACCTATATTTTTTGTCTAGGTTTTCTCAGTCTGATGTGAAAGGAGAGGGGGATGTCAGAGAGGAGGCAGGCTGCCCTGGTGGGGACCACATAGAAACATCAGGTGAGTGGAAACAAACTCCATTATTATAATACAATTTAGTTTGAAGCCTTATTGTTTTTTCTTTCTACAGGAAATGAGCTGGGAGAGAAGCTTGAGGCAGCTAATCAAGAAATCATGAACTGTCCTCACAGGTACAAAAGAAGACAAAAATATAAAATTTGTCAAATACAAAAAGTATTCATTTAAAATATAAATTATTAATAGTCAGTTAAAGGGATAGTTCACCCAAAAATGAAAATTCTCTTATCATTTACTCAACCTCATGCCATCCCAGATGTGTATGACTTCTTTCTCCAGAAGAACACAAAGATTTTTAGAAAAATATCTCAGCTCTTTTGGTCCTCACAATACAAATGAAAGAAGAATGAATTGTAATTTTGAAATATATGTATAAAATCATCACCTCTCACATGAGATGAGGACTCTAGTCATATCAGTAATCTTATAAAAGCTGTTTTATTCTATATGGGGAAGGGGCGCCCTCAATGGGGGCTGCCATTTTAGAATCACATGACCAGCTGAATACAACTCGCTTAATTTCAGCAATCGTCGTGTTATTGGATGTTTTCATTCTTGGATTCAGTTAATCATGGCTGATTGTGAATAGTGAGTTTCTACAATGGCATATGTAACTGAAAACTACTGATTTTGAATTATGCTGCATCCACACCACTAGGTGTAACTGTAAATCCAAGATGATTACACAATCAAAAAGTTACTGAGTGCACCTTTAAGGGAAATCAAAAGTAATCCATATGACTCCAGTGTTTACATTTATATCTTCAGAAGTGAAATAATAGGTGTGGGTGAGAAACAGAACAAAATTTAAGTCCTTTTTTACTCTAAATCTCCACTTTAACATCTGAAATTGATATTCATCATAATGATCTGTTTCTAACCCACATCAATTATATCGCTTCTGCAGATATGGATTTAAACACTGGAGTCATATGGATGACTTTATGTTTCCTATATGTGATTTTTTTTAGTTACAGTGGTCTGATCACCATTCACTTGCATTGTGAGGACCAACAGAGGTGAGATATTGTTCTAAAAATCTTTGTGTTCTGCTAAAGAAAGAAAGTCATACACATCTGGGATGGTAAATGAGAGAATTTTCATTTTTGGGTGAATTACCCCTATACGACTTTCTTAGATTTTGTTGTAAAATGCCCACAGCTCCCCCCATTCTCAGATGATTTGACTGTATTCGTTTTTTTATTTTCACTGCATTGTTTTTATTTACATTTTTTTTTTTTATCATCAAGCGTTCTTGAGCCGATGCCTCTCAAATCCCAGAGTTGGCCAAACAGCATTGTTAAAGAGGAGCCCATCTCAGATATCCTTACAGTTTTTGAATATGGTGGCAACTAAGTTCTGTTGCATCTGAATCATTTCCATTTCTGCCGGTACTTCAGGCATGTTGTTTGTGTTCCTTTAATGTTATGCATTAATTGTTGAGTCAAATAATATGAGCTTAAATTATCCTGCTTTTAAGCTAAAGATAAATAGAGATTCAAATGCACCTAATATATAGCCCTACGTAGTTTGTTATAACTGATCTTAATAAATGTTTTTTTCTAGTTATTCTACATCTTTTGAAATTAAAATAATCTGTTATATGTAATATTCCATATTTGATGTTGTTGCTACTAAAAATCTATTTTCAGTTAATTTGAGTTTTAATATTTTCAATAAAGTTTCATATTAAAAATGGACAAGTACAAAACAAAGACACATTTTATTGCATACTGAAGGAATTACAAGTCACCTATTTAAAAAAAAAAAAAAGAAGAATATACTATATTTCATTAAAATACAGTGTTCTTCACATGGGCCTTTTCTATCTGAAATGACTTAAAAACAGCTGCTTCTTTTACAAAAGTAGTGCAGGAAACTTGTGCTGGACAATTTTGCTTCTTTCTATAAATCTAAGGATTCCACATGAGCTCATGATAAAACTGAATACAGCAGCATAATATTATGCCGAAGACATGGGACAAAACAACAAAAAAAAAAAACAGCTAAACTTAAGTTTATTCAGTAAAAGTGAATTTGCTGCCTCTCTTCACTGTATGAAATTATATTTTTTGAAATATGCAATCCTTATTGACGCATGTACTGAAGTTCTTGGACTTTCTATAAGTTTACCAGTCCTCTGTGCTTTGCACTTGTTGAAGTGGGGGAATGCATTCCTAAAACGATTTCTCATTTTTCAGTCTCATGAAAGCAACGAAACAAGTCCTTTCTTATCCAGTTCAATGAGTTTAAAGTGCTGTAAGGTCTTCAATGCAGAATCACTGACTTTCATATTCAACTTCTTCATCCTTTGCGTGCTTATTGGCCCTCTGAAAAACAAGATTGTAAATTCATAGAAGTGAAAAAGTATTCAAAAACACTTCTCTGTATATGCCGAATAACAGCGTAGCATAATTTAATCTTGAATTTTAACTACATTTTACCTTTAATTATTATGAAACAGGGAGAAATGCAGGGCCCTTGGTTAAAAGGTGATGTGTTTGCACAAATATGACAAGACAAACCTGTTCCTTTCTGAGAAGTACTCGGATAACTGCTTATAGAGTGTGTTGAGGTCATTCAGCTTCAAGTTACCACGTATGCTCCGTGGGACAGTCTCAAACGTCCCCTCAGTCACCTCTTTGCACACACTCTGTGCTGCAAGACACAGATAAAATATAAATTTATATTATAATTGTTATGAAATGTAGACTTTTGATGATGCTGATCAACTTGTTATGGCTCTCTTAAGTATGTTAATACGTTGCATTAGGAGACATTTGTTCTTTCCTTACATTTAGACTGTGCTTGACTTTGAGGTTCTGATGTAGGCACAGCCTAAAGAAATAGAAACGGACCAATTAAACTCACAAGTTAACTGTTGTTTCATTCAAATTACACATAATTACAGTATAGACTGTGTGGACATTTTAATAGGTTCAAAGTTGTGTAGTGACAGTCATAAAACAAAAAAGTTTGTCTAACCTCTACACTCAATGCAGCAACGGATGAGCAGAGAGCATCTCTTGCTTCTTGTTCTTCTTCTGTTAGTGCTGGAACCTTCAGCACAAGATTTCCCATTAGCTTTTATTTTACATTATGTCTAGCAACATAATTTGTAGCATTCATACAGCATAAGTCCACACAAATAGACAAGACATTACTGAGTCCGAATCCCAAAAACACTGACACTATTTTTTTTTTTAACATTACTGGGCTGAGTTGCCGTTTCTTTTGAAACTTGCTCAGCTACTTTGTAAGCCATTTCTTATATTTGTTCATACATTCACCATTATATTAACCATATAAATATCATTATATAAGCCAGTCATCATAGAAGTAGTTGCACAAGAAAAGGATGGCAACTAAAGAATATTTACTCACAATTTAGTCCTGCAGCCAAAATTACACCGGAGATTAAATTTAGATTTGGGTGGGGTAATGTTGCATGATTGAATGTATACCTCTATATCTGCTGTGTTTTGCAGCTGTTGAACCAGCTGCACCGTGTTGTCCAGGTGAGCTCTTATCGAATCCATGGATTGTTTCTGTTCTGCCGCAATCTCCTCCACCTGTGAGCACAGGGCTGCATGGCGTGCTCTGATAGCTGACAAGTTCTCCAACAATTGAACTGGGTTTCCCTGAAATCCACAAACACAGAGTTTGCCATTCACAATACAGTCGGAATATATGATACCCATTTTATAAGAACTAAATGGCAATCAATGCATTGTTCTCTGAAACACACCCAACCCTTTGGCAGTATGCTTTAATAGCTGAATATGGCATTCAACGGCCTAAGTAACTTAGTTTAAGACAAACTTGCAGGACTATGAACTCACCTCGAATGAGCCAGCCTCTCGAGCATTGGTCATGAAGTCAAATTTCAGCCGCTTTTCCACATATTCTATATCAGCCTCTGCTTTCTGGAACTACAAGGACACACTTCTAAACACTATAATTCAGTATGCATTTAGAAGGTTTGAGCTAACCACTTGGGACTGGGGTTGCTGTTCACTCGTTTTGACACAGTTACTGAAGGTTCAACCCAAAACCTGAAACCCTATTAGCAATATTGCACTACTCTGAACATAGTGGACAGCAGAGGCAATACTGATAGGGTCCCAGGAATCAGGATGAGACATTATCACCTGTACAATACAGAAAACAAACACAACAGTATGCCAAGTGTTGTGGAGGTCCCAAATGGAATATATTAGGAGAGCTTCTAAATTGCTTTGAAAAGTTTCAAACATCGTGCAAAGCTGCTTTCAGATGCTTTGACAATACTATTGCACTGCTAGCTGTCCAATACAGTAGTGCAATGAAGTCAGAGCACCTGTTAGCAGCAGTATCAACACCTGAGACGGCTGGTGGGAAGTTCACCCTACCTGTGAGAAGAATCCCTGGCCAATGCCCTTTTAACATTGCACTGCTTTAATAACTGGGTTATCAGTAGTGCAATATAAAAGGGGCACTGGACAGACAGTACATATTCAGGGTGGCCCTTTTGCATGCTGAAACATCCAAAACAAGTGATTAAAAAATGTAAATTAAAACTCTGGGAAAAGACACAGTTGTAATTATAGACATAACTAAACTAAACATTAAAAAGTCACATAAGCATTCTAGTGCTCGCAACTTGCGCCCCCTGTCGGCATCACTTGCTGATTATGTACAGTATACAACATAAAAAGTAATCATAAAAAAGGGTGTTCAGTCTGTCAAGATTTTCCTTAAATCATTGCATCAGTAAAGGTTATGCTTACAACACGTGAATATGAAATTTTTCCACATGCAAATCGCCAAACTATTTAAAAGTTGCAACGAATAGATCTGTGCGCGTGCCATTTCAAAAGCAATGGGCATATTTCGTTTATCGTGAACTTGCACTATTGGTTTATAACAGTTACGACATTGTGTATAAAACACGGCCCGTACTGACTAAACGTCTAAATCTTACGGAGTAAGCTCGATGGATATAGAGCGTGTTGTTATTGCCGCGCGCAGTCTCGGGGACGCACAGGCCCTCGCGCACCCGCACTTCCCACACCGCCGATCAGCTTCACACATCACCTACCGGACCAAATGCACACTTTTCGGGCAGCATGCCATTGTTTCGTTCCAAATTATGCACATTACAGTACTTCAGTCATATGAATTCTGTTTTTCGCTGTAAATGTGACTGAATAATGTCATTTGCAGTGGCACTAGTTAGCCATCTAGCTACATGTTTTTCGTAATTTTTTCCCCTGCGACCAGAGGGAAAGACAGAGACGTGCATAAAACGTGTAAACCTTATTGTTTTATTCAACTTTCCGTTGTCACCATTAAAGACACGGGTGTCGTTAAACATTAGGCGCATACCTTCGATTTATTTGGAGTAAACATTTGATAAAACGTTTGGCTCAAAAACAGCTTACCATCGCCTCCAGCTTATCAACTGTCTCCATGTTGAATAGTTTACATTCCTGAAGCAGCCCCGGAAATATGAAGCTCGCAGCAGATCCCAAGGCTTCCTCTGATTGGTTATCTGTCAGGGAGAGTGGAAGATGATTGGTCAGTTTGGAAGCACCGCTGAAAAAAGAATGAAAGAGGCGCTATGTTCGGAATGGAATACTAACGTACAACCTAGTATACTACACAGTATATACTGTATTCTGTTTAAAAACTGCTATGTGAAACAGAATGCAACAATACATGTTTTAAACTGCTACATTGTTGTCAAATGACCGCACTATGTTACTTGTTTAAATGAGCGAGATGTGTACAGTTATTAAAATAAAATTAAAAATGGTAATTTAGCATTTTTTATTCCAATTTCATGGTAGAAAATGTTTGGAGATCCAATTAGAGAGCTTTGGATGGTTGGTTATAGCATCCCATGTACTGTAGTATACTGCCCATTTTTACAAATGCATCCCAAACCGCACACTTCTGCACTATTCTGCATCATTTTGTAGTGTAAAGGCCCAAGCACACTTACGGAGAAGTTCTTCAGAGGTAAAAAAAAAAAAGCTTGAAACAGCTAAGCAACGACATACTGTTTGCGAACATTAAGACAGCCTCCATGCTGCAGGGGGAGGCGTTTAGAAATACTAAAATGACTTCAAAATGTGTTATCATTGACTTCATGCCTTATTCTATGAGTAGAATTCACACGAGATCAGTGTTTTAACTACTCCATGATGATTTAAAGTAATATATGCGGTGGATAAGGTATAAGTTGTAATGTTTACATTGTGCATTCATGGCGCTAATGCGCTAACATGCTATATGCTGCCATAATAGGCGACAATTACACTGTGTTATTGTAATTTATGACGAAACTGTTCCTAACACTCGTACAAATGTAGGAGTTTGCACCAGCTCGCTAATAATTCTGCATGCTGTTGTGTTCATGTTGACTAATCTTGACTGACTGAACAACGTGAACAGAATTAGTTGTCGGCCTCAAAGTACAGGAGCTCCAGGTCACATCTACCAATGACGTGGATCAATGGCTGTAAGAAGGCGTTTAGCAGTCGGTAAGACATTTTTCTGAAAGTCCGCCCAAGCTGTTACGAACCACCGAAACGAACGTAAAAACACCTTTGTTTTGGCCAGATTTTGTTCTGAATGACGTCACACCCATTCGTTCTTCGATTTCATATGAAGTATGCAGCGGCCTTAAGTAGTGTGAGTAGTATAATACAAAGAGTAGTACAAAAAGAAGTGTACTATGAGTATACGGATGTTGCACTTCTTCAACCTCAAAACGGAGTGTGAAATGTTGGACACTTCGTGTACTCAGCACTCGCGGCTTGCCATATGTAGCGGAAGGGGTGGAGTTATATGGCCGTGATGCTGCCTTGACAAAACAATTGTAAATATGGAGAATGTAGCAACTAGTGAAACTTCAGTGAAGACAGGACCTTACAAATGGAAGTTAAATGCTTTACCATCATCCCACACTGTGTGAATATGTACTTGTTTGAGATACTTGTTAAAGTGAGGTTGGCTAATGTGCTGAAGATGGTGGCAACACATCGAATGCGTTAGAAACCTGACTTCCGTCAGCTGTTAAATGACTAATGCTTCTGTGTTGTAATAAAAAGTTAAGTCTTCCATTTAGGATGATACTACACTTTGAAAATGAATACACTACATGGCTGAATGCATAGTGTATATTGTAAGTGCATAGTGATAGTGTGTCATTTGGGACCATCCCAGTGCACAGTATACATACTGCATATAGCATTCATAGTAAGAATAGTATGGTAGTGTGCTTGCCATTCTTACATTCCCTGGGACTTGAAAAATGCCGTTCTCTACATTGGTTGGCTAAAAATATACTTTAAATGACAATTAAACTAAAGAGAAATGACTGTGTCTTGTGGTGTGAGATTGTCATAGGAATTACTTTTACGCAAGAGTCAGACAACTGTCAAAGCACTTTAATATTCCTGCAACTATTCAAGGGATAACTCTTACTGAAGTCAGTGCAGTGGTTCAGTATTCAGTACTGAAGTCTCTCTTAATAGGCCAGTTGCAGTTTTTCTTGTACCATTTTTTTTTTCTTTTTTAAATGTTTGTGAAAAGAATATCATTTAATATTTGAACATTATATCCTCAATCCTGCTGTATTTAAATAGTACGAAAAAAGTTCATTCGTGTTTTTCTTCAGATCATATAAATCTTTCTCCTTTTTAATAGATAGAAGAAAAAAAAAAGATTTAGCAGAATTCACAGGCAATAACGTTTCAAGCGAAACCGATAAATCGACTCCGCCTACTCAGGGATGATTGACAACACGTTCGTTCAATCACAGTACTGCACATTCAACGCTCCGCCAATCAGATGGGGCCAAAGATCTCCTAGCGTCAACCTGCTTGGTTGCGCAGTACACTCGTTCTCGACCGGTTGTCTTGTTAGAGGACGTTGGAGTCATAGACAGGAGGGGCTCTGCATCAAATACTCATTGTAAAACAGTAAAACACCACAAATTCAAGCCAGCATGTTCTCCCGCATCGCTAGACCAACTGGTACCCTCGCACGGAGCTTGTCCACCTCATCGCAGGTACGAATGTCATGTTTATAAGCATTAGATGAGATGTAGAGAGCTACATTAGCCTCCATGATTCGTATGAGTTAATGGTGAAGCTAACATGTCAAGCTTAGGTTTATAATTGGCGCGCTCACTTTATTCTTTATGAAACGAACAGTGATATATTACAAGCTATAATGGAGTTGTTACTACATTATAAACGCGATTAAACTAAGCTGCATTACAAGTTAAGTATATCTGCAGCTAGGAAAGTTATCTTGCTTTGACATTTAGCCACCACGTTGAAGTGAAGGTGTTGCAACACAAGTAAAAGTGCTTCTCCGTCATATGGTCACGTTTAGGTTTAATGGGGTCATTAAGGATGATCTACGGATTCTGTCAGAATCCTGCTGCCTCACAAGGGAAGTTTTAGTTGACCTTGCCAACTCGTTTAGTCTGCCAATGTAGGATCATCCTGGTTAGAGGAGGAATAACTTTGACTCACGTCCCCCTCTTTTAAAGGTCAGCACTGTAATCAGCTTCTTGGCTCACTGTTGTGTAGTAGGTGTTACAAAGTGTCTTGATCTGTAATGAGAGATCAGACCTATATAATGTACAGGGTGTCAAACTCGGTTCCTGGAGGGCCACAGTCCAGCAGAGTTTAGCTCCAACCCTAATTAAACACACCTGAAGCAGCTAATCAAGGTCTTCAGGAGTGCTTGAAGATTACAAGGAGGCATTTCGGAGCAGGGCTGGAACTAAACTCTGCAGGGCTGCGGCCCTCCAGGAACTGAGTTTGACACGTGTTGTAAGCATCAAGGCCAGTTCTGTGTGTACTTTTGGACTCCCTTGAAGAGAGGTACCCACTGGGATAGTTCGTCACTTGATCACATTAGACAGGAAATCGTGAATGTGTGCTATTGAGATGCTTATATGTTTTTTCATGTAATAAAAGTATGGTCATTATAACAGCACCAAATTAAATAAACAGTTCACCCAAAAATGTAAATGATCTGATAATTTACTCACCCTCTTGTCATCATCAGATGTTTATGACTTTCTTTCTTCTGCTGAACACAGCAGCTAAAAATATAAGTCATTTTTAATATAAATTATCCTCCCTGCCCAATAGGTTGCGATTTTGCACAAAGAATGAGAATCAAGTCGAGATTGATAGTAAAAAAAAAGGACTTAGCCTAAATATTAATCTGTTTCTCACCCACACCTATCGTATCTCCTCTGAAGATATGGATTTAACCACTGGAGTCTTATAGATTACTTTTATTCCGCCTTTATGTGCTTTTTGCAGCTTCAAAGGTCTGATCACCATTCACTTGCATTGAATGGACCTACAGAGCTGAGATATTCTTCAAAATTCTTTAAAAATCTTCGTTTGTGTTCAGCAGAAGAAAGAAAGCTATACACATCTGGGATGGCATGAGGAGGGAGGAAATGATATAAGGACATTTTTGAATGAACTATTCCTTTAAGGTTTTTGAGTTTTATTTTCTAGTGTAATGCATGCAGTTTGTGGTTTACCCTCTGGAATCACAAAAAAACAAGACAATTCATTTGCCAATTTGTAAAACACGAATTAGTTTGTTTTCAGTAAGCTTGTACAAACCCATTCATATTTGCCACATAGAATTTCTCTTTACTTGCGGTTTAACAGTTTATGGAGTCTTTGATCACTTGGTTTAATCCCTCCCTCTTCTCCAACTGAGTGGTAGTAAACTTTCCACTGGCTTATTTCCAGGTCAAGATCAAAAAGAATTTTGTACTTCGTGATAAGTTTGGTTTGTATGTGGCACACAAAAGCATGTTTAAAAATTTCTGTGCAGTGATTTGGCTCTACTTTCAGAAATGTAAGATTTAATTTAACAAAATTTTTTGACAACCAGATAATGATCAACCAGATTATGATTTCCATTTTAATTAAAATATTACATGCCGTCAGAGCCGTAGCCTTGTAGGTAAGTGCTCTGACATATAGTGCCGAAGCATCCAGGGTGACCCGAGATAAAGTCCAGACTCAGTCCTTTCCCGATCCAGATCCCTCTCTTTTCCCCAGTCATTTCCTGTCTCTGTCTTCACTATACGGTCCAAAAAGTCAAAATTATACCATATATATATATTAATGTATATACTACATGCCTATATAAGTCAGTAAATTTAATGGCCTGTTGAGTCAGATGACCATTTACTGCCTTACTGATAAAATGAAGGAAGGGCAGCAGATAATGTGACACATTGCTTTGATACAAATCTTATCTCCTTGCAGAACAATGCCAAAGTAGCTGTCTTGGGTGCCTCAGGTGGCATTGGGCAACCCCTGTCCCTCCTGCTGAAGAACAGCCCTTTAGTGAGCCACCTTGCACTCTATGATATCGCCCACACTCCTGGAGTGGCTGCTGACCTTAGCCACATTGAGACTAGAGCCCATGTCAAAGGTACTGTTTTGTAGTTGAATAGCCCCAATAAGTTATAATAGTTCTATTGTAGAGATAGCTACAGAGATCCCAGTCATATTTACTGCTTTGAATAGGTATGCAATAGAGATCACTGTCTTGCAGGGTTCATGGGCCCAGATCAGCTGGATGCTGCACTGAAAGGCTGTGAAGTTGTTGTCATCCCCGCTGGTGTCCCAAGGAAACCTGGTGGGTAAAACTTTTACCTCTGGTTTATTTTCTTTTTTTTTTTTTTTTGTGAAAAATTATCCATTTTTTAAGTGAATATCAGCGTGATCTAAAGTCAACAGGATATGGAGTCAACCCATCAGTGGAAGTCAACCCATTTTAATTATGTATTGTGATGCATTCTGAGGGTATTCAACAAGAAAAAGGTTGGATGAGACTTGATTTTATCCATTGGGAATTGATTGGATCATGAAAAATTTCAAAAAGTGACTGGATTGTTGGAATGGAGAGGTTGTGAAATAAGAGCGCTTGGTGACATCAGCTGAAAAGGAAAGCCATTTCAGAGGCAGAGCAAGTTGTTACATTTTGATTAAAGTTGATTAATTTTTATATTTTTTTTTAATAACTTGCATTGGTGAATCATTGACAATAAAACCAGGAACATGTATTTAATTGGGTCAGTTTTGGTTTCTTGTTGACTTTAAATAATAAATACTTGTGGGCTCCTATAAATCCAGAAGCCTTTCTTTCTGTTTCTAGGTATGACCCGTGATGATCTGTTCAACACCAATGCCACCATTGTGGCCACACTAGCTGATGCTTGTGCCCGTAACTGCCCTCAGGCCATGATCTGTATCATTTCAAACCCAGTAAGTATAAGGACTTGGGATAAGATGGAACCTATCACTGCTGAGATACCACTTTTATCTGTTCAGATGTCAAAAGGGTAGAACAATGGCCTCTGTATATAAACTTTCATCATGCCATTGACTATTAAAATTATAAATTGTGATGTTGATACAGTGTTATTAGACTTTGATATCATTGTGATTTCAGGTGAACTCTACTATCCCCATCACATCAGAGGTAATGAAGAAACATGGTGTCTACAACCCCAACAGAGTGTTTGGTGTCACAACACTGGATATTGTCAGAGCCAACACTTTCGTTGCTGAGCTCAAAGTGAGTTCTATAAATAATAGTATTTGCTTGAATTTTAAATGTGTTCACAGCCAATCATTTGTTTTCATTGCTCCTGTGTTTTTCTAGGGTCTTGATCCTGCCCGAGTCAATGTGCCCGTCATTGGAGGTCATGCAGGAAAGACTATCATTCCTCTCATTTCACAGGTAAGGACAACGACTTTATGCAAAAGATCTTCTGACTTCAGTTTCATCTGAGAGTATTATTGCTTTGGCATTGCCTTGACTCACAATAGGAATATTGCAAACAAATACACATTTGCTATAATGTTTTAAGTAATTTGTGTGTTAAATAATAATTTTAAAGGTCAGTTTGAAAGTGTTTCCAAAGTTTGTTTTAGATCATTTAGTTAAATGATGACAATGTTTGTGTTCTCTTTTTTTTTTTTTCAGTGTGCACCCAAGGTTGAGTTCCCTGCAGATCAGCTGGCTGCATTGACAGCCAGGATCCAGGAAGCTGGAACTGAGGTTGTGAAGGCTAAAGCTGGTGCAGGTGACAACTGCTGTTTTATTGCCAACTCTGAAGTTGTGGAATAAGAATTTTACCTGTGCAAACTAAATTCATATCTTTGTCCACAGGCTCTGCCACTCTGTCCATGGCCTACGCTGGAGCCAGGTTCACATTCTCCCTCCTCGATGCAATGAATGGAAAGGAGGGTGTTGTTGAATGTGCATTTGTGAGATCCGAGGAAACGGAATGCAAATACTTCTCCACACCTCTGCTACTTGGGGTAAGTCCTGCAAGGCCCTCTGTAGATGTATAGTTCTGAAAGTAGGAGGAAGTAACAATCTCTACAACAAACAATAATCTAGAATTGAATTCTGATTGTTTTTAAAAGACCAGAGGTACCCAAACTTTTTCCTACAAAGGGCCAAAAATCAAACTTGATTGAGGGCCATGGGCCGAAAGTAAATGTTGCATTATGTCAAACCATATTATATTAAAATATGAAAGTTGCCCTCCTTTATGACATCATAATATAAAAAAACAATATCCTGCAATCTGCTAAATTTAATAAGTGTCAGTGCATACTGTCTATGTCTTTATTTGCAAATAAGAAATAGACATGACTGACTGTTGTTTTCTTTTTCTTTCTTTTTTTTCTCTTCCTTTCCTCAGAAAAATGGCATTGAGAAGAACCTCGGCCTTGGCAAGCTCTCTGCCTTTGAAGAGAAGCTGGTAGGTGATGCCATGGATGAACTGAAGGGCTCCATCAAGAAAGGAGAAGATTTTGTTGCAAACATGAAGTGATGTGTGCTTGTGGTGCTACCTGTGAAATGTCATTATTTATATAGTTGAATCGTCGTACATCAACAGGGTTTCCTAAAAATGTATTTCCATCATGTTCGAAGATGCATCTTTGTTCTTATTAAAACGGTCAAATCCAGCCATCAATAAAACAGACTGCTTTACCAACTCTATACATCTTTGAGTATTTCAGTTTACCCAATGCATATTGCTATTGTGCTATGAATTCCTGATATTTACCTGTGTTTGGTGTGTTGCTGAGGTTTAAGATGCAATTTGAGCTACTCCTAAATCAATGTAAATAAAGTTTACATGAAAAGAAATGGAGTATTGCCACCTTGAGTGTTTATTTAGTCCTATGGCCTGTTGTATTCAAGTGATTGGCAATTCTGAGTTCTTCAAATGACACTTAAATGACATAGTGGATATATATATATATATATATATATATATATATATATATATATATATATATATATATATACAATACTGTGCAAAAGTCTTAGGCACATAAGATGTTTCACTAAAGCATTTGTCTTAAGATGTTTATTTATATCTTCAGCTTTAGTGTGTCAATAGGAAATATAAATGTTAGACTCCCAAACATTCCTTTTGCAAATAGAAAAGATTAGAATAGAAGAATAGGGAGCCCTGCAACAGATGTCACGGCTCCCACAGAGCACCCCACTGAACATCTGTCTGTCTGAGATTATATAAAGAGACAGAAGCGATTGAGACAGCCTAAATAGATAGAAGAACTATGGCGAATTCTCTAAGAAGTTTGGAACATCCTATCTGCCAACAACCAAGAAAAACTGTGCCCTGGGTAGGGTTGCACCAGCTGTGCGTAAGTTCTCACGTAAGTTAGGATGTAAAGTTCACACTAAGGGCTTAGTAACTACTAGTTAGTTTATAACCAAGTCAGTGCTTAATTTGGTTGCACCACCTGTTCTTAAGGCAAGACTTAACTACTAGGTCGTAAACTCTCCGTAAAGTAATGGGTAGTCGCATAATATGACGTTTACCTTAATTGATCCAAAAAGCAGCCTTCAAATTTGTACACAGAAGTATTAAAAAGCTGTGTATTTCAGTTTTATCTCGATAAAACCTTGATGTTAAAACCTTGTTTACTCACGTAACTGTCAGCTGTAATAAATTATACCCCCCATAAAAATATAATACGTAATAAAAGTACATTTTATAAATAGTATATTTGCCCTGTGTAAATGACAAGGAACTGTATCTAAAATAAATAAGGGGTGATAAATAAATACTAATACAACAGGCTGGAAAAATAGAATTTTTTTTTTTTTTTTTTTTTTTTTTAATGTTTACTGGACTTTGTATGATGTTAACTGATAAATGAAAACTATTTATGCCATTATTTTTGAAGACATCCTCACTATGCAACAATTTTCACAAGTGCCTAAAACTTTTGCACAGTACTGTATATAAAAAAGACTTGATATACAGACTACAAATTCCTTTTTGCACAGTCCTAAACACTGGACACATCTGTTTAACAGGCCAATGTTTACATTGGAAGAAAATTAATATTTGTAGTAAAAAAGTCTACAAAAATGGAAAAGTAATGTTACAATTTTGAATTAACTTTAAATTCTTATATTATACTGCTGTTTGTCACAGCTAAAGCGTTATAGATGGGGTAATTGACAAAGTGTCCATAATATTTTGTTTTGTTTTTAATATTATTATTTTTCAAAAATATGTAAGCTTAAATTGTTACATGTATGTGAGTGGGGAACAGTGTATATTTTAGGTGCTGTGAATATTTCTTCATTTTAATCACGTTTTATTATTTTGCAGTTCACTGAATCAGTCCTGCTCTCCATTTTTTTTTTTTTTTTTTTTTTTTTTTTTTTTTTGTGACTATGAAACTAATATTAACGTAAAAATAAAATTATCTAAATTATTGTCTAACACAAGCTTATTTGCATAAGGTATACTTACTCATTTTCATATGGGCAGGGGAGCGGAAACAACCTGTCACCATTCATTTCAGGCGGTTCATACGAAAACATCCTCACCGCATTCTCTGCTAAACCAATTAGCCAAATTGACCGTTTTCATGACTTTATTGTGCTAGCGAAGTGATACAGACAAGTCAACCCGTGTGAATTTAAATTTAGACTGCTTTCGGCTTTAGCGACGGTCTTAAAATGGCAGGTTTATCAGAGGAGCGTTTGCGCGTGGTGGCGATCATTCACGCGCTGAAAGCAGTCGGCATCCGCGTGAAAACCTGGAAGAACTTTCTGAATGGAGACTCGAACGCTGAACAAACTTTAAGTCAGGTAAAAAAAAAAAAAAAAAGTGCATTTAAACTGATATTAATGCGCCTGAAACTCAAGCGGTCAGTACTTAACGCGGCTGAAAGTGTACTGGTATTCAACTCGCGCAAATATCGAGGGAAATACCGTGTTTTTCAGACATGACAAGATGAGAAAATATAATGTCGTAATTTACATATCAGTAATACCTTAAATATCCCCCTCAGGACAGTGTGTCACAACGCTTTGCTTTTGGACGTAACCTGCACTTGCTCCCTCAGTATCAACTGTCAGACATGGGCGGTACAGTACCTCAGTATGTAAACATATAAAACCCTTTGCATGTTAAAAATGACTGAAGACACGAAATCACCGATTGAGAGCATCTGGCGTGCTTGTTTTTAGGTTCTTGGTGGAGGCATGTGAGTATCTGTTACAACATCTGAATACAGAGGGCCTGTTCAGGAAGACTGGATCCTTGAGTCGCATCCGTGCATTAAGGGTAAGTTCCGAAATTAAATCTGTCATTTGTCACAGTGGCAAGCCTGCTTCCTCTCAAGTATGCATATTTACCCATGGATTTGCATGTTGGACTGTGATATTTTGTTATGATTATGCATGACTTTCAGAGTCATGTCTTTCCATTAAGGTGCATGTTTTGACTTGTTCTTCTAATGTGCATCTTTTAAAGACACTTAAATGGTTTACACCTAAAGAAATGAATGGCACTTTTTGAAATGAAACCAGATCAGAACAAAAATACTTGCATTTCTTAGGCAGATCTGGAGCAGGGAAAGCCAGTCTTCGATTCCCCTTATGCAGCCCACCTGCAGCCCTGTGACGTGGCCTCCCTCATCAAACAGTTCCTGCGTGAGCTGCCATCTCCCCTGATCCATACCGACCTTCAGAACCCTCTGATTCAAGCCCAGGGACTTGAGATGTCACATGACCAGGAGGGAGCGAGAAACAGAACAACTCTGCTCATAACCGCTCTGTTTCCTTCATCCAATGCCCTCACGCTCCGATACCTCTGCACCTTTCTACGTCAGGCTGCAGAGAGGTTTAAGTTTTGATTGCTATGAAAATAAGATTGTTTACTTTGCTGCATGCAATTTGAGTAGTTACACTGTACATTTTTCACAATTTTGTGAGGATTAAGTTTACACTGTGCAAATCGAAGTACTACTTGCAGACAATACACAATTGTTTAGTCTTGCCTAGATGATTAATGCCTTGTTTTCAACTTTAAATCAATGCACTTTAGCACAGCTACAATCAGTGTAAATACTGCAGTTAGACTTTTGACACAAACTAGGTCTTCAAATCATATTACTCCAGTTTTAGCTTCTTTGCATTGGTTACCAATTCATTTTTGGGTAGATTTTAAGAATTTTTTCATTGGCTACAGAATATTTAGCAGAACTTTAAGATCTTAGCAGTTAGACCCTTAGATCTTCTTGTCATTAACTGCTGGCTGTTTCAAGATCCAGATTAACGAACAAATCTAAAGGTGATAGAGCCTTTGTAGTGAAGGCCCCACGATTATGGTTATGGAATAATAAGTTATTATTAAGATGTGTTTCATTGGTCGTGGTCAGTAAAGATTTAGTCTTTCTGATGTTCACATCTGTGATCAGATGCAGTGAGAACAGAATGGACGTGAGCAGTCTGGCAGTCGTGATTGTTCCTAATCTACTTCAGTGTCTCACTCAACCTTCCAAGCTGACAATGGATACTGAGAAACATCTGGAGCAGCAGGCCGCAGTGATCAAGTCCCTCATTCTTTATGCAGATCGTATTGGTAAAGATGTATCAGATTTGTGTGTGCATGTTTTGTTTTTTTGGAGCCCCAGATTGACAGTGTTATCACATTTTCTCTATTTTGTGTGATCTTAACTTGTGTGTGAATTTGTCCTCAAGGTGTTGTCCCATTATGTGTACTGGAGGCATCAAAAGCAACAGGGAAGACAGAGACACCTTCTCCTACAGGTGGCTCTATGTTCAGTAAGAGGACAGAACTCGGTGTATACAGAAGTCTGAGACGGCAACGGCGGCGAAGTGTAGGTGGTGAGATTTGGTGTTGTTATTTTTGTTCCATAGGACTGTAACCATCATTCAACATTTAAGTGGGCAAGGTAATATTATTGTAATTATTTTATTTTTTCACTGGTGTTATTATTTTTACATATCTGTGACTATTTCATATTTGTAGTCACATATATGGTTTTGATTTATTATTCACTTTATGTGCTCAAAATACTGTTTCAGAAATATTTTTTGATGCTTTTTCCAAACTGAAGCCGTGTCGTACTCCCACTGGACCACTGATATCCTTAGATGTCATGTCAGGTGAGCCACAAGAGTGTTGCACAGAAAGATCTCCTATTAGTTAATGTCTCTTAAGTATACATTTTTGACGGTCCACAGACTCTCCACTCTCAAAAAGACCCACTCCTCAATCACCAGTTACAGTCAAGCGCAAAGCCACGCGGGAGACTGTTCCTAAACTTCAAGGATCTGCCAAAAAAAGGTGCATGGTTATAATGGTTTTCAGTGATTGATTCTTATTTTTTTTATTTGGTCCACCTTATTCTGAATATGTGGTTACATTCTTGTCTGATAAGCAACTACATTAATATTTTCGTTGTTGTCTGGCATCTTAAGAGGGTCGCACTCTGGACTCGTCTGGTAAACGACACGGCACATTCTAAATTATATTCTTTGAATGTACGCATTCCGCTGTTCACCGTCTGTAAATTCTAGAGACTGTTGTGCGTGAAAATTTCAGGAGATCAGCAGTTACAGAAATACTCAAACCAGCCCATCTGGCACTAACAATCATGCCACGGTCCAAATCACTGAGATCACATTTTTTCCCCATTCTGATGGTTGATGTGAACATTAACTGAAGCTTCTGACCCGTATCTACATGATTTTATGCACTGCTGCCACACGATTGGCTGATTAGATAATCGCATGGATGATTGTTGGTGCCAGAAGGGCTGGTTTGAGTATTTCTGTAACTGCTGATCTCCTGGGATTTTCACGCACAACAGTCTCTAGAATTTACTCCGAACGGTGCCAAAAACAAAAAACATCCAGTGAGGAGCAGTTCTGTGGATGCAAAAGCCTTGTTGATGAGAGAGGTCAACAGAGAATGGCCAGACTGGTTCGAACTTACAAGGTCTACGGTAACTCAGATAACCACTCTGTACAATTGTTGTGAGAAGATTAGCATCTCAGAATGCTATTCTGAGATGCGGGTTGGTGCTGTTTTGGTGGCACGAGGGGGACCTACACAATATTAGGCAGGTGGTTTTAATGTTGTGGCTGATCAGTGTATAGCCTGCACAATGTATTTTCAGTTACTGGTCTTTTTGTAATCAAGGCTACATACAGAGAAATTGCACAATAAAAGCTGCTATTTCTAATCATTCAGTTTGCGCAGTTACACCAGTTTCAAACACTAACCTGCAAACTCATTAACATCCCTTTGTTCATTCTTGAAGAACTACAAAATCCTTCGTAAATTTTGTGTATGGTGACTAGATTCACAACTTTGGACTGCCACCTGCACCGCATCGACACGTCCTATGTGCAATGCCTGTTCCTTGTCCTTGTTCAGAGTCCTGGATGTTTCTGTGCTTGTACTGTATGTGTATTTGTTTGTTTAGGCCTTCTTTGCATGATTTAAGAGAGGATACACAGTCTTCCATCAGCCAGCCAACAGAAGGTGAGCAACTTATTCTTGTTGAACATTGTATAATGCAACAGAAAAGTTGTACAAAATCATTATGAATGCTTATAATCAGAGTCCACAAGCAGTCATTGTCAACCGGAAGAAAAGAGTATCAAGGAAGATACAATTCCCACCACTTACAAGAAGAGAAACCAGATGAGAGAACACAGGAAGTCACTTCGGTATATCCACTGCGTTCTGCACTTATTAAGGTTAAATCCTGATTTGCAAAAAGTATTGTAGCAATCAGGCTTATCTGTGTTTTGGGTTTTCAGGCCTTCAATACAAGAAGAAAAGGTTCATCAGAGAAAAAGATCTCTCAGATTTATCAGTGTGACCAGTGGCAACAACAGCAGCAATGTGTGTTCTTCCTGAACAGTTTGTGAGGTTGCCCTCACTTTCAGCCAATGTCTTTTTTCCCACTCGTTTTTATCAAGACTATTTTTCAGTCTCCTAATTTTGTTTAATATTTTTAGGCATCAATGACACCAGCAAACAAAGACCCTGAAAACTGCAGCTTACAGAGTGCTGCTGTATCTCTAAAGATACCATTTACTCTCACTGATGGACCAGGAGGAGGTTTGGATCTGTCTGTATGAATATTATCCACTTGTGACGTCATGCTCATCCTTTGATTTGATTTGAATGGAATTGTCCTTTGTCTTGCAATTGTTGTTGGCAATGGAGTTGAAGATGACCCAGATCTTCTTAACTGCAGTTTTTCTGAAAGCCCAAATGACTGTCTAAACATGGAACCTGAAGCTTCTCAAATTCAAAGACAGGACATTGAGGAACCCTGTGAAGATGAATGCTGAACCATACTTGAAGATGAGAACTTTGAACAGCTAAGAAAATATGAAGTAATAGAACCGGTCACTCAAAATGAGAGCAAGGAGGTTAATGAAACTACAGGAGAGCAATATGTGCCAGATATGAAGAAGGAAGAACAGTCACTTAAAGAATCCAAAGAAATGAAGAAGAGCTCTAAGAACTGATCCCCTCCTCATAGATCCATAAGCTTGCCTGAGGTGATGCTGGAGTTTTGTTGTGATGAGGTGCCTGAACTGGACAAAGTAGTTGGTAGAGGGGAACCTGAAATGGATAACAATATCTGGCCAATGTTTGAAAGTTTAACTGTTTCAAATAAGCAGGAAAATGAAAGTGTAACCATGGAGAAGCAGAAGGTGGGTAGCAAAGTAATGGAAGGGCAAGAGACAAAAGGAAACATTAAAGTGCTAAAGAACTATAAACAAGACAAAATGGCAGATTCAGCTCTTGGTTTCAAAAGACCTCATCAGTGTTTGTCCATGGTTGAGCGACTTAGAGGCTTTACTGCTTTTACCTTGCTTCTCTGGCCATCATGGGCAGCACCTCAGTTCAAGGAGAAATCCCAGGAAGGCCTTCAGAGGGGGGACTACACGTCTTCGAAGGCAGGGTACGCCTCAATTCGGCAGATCAATCAGTCATGGAGTATCGGAGAGACCACCAGAGCACAGCCCTGAAAGATCTCCACCAACAAATCAGGCTTTCATAGGAATGTGTGTAGCTAGCCCAGATTCAGGTGTGGAGTCTGTTGATCAAGTACCAATTAATGATTTGTGTCATCAAGAAGTCTGCAAGATTCATTGGTCATAGAATTCCCCCAAAGCTCCACCAATAAATCATGAGAATGTGGATTGCTTCCCAGTAAGCTCAGAGAGAAATCATGACCCAGTGTCTAAGATGGACAGACTTTGTAAGCAATCAGAGCATCTGGATGTTGAGGGAGATCTTTATAAACTGTTGGATGAGAAGTGCCACATTGGTGATCAAAAGCAAGTACATCTGGATTCTAGTGCTTTTCATCCTTCTGTGGGACATCAAACTGTATTACCTGATCTTGAATCTCCAACATTCTTCCAGCATATGGTGCCACTGAATCCCTTTGAGGACACGGGTTCAGTCGAAGACTTTAAAATGAATAAAGTCTCTCTGCAGACTAAAGAAAAGGATACATCCTCATTGCTGGATGCCAGTCCTCGATTCGAGTTTCCAGCTTTTGCATCTCTGGCTCTCGGCTTTTCTGAAGATGACACAAATAACAGCTTGCCTTGTGCATTCTCCCCTCCAATCTTTCATTTCAGACGTCCGACCACAAGGAGACGCTACAGGGACTCTCCCTGCTGGCCCTCACATGAAGTCCACTTTTCTGCTTGGAACCCCTTGCCCCTTTAAACTTTCTAGTTCTTGAAATTAATTTATTGCCTTAATATCACTTGGATCAGAATCTAGATTGTATAATCATATAATTATTATTTGTGGAACAATGTTTTTTTTTTTTGGAAGAAGATGTCTCATCATTTTTTCTTTGTTCTTAATAAAATCTGTTTTAATAGTTCACTTATTTTTTTCTAGGAGGTCAATTTAGATCAGATTAAACTATTAAACATCTATGATGACATGATGGCTGTAAGGATCTGCAATTAAAGCTCTTTGCAAGTTTAGCAACTAAAATTGGTTTATATCTTCAGTAGAGTTTGTTTGGGCAACTTTTTAAAAGAACGTTAAACATTTCAGGGTGAATATAAGTTAAGCTGTCCTGACAGCATCTGTGGCATATTGTTGATTACCACAGAATTTTATTTCCATTCAAACCTTGTTTTCTAAAACCAAAATATATGTTGACAGTTATGCACTCACAATGGAAGTCTAGGGGGCAAGTGTTGAAAGGTTGCACCATGCACCTCCATTGTAAGAGCACATCTGTCAACACATTTTGCTTGATTGTTTTTTACAAACTAAGCTTAAGTCAAATTTATTGCCACAGATTCTGTCTGTAGAGCTTAATTTATTTTTACTTGAAAGGATAGTTCACCCAAAAATGAAAATTCTCTCATACTTTACTCACCCTCATGCTACCCCCGATGTGTTCAGCAGAAAAAAGTCATACACAAAATTTTTTAGATGAATATTTGAGCTTTGTAGGTCTTCACAATGCAAATGAATGGTTTCCAAAATGTTGAATCTTCAAAATGCAGCATAAAAGTAATCCATAAGAAAGACTAAAGTGGTTAAATCAATATCTTCAGAAGCGATATGATCGGTGTGGGTCAGAAACAGATAAATTTTTAAGTCCTTTTTTACTATAAATTCTCCTCCCTGCCCAGTAGGTGATGATATGCTCAAAGAATGTGAACTGCCAAACGTGAAAGTGGAGATTCATAGTAAAAAATGACTTAAAAATAGGTTTCTCACCCACACATATCATATCGCTTTGAGGATATAGATTTAACCACTGGAGTCTTATGGGTTACTTTTATGCTTCCTTTATGTGCTTTTGGAGCTTCAAAATCTTGGCACCCATTCACTTGCATTGTATGGACCAAAAGAGCTGAGATAGTCTTCTAAAAATCTTCATTTGAGTGCAGCAGATGAAAGAAAGTCATACGCATTTGGGATGGCATGAGAGTGAGTAAATGATGAGAGAATTTTCATTTTTGGGTGAAATATCCCTTTAATATGAGTGGAATTATTTATTCATTTGGGTTGAAAATCTTGAGCAACAAAATTTAAAAGACGGTAGGAAAGTCCAATATTGTCTTCATTAAATAAAAGCTTTATTCAGTCTCTGTTTTTATAAAAAGTTGTTAATAATCCGTGATCCTCTCTTGTGCAGTAAACTCAAAAGCGTGAAGATAAAGTTAGGTTTTATGAAGCTAGTACTCCTCCCCTTAGAAGTAGTGTAGTGAGAGGAAACTAGAGAAAGTGGAGCTGCCTGTTAATCTCTCTGAACACACAGACTCTCAAAACACCCACATGCACAGTCTGCCTGCAGTCCAAGGCATGGAAAGAGAGTGGGGAAGCACATCTCACTTCTGTAGCTTGTACCTGTAGATCTCCTGCACGATGGCAGAAGCAGGGGAGGGAGAGGAGGAAATTCGGTTCTTATGAACAGTGAGTTATGCTTTGGTACTTTCCCTCAGACTTCTAAAAAATAAAATATCATCAATGTCATGGAAACCTTAAAGAGAAAAAGTAAAAGGGAAGTTTCACTGAATTTTTTATTTTATTTTGAACACAAGTAAACATTTCTAGTTGTGCTAGGTTGACTTTTGTAACTGTGATCTCTATAAAATTATTTTTTTAACAATCCTTATTCAGTAATCATGAACAATTAGAAGTCACTGAAGTTTATTGTTCAAACTTTGTGGGAATGCTGATCTACAGTATGTATGACTACACATTATGTCAGTTAAGTTAGGAAGTGAGCATATCTTGGCAACTTTCTCATAAGCAGTTTAAGCCATGTGTAGCAAAGTTTTCATGAAAGTTTTTGGATGAATATGGAGTGACATGGCCAGGTGCCTGGATTTGCTTGCATTGTTGTCTGTTTATACAGTATGAAGTGCAGAGGTTGGATTGTCACTGTTTGAAACGGAACGTTACACTTGGCACTGTGCACAGAAGCATGATAGTAACATACTACCAAGATATAAAATCAAAATGTTTGACTAAATATACAGTGGCAACATACTGTATGTGAATTTAAGACTTGTGAGAGGTGAGGCGCAAGGAGATTTATGATTACTGTTATAAGGTACAGTTAAAATGCTCTCCAGTATTCTGTTAAACTGCAATGAAGAAAGGAGTCCAACCTTGACCTGTTGTTTTAAATGCCTGACCTGGCAGTGTTGAAGTTGTCAGTTTTAGGTTGAACAACGGGTCGTTATTGCAAATGCTAAAACAGTACTTATTATGTATTATGAGACGCAGTAAGAGTGCCAATTGTTTTTTTACTGTCTTAAATATTTTCATTGTTTTGATTGGACATTTTTATTGTACTTGTTAAGGTAAAGTTCACAAAGAATATTTAAACAACGAAATAGCTTATCTGTGTTTAGTATTTTTTTATTGCCTTCAACATTACTACAACTTATTTGATTCAGACAGATCGCTGAGTGTGATTATATCACCAATATATACAGTATGTGTGTGTGTGTATATATATATATATATATATATATATATATATATATATATACACACACACACACAGTATATACATATGTAAATGCTGTATAGGTAAGCCTATTTTAAAAAATGTACGCATTTTAATTTCATAAAATTCTATCAAATCGAATTGTGTAATGTTTGAGAAAAATTAAATTAATAAAACTAAAAATATTGAGATTTATTTATTTTATTAATGACTTTATTCAATTTAATGGACTTTTTTTTATGAAATTGAAATATGTAAATCGTAAAATGATTATTTTGAGTGTGGTCTCTAAATCAGTAAATTGCTGTTAATTCATTGACCTAACTATCTCTACTCAAGTGAATTTCAGAGACCTTCACTTTTGTCCCTTCTGTGCCATTGTCCCATGTCATTTGGAGGTCTGTAAGAGGTGAAAATAGCGAACCACCCTTTTTTAAGTCTTTAGTACAAGTAAAGATGGCACTTGGTTTGCTTTGAGCAGTGAGTGTTATGTGCAGTTCCATGCCTGTCCAATACTTATATCACACAGTATGTTTAAATTACGTTACCATGCATCTTAAAACACTACACTGGGAAAGATTAACTTTCAACAGTATGGAGCTCAATCAAAGGCCAGAAGCACAGATTGAGGCAACAAGGGCTTTGCTGTTGTTGTTTGTGATGCTGCGGTCTATGAGCTGTGAGTCTATATACAGAGATGGGATTAGCAGCTTTCTGCCTTGGTCTTAAACCAACACCTGTTTATTTCAGTCTATTTAAAAAGTGTGTTGCATGTCCCCCTACTTTTGTGACATCCCCTAGAGCTTTTCAGTTCATATTTAGAGTTTTGTTTGATTGCAGGAGCAATACACAAGGACTGTGCTTAATGAAGTAAACACACATCAAATCACATACAGATTTCATGGATATGGATCATTTAGAATCTTCATGCAAAATTTTGAACATGTCGTGGATGGTGCTTTGCAGTGTATTTGGTGTTGAAAATATAGAAATACTATGTAAATCTGAAAGAACTTGACACCAAATAGGTGTAAGTATACCTACACAGCTTAGAACATTGCTAAGTAAGAATCATGATATAACAGTCTTTTTTTTTGTACAACTAGATGTGTTTTTATGGAAAAAAGGTATTTTGGTGATATACAGTAGCTGCTGATGTTTCATTGTGTGATCGGTGATGATGAAACACATACCATTTATATATTTACACTCCCGTTTCTGACCTGCCTTTATTTGACAAATAAGTGAAGTTGTCATACAAGGATTTGAATTATTTAAATTACTTGAAGCATTGCTAGAGACATTGGGCTTATGTGATCTAGGTAAATTATCATGCAATTTTTGGTAAAAACTCATCTTTGATGAGATTTGAATTGAGTTTTCAAGCATTTTTTTATTTTTCCAAAACAGGTCTCTTTTTTCTTTAATGTTATCCACAAAATTACCCACATCATTTCTCATCTGATAAATGCACTGTCCATAGGGGAATCTTTATATTTTGGGCCCCTTAAAGGGATAGTTTGCCCAAAAGTGAAACATTTCTCATCATTTACCCACCCTCATGCCATCCTAGATGTGTATGACTTACTTTCTTCTGCAGAACACAAATGATAATTTTTTGTAGAATAATTCAGCTCTGTAGGTCCATACAGTGCAAGTGAATGGGTGCCAAAATTGTGACACTACAAAAAGCACATAAAGGCATCATAAAAGTAATCCATACGACTCCAGAGTTTTAATCCATATTTTCAGAAGTGATATGATAGGTGAAGGTAAGAAGCAGATCAATATTTATGGGAGCGATAGGTATGAAGAATGTTAATCACAAAAACACAAGAAGAAGAATGTGAAAGTTAAAGTAGAGAGTGACTGAACAGGGAGGAGAATTTATAGTAAAAAAGGACTTAAATATTTATCTGTTTCTCACCCACACCTATCATATGCGGGTGAGAAACATGGATTAAACCACTGGAGTCGTATGGATTACTTTTATGTTGACTTGTGATATTTGGAGCTTCAAAATCTTGGCACACATTCACTTGCATTGTATGGACCAAAAGAGCTGAGATAGTCTTCTAAAAATCTTCATTTGAGTGCAGCAGATGAAAGAAAGTCATACGCATCTGGGATGGCATAAGGGCGAGTAAATGATGCGAGAATTTAAATTTTTTGATGAACTATTCCTTTAATTCTTATAGGAGCAGTAGTCAGACAGCTGTTCACTGTCTCTGACTCCGTGTCATTGATCTTTAGTTTCAGCTGTCACAAATGAGCAGTTATTCTGCCATGGCTCACTTTCTAGTCTGAGCACTTTTGACTGTGTTTGATGTGCTTCTGTCTTGCTACGACAAAAATGTGTGTATAGCAGGTGCTACAGCCTGAAATAGAGGCACATATATGAGATCGGGAGGCTGTGAGAGACAAGTATGGGATACAGCTGATGTAAATTGATTTAAGCTCCTCTTGGTACTGTAGTCACTGCAGCAATCGGTACTTTGTTACAAAGGCATTTGTACTGACTATGTGAGAAAGTGCTGAATGTGTTTTTTAAGACTAAGTCTACTAAAGTAGATGATGTAATGTTTTGTGCTGAAGTAAGGTTGCTTAAACGAACTTCTCTTCTAGACCGCTAAATATCAAATTTCATTCAATTTTACTTACTTTGAGCTTAACAGTGTGTTTGCATGAGCATGTTTTGATTGTGCACACCTCTGCAAACACTTTCAATGCATTGAGTGGATTAAGCTCCCCTGACAAGCTACATAAACACCTTTTGTGCCTGTTTTCAACGTATACAGGTGCATCTCAATAAATTAGAATGTCGTGGAAAAGTTCATTTATTTCAGTAATTCAACTCAAATTGTGAAACTCGTGTATTAAATAAATTCAATGCACACAGACTGAAGTAGTTCAAGTCTTTGGTTCTTTTAATTGTGATGATTTTGGCTCACATTTAACAAAAACCCACCAATTCACTATCTCAAAAAATTAGAATATTTTGACATGCCAATCAGCTAATCAACTCAAAACACCTGCAAAGGTTTCCTGAGCCTTCAAAATGGTCTCTCAGTTTGGTTCACTAGCCTACACAATCTTGGGGAAGACTGCTGATCTGACAGTTGTCCAGAAGACAATCATTGACACCCTTCACAAGGAGGGTAAGCCACAAACATTCATTGCCAAAGAAGCTGGCTGTTCACAGAGTGCTGTATCCAAGCATGTTAACAGAAAGTTGAGTGGAAGGAAAAAGTGTGGAAGAAAAAGATGCACAACCAACCGAGAGAACCGCAGCCTTATGATTGTCCAGCAAAATCGATTCAAGAATTTGAGTGAACTTCACAAGGAATGGACTGAGGCAGGGGTCAAGGTATCAAGAGCCATCACACACAGACATTTCAAGGAATTTGGCTACAGTTGTCGTATTCCTCTTGTTAAGCCACTCCTGAACCACAGACAACGTCAGAGGCGTCTTACCTGGGCTAAGGAGAAGAAGAACTGGACTGTTGCCCAGTGTTCCAAAGTCCTCTTTTCAGATGAGAGCAAGTTTTGTATTTCATTTGGAAACCAAGGTCCTAGAGTCTGGAGGAAGGGTGGAGAAGCTCATAGCCCAAGTTGCTTGAAGTCCAGTGTTAAGTTTCCACAGTCTGTGATGATTTGGGGTGCAATATCATCTGCTGGTGTTGGTCCATTGTGTTCTTTGAAAACCAAAGTCACTGCACCCGTTTACCAAGAAATTTTGGAGCACTTCATGCTTCCTTCTGCTGACCAGCTTTTTAAAGATGCTGATTTCATTTTCCAGCAGGATTTGGCACCTGCCCACACTGCCAAAAGCACCAAAAGTTGGTTAAATGACCATGGTGTTGGTGTGCTTGACTGGCCAGCAAACTCACCAGACCTGAACCCCATAGAGAATCTATGGGGTATTGTCAAGAGGAAAATGAGAAACAAGACTCCAGAAAATGCAGATGAGCTGAAGGCCACTGTCAAAGAAACCTGGGCTTCCATACCACCTCAGCAGTGCCACAAACTGATCACCTCCATGCCACGCCGAATTGAGGCAGTAATTAAAGCAAAAGGAGCCCCTACCAAGTATTGAGTACATATACAGTAAATGAACATACTTTCCAGAAGGCCAACAATTCACTAAAAATGTTTTTTTTATTGGTCTTATGATGTATTCTAATTGTTTGAGATAGTGAATTGGTGGGTTTTTGTTAAATGTGAGCCAAAATCATCACAATTAAAAGAACCAAAGACTTAAACTACTTCAGTCTGTGTGCATTGAATTTATTTAATACACGAGTTTCACAATTTGAGTTGAATTACTGAAATAAATGAACTTTTCCACGACATTCTAATTTATTGAGATGCACCTGTATATCTCTGTAAAGATGAGGTTGCAGTTGAATGAATTTGCTCCTTTTTACTGTTTAATTCTTAAAAATTAAAGGCCTGTTATTGTTTCTTCTCTGCATTGTATCATTGATATTGTCACCTGTCTCTTAGGGTTAGAACTGATACACATTTCAGCTTCAGACCTATTATGCCTTGTCTCCCCCACTAAGCCCTTGTTGTCTATTCTGTTGTGCAGAATAGACAATTCTGCACAACAGAATTATTATTCATTTTGATTAATGACCCTTTTAATTTAATAGTGGCTAATGAAATTAGTCATTTTGATTAATGACCCTATTAATCAAAATGACTAATTTCTTAGGGCTGTTCTCCAAAGAAGTCCTTAACTGAAATAAGATAATTCTAATGACTGGAAATAATGCCTTCAAGCAAGGATGGATTGGTCCTCTTGGTGAGGTAACGGGACATTTGAGTTAACAGGGACTAACATGACGCTTCTTCCACTTCAGGTTGTGCCTTTAAAGTCTTTGAAAGGACTTCCATTTTGGTTTTAGTTTTTTGGTCAACAGACTCTATTAGCACTTAGCATCTTTAAATATGAAAATCTTACAAGATGCCATAAGAATGTGTGGTCCAACTGAAAGAGTTATTTCATGATTTCTTTGTCAGTTGTCATGCTTTGGATATAAATGTCATCCCAGGCTGGTGGCTCAGATGTGGAGCGTACCAAGAAAAAGAGACGGGGAGATCGATATTCTGTTCAAACGTCCCTCATTGTGGCATCGTTGAAGAAAATGCTTCCCATTGGACTCAACATGTGCTCTCCTGCAGACCAGGAACTCATTAGCCTGGCCAAGACTCACTATTCATTGGTAGTGTGGTCACCATCTGTCTGTCTGTCTGACTGTCTATGTGATAAAGTTTTTTAAAGTTTCATTGAGTGAACCCTAGGTCAGCAACAGGTCGCTGAGCCTGTGTCTTGTGTTGACTTGCAGAAAGACACAGATGAGGCGGTGAGAGAGTTCTTGCACAACAACCTGAATCTCCAGGGCAAGATAAGTCTTGAACTGGTGTTGATGTCCAAGTCTTTAAACAAGTAGTTTTTCAACAATCTGAATCCTATCTCTCACTCTCTTTCTTCTCAGGTCGATAACCCATCTATGCGCTGGCAGATGGCGCTGTATAAGGAAATGGCAGGGAAGGCAGAAGATGCAGATGCCCAGAGAAAGTTGTAAAGAGAGTTCAGGAAGTCTCAGCTGTGCTCTGCCACACTGAAGTGGTAAGTTTAACCTCAAAGGTCTGAAACACAATTATTTTCTGATCCAAAGAATGCACATTTTGGTGACCATTTACCTGCATTACCACTGAGTCTCTGTTAAATGAGAGTAAACAAAGGTTTAAATCATTGAACATATTAAGGAAAAAAATGACCTGAGATGCACCCTATTAAAATGAGTTGTTTTGTCTCTCTTTGAACGTAAGTCCTTTGTTCCTTCCTTAGACGGAGCACCCTTTCAAGTCTAAAAAGATGGTTTGGCACAAACTGCTGTCTAAGCATAGGCGTAGAGCTGTGGTGGCCTGTTTCAGGAAGACTCCCCTTTACAACCTGCCCAGGTGTGATAGGGCTGGTAAGAGTGGATGCTTTTTATAGCAGTCTGAGGAACAGGATCAGCAATTGTCATGAGTCAGACTCGAACTTGCATCGCCTGCATGAGCACCTAAGCTCAACATGTTGGAACATGTGTTTATCACTAAGCCACAGCTCAGACCATCATAGGATTATTTAATTGTGCAAGATCACTAATGGCATTATCCAATGGCTGTTCACATCCCAACTGTGGAGGTACAGAAATGTGTACTCTCTTCTAGGCATAGAGCCTCTAATATGTTCCTGGATGGATACAAGCAGAACTGGATCCAAACAGAAGGATATTCCTTTGAAGACAGAATGATAGATGACTTGTCTGTTAGTGTTCTGTAAGTGTTTCGGGTGATCCGATCACAAGTGGACAGCGCTAAATACAGGTGTAAACGGGGTCCAAACCATTTTGTGATCAGATCACAAAAGCCACATGTAGAGGTAGTTAAAAACCCATGTGACCACACTGCATTTGAGGCGTAAACGCTAATTCATCCTGATGCTTCCCGGACAGCAGCGAAGTGCAACCCCTCACCTGTCAATCAACTATTGACTGATCCAGTCACAATGGAGAATCATTTGTTTGTAGAATACTAGAGATGTTACGAAATGTCACATTCGATTGAAATAAACAGGAAATGGCACACCCTTTTCTGAAGTGGTTATTTTGAATAAACATTATCATTATTTTCATTAGTTGACAAACTTTGCCCTATAACTATTCCCTCTATATCTACATGATATCATAAAACCCCCTGGGGGCATTTTACCCCAAATGCGGGGTACCTTTAAATGTTTTTTTATTTTAATAAAAAAAAAAACTTCTGTTTTATTTCTTTTACATAAATTATGTTGCTCCATCAATATTCATTAAAAATAAATATATTTAATCAATCTTGATACACTTTGTGAGCAAAAAAAGCTAATTTTCCTTAAGGTGTGCCTTTAGCCCCATTGCACCCTGTTACATTAAAATAACAGAGAATTCTGCTTGAAATGTTGCGTTTGTGTTTAGATTAAATTTCTACTGCATCTGGGAGAAACAGTATGCTGTTTATTGTTTTTGTGCTTTCTTTGTCGTTTATGAGTTTTTTGCTGTTTATTATCATGCAGTAACACACTGTCATAGTGATTGATGTACAGTATGTTGAGTTACAAGATGAAATGCATCTTTCAGGTTTAAATGGAGTCTGTTAAAATAGATTTCTCATTATTTTTATTTTATCATCAGCCAGCCTTTAGTGATAAAATCCACTTAGCAGTTTCTTATTATTTTTTTCTTAAGCAAAAAGCGATGGAGGAAGAGGAAAGGGAGACAAAGCCTGATCCTCTTCATCAGCTCATTCTGCATTTCAATCGCACTACCCTTACTGAGAAGAGGTGAGACCCCTTCACACCTCTGAGGGTCTCAGTGTGGTTAATGAATGATACACTGATGGGTGATGGAGGTTACATGGCCATTACCAATGACTTTTATATAGACAGCCCAAACTGATGCACAGGTTGCTGTAATAACCTGCTGAGCATTATTGCCTGCCGCACCTCCACCAGTGCCTTCAGCCCAGCTGTGGGCTCATCAGCCGCAAGCCACCTATCTTTAATGTTTCACCCCATTAATCCCAGAACATCTCCTGGTGGTGGGGCAGCGGCCAGGGACATCTCCCTGCCACCCCCTGCAGCTGGACACCGGATCCCCTCCAATGCCTCTCATCCTTGTCTTCCCATCCAGACATACTTCCTTCACAAATTACTTGCAACCAGGGTTCTATATGTCATAATACCTTGACACGACCATACGTGCCAGCCCGTTGGCCAACTGGCGCCAAAATGCATACTCCGTGCCCTACTGGCACTGGCACCGTATCTCTTGGTAACTCAGTGCCACCGGTTCCCTATTCCTCAGTTTCCTATTTCTGAACCCCTCATTTTTGTCCTTTCCTCTTAACCATAGCCAGAAACTCCCTTTCTTAGCTTCCTCTGCTAATTCCTTCAAATACTTTTTTAAAGCTGCTCCTACGATGCCAATGTCTCTAAATAGATGCTGCATTTATGTTCCCATAAATCCTCGGCACCCAACCTCCACAAGGTAGGTGGCAGTGCTCCATCCATTTTCCCTGCACTCTGCGGACAGATCAGCATATTTGAGCTTCTTCCTCTCATAGGCTGTCTCTCTCTCCTCTTCCCATGGAACACTAAACTCAGTCATTACTGTTTTCCTAGCTGAAGTCAACCACAACACTACATCCGTCCTCAAGGAGGTAATGGCAACCTTGGTAAGAAATTTTAGCTACTGGCCAAGGTCGACCATCATTGACCAATCACTTCCAGGTGCCAAGGTTGATCTGGCTTCCCTCCATGCTGTGCCTTGTGCAGCACCTCCCTTTTTAACAAAATCAACACCCTGCCTCTGGGGAGCATGTTTGCCTTTGTTTGCCTTTATGCACCTCTAGGAACTCTGCCAGCTTCCGATGGACCTGATCATGCTGCCACCTGTACCGTCCTTGTGCCAGGGCAGTCATGCACCCAACCAATATGTGCTGCAAGTTTGCTCTTGGGGCCTCACAAAGGGGGCAACTCTCCTCTTCGCCATACCACAGAGGCAAATTCCCAGGGCTTGGTAGGGTATTGTAGGTGGATCTTATTAGAAAACTTAGCCTGGCCTGAGGTACATTCCACAGGTCAGCCCATCCTAACACTCTGTCAGATGTCCTCTCCCATATGGTCCAGTGCCCTTGCTGCTGCTGGCTGACTGCCCTAACCTTATACCCTTCCTCTTCCATCCTAGTTACTTCTGTAACTACCATTGCCTTCCTCTGTTTTCGGGAGGCTGCTGACCACAGTTTGGGAGCCACCCCCCATCCAAGGCGTGTTCTTCCAACAATCTCTTGATGCTTCAGTCTTGAAACTGCCTGGTTTACGACCTCCTCTGCCTTCCAAGTTCTGCCTGTTCGGACTTGGACTTGACCTTCCCTCACTGCCTAGTCTGTTTATTCCCATAGCTCCAAAACAAGCCTGGTCTTTTCCTGCTTGTAGCCCAGAGGGAGTGATTTTAGAGGCGGTTTGTACATGTTGCAATTCTCTACATGCAAAGACTTTGCATGACCTAGAGGCATTTTGCCAAGACGAATGGGCAGCTATACCACCTGCAAGAATTTGGGGCCCCATAGACAACTATTACAAAAGACTGCATACTGTCATTGATGCTAAAGGGGGCAATACACAGTATTAAGAACTAAGGGTATGCAGACTTTTGAACAGGGGTCATTTCATTTTTTTCATTGTTGCCATGTTTTGTTTTATGATTGTGCCATTCTGTTATAACCTACAGTTGAATATGAATCCCATAAGAAATAAAATAAATGTGTTTTGCCTGCTCACTCATGTTTTCTTTAAAAATGGTACATATATTACCAGTTCTCCAAGGGTGTGCAAATTTTGAGCACAACTGTAATATTTCCTTCTTTTTCCACTTTGTTTTACAGTACTGTGCAGAAGTCTTAGGCACATAAGTTGCTTCACAAATATATTTGTCTTAAGATGGTTATTTCTATTTTCAGCTTTACTGTATCAATAGGAAATATACATTTTAGACTCCCAAACATTTCTTTTGCAAATAGAATAGAATAGAAGAACAGGGAGCCCTGCAACAGATGGCATGGTCTCCACAGAGCCCCCTGCTGAATATTGAGTCAGTCTGGGATTATAACAACAAGAGACAGAAGCAGTTGAGACAGCCGAAATACATAGAAAAACTATGGCAAATTCTCCAAGAACCTTGGAACCTCCTATCTGTCAACAACCATGAAAAACTGTATCCAAGTATACCTAGGAGAATTGGTGCTGTTTTGAAGGCAAAGGTGGTCACACCAAATATTGATTTAGCTTTTTTTTATGTTTACTGGACGTTAATTGATAAATGAAAACTATTTATGGCATTATTTTTGAAGACATCCTCACTATCCAACATTTTTCCCAAGTGCCTAAAACCTTTGCACAGTACTGTATGTTTTTTTTTTTTTTTCTTGTGTTTAATCTTTTGATTGAAGAACATTCATTAAAAGTTTTCACACATTTCCATCTTTGTTGAGCTCAGAGTTGCCACATCGGTGAAGAGGAGGAGGGGGGAGAGGAGGAGATGTCCTTTGAGGTGTGACGGACAGAGATGGTATGGGGAGACCGGGGCTGGGAACGGGGAAGACACAGGAGCAGTAGACTCGAGTGACATCCAAACCAACCACTACATCACCCATTCATTCACTCACATCCCCAATATCCCTTACATTTCTCTGTCCAAACTGTTCTCTCATATCTCTTTCTGTGCTGTCTCTCCTTCTGACTCCGTCTTATATGTGTATCATTGGCTCTGTTATTAACATCATACTGCAGCACCTTTAACAATGGAGCATGATTGTCTTTGTTGTACTGTATTGTACAGTTCACTTACAGCTTTGAGCCACCTGATAAAAACAGATCTTAATCAATATAACATTTCAATCACTGTACACATTTTCTTGACAAATATATTGTAGATAATATTGATATTTGTTATGATTTGGATTTGGATTCCTTTTACCTATTAAGTGACATTATTATGATGTGTTTAGTAGTTAAGGCTTAAAGCTGGCACCCAAATTGTTTTTCTGCTTTCTGTTTTTCCAGTCTGTGAATGGATAACCTAAAGCTGCAGCATTTACTAATTTATTAATATGCTGGAAGATCTACAGAACTGCTCCAAAGATCTATGCAGTGCACTGAAATACCTGCAGATATGGGCCATAGAGCTGTTTAAATTGAAGAATCATGTCACGAAATTTGATACGCGATACACAATAATTGATAAGTGGCTGCTATGACTAATATTAAACGTGAGCATATGAATATTCATTTGTTGACATCTTCTGGTTCGTTGAAGCAATTCTTGGACGCTTCAATGTATGAAATTTCATCTGTTGCAGCTTTAAAATGTAAAACTGTCTACTTGACTCCTCAGATATACAATTGAAGGTTTCAAAAGAAACTACATCATAGAGGTTGTTCTTTAATAATTTGTTGGATGATTCATGACTGTTATGATTGTTGATTGCTGACTGCTGTGAACTCTGTGACAGAGACGTCAAATGAACATGCATTTTACTTGACATCTTTTTGCTGTGTTTTACACTTGCTATCTAACTAATGATGCCATATATGTCATATGTATGTTTATTCTATATTATTTAATTATCTTTCTCACTATGATTCAATTTAACACATTTACAAACTAAAAAGTGATTAATTAACTTTTCCCCCCATACTGACATAGTATACTGACACAAAGACTACAGTGAAAGCCAAAGCAGTCTCCTCAGGGGCGTGTCCAGGATTTTTTTGCCAGGGGTGGCAAGAGTCGAATAAGGGGTGGCATCCAGTTCATCTGATGAGGGGGTTGTGCAGTGTCGTCTTATGGAGGATTCCGTTTGACTAGGGGTGGGGGAATATTTGTCTACTGAGATGAGATGCTGTGTCACCCCAGACACGGGAGGACCTTGTGCGACAGATGGTTGAAGCCGTTGCGCACCGTTTCTAGGACGCGAGCAGGGTCCGAAGTGGGGTGGCAAAGTTCATTTTTAGGGTGCCCACCCCGTGCCACCCTTCTGGCCCCGCCCCTGAGTCTCCTGGTCTGCACATACTCACAGTGGAAGAAACGTGTACACATACAACAAAGTGGATTGCACATGTGACACTCACTGAGGCTGACTATTTCTGGATAGACTTGGTAAGAGAGAATACATCTACACACTGCACACTTTTGGGTGTTTAGGCCAGGCATACCAGCCATGAAGGGGGTGGAGTGGGTGGGGTGGGAGGCTTGGGAGTGGGGTTGTGTATTATTATTGCATGCAGCAATGGCTTAATGATCCTTTGAATTTTGGGCAAAAAAAAGCTTGCTTTTGTTATCTTTTAATGGTAACATTATGTGATGGTTTGGAATTGTATTTGCCTCTGTACACCTAAATCATCTTAATGTTACAACATTTATCAAAGAATTAAGTTGAATTCAGTTCAGTTTCATTTTAAAAGAAAGTACAGTTGAGATTTAGCAAAGGTGGGCTGAGGGTTACTGTATGTTTTTCAGAAGCACTTACCTAAGTTTACTGTTCACTGGTGAAACTCTTACACTCTGGTTTCCCAATAGGGGACAGACCTGTAGATGAATAACACCTGCATGGCTCTTTGCGTCTCTGTCTGTGAGATGCAAAGACATCAGGAAAGTTTACTGTAGTCAAACGTTTGCTCTAACAGACAAATGTGAGAAATAAGTATGTCTATCCCATACCTAATGATGGCGATTGGGTGGGTTGATTGAAAGCATACCAAATTGACATGAATGAAAAGAGAAGAGAGTTTTAGAATAAAAAGTCAACAAGATTTGAAATAACTACAACTGGACTGTAGATATATGCGGTTCCCAAACTTTTCAGACTCCTCATCTTATATACTCATCTTTATCAAGCAACTACATCCACGGATAGCAAAATAGCCTTGGGCTGAATTTGGCAACATTTCGGCAGTGAGTTTGGCACACATAATGCATGGAAATGTAAGCACAGCGTAGTTCTAGTGGGAAGACTAGCAGCTGTATATCATTGCACCATTAGCTAGGTAACTCCTAGCCAATCACATGTAAGCCAATGCTTTATAAGTCTGCTCACAATCCATCACATTGCATTTCAGTGTGCTAACTTGGCAACCTCCACCACCCCACCATCACCAGTTGAGTCCCGTCCTGCATGGGGGTAGGCTCCTCGCCCCTGCCTCATATCTCCGGCAGGATATGACAGTTCCGAGTACAACAACTTCAGACCGCCAGACGGGGCTTACACCAAAGAGAGACATTACATTTCTGTTTACATTTCTGACAGATAAATGTCATCTTAAATTTCACTCAAGTCTGCGAGTCTTCCTGATAGAATTGTGGTCCAAGATTGGCCCAAAAGTCACTTGCTGAAATTAGACCGAACCCTCAAAAGAAAGCGGCCAAAACTCACCCAACTTTCCTTTTTCCTCCTATCCCCAGAGAGCAGCCATTATTGGACCACAACACTAGAATACTGAAAGCAAATGCAAAGACTATCGAAAACAAAAAAGATTTCCAGGAAAACAGACACTTTATGAAAAAAAAGTGCGAACATGTAAGAATAAACAAGCTGCAGAAAGACAATATAATAAAAGTAATAAATGTAGAAATTGTTAAACATTTAAAAAATAAGAAATCATAATATCTATTTAAAAAAAAAATTTGATTTTTCAATATTGATGTTTCAGATACATCAATATTACAAGAGCAAGCAATATATGTAAAAAAAAAAAAAAAAAAAAAAGGATAATCTAATAAACTGCAAAAAGACAATAGACCTGAAACAAGCAAAAAATTATAAATTAAGTTTGAAAAAAGATAAAGAACTGTGTTAAATTATGTAATGAATAAACAACCGGCAGAATAGACAATATAGAAACTAAGCAATACATTTAAATAAGTGTTAACTGTTAAAAACAAAATCAATCTAACCAGTTTATAAGCTATCATTAATAATTATTATTTTGAGTTTTCCTGTATATGTTCACATGCTGTTTGATGTAGAGTGCTTGCCTTCAGTCTCCTTGTTAAGAAGAAAAAAACAAATATAAAAGCTATATCAGTTGCCTGTAATTTACTGAAAGGTGCTCTTCTCTTTCTGCCACCCTCTTGTATTTCCTCCTTGTATTTTTTTTTTTTGTGGTCCGATGAGACCAAGATAGAGCTTTTTGGTCAAAACTCAAAGCGCTATTTGTGGTGCAAACCTAACACTTCCTATGCCTGAAGACACACCATCTCTACAGTGAAGTATGGTGGTGGCAGCATCATGCTGTGGGGATGCTTCTCATCAGCAGGGACTGAGCATCTTGTTAGAATTGAAGGAAGAATGGATGGAGGAAAATATAGGGAAATACTGCAAGAGAACCTGCTTCAGTCCGCTAAAAAACTGAAGCTTGGGAGGAAATTCACCTTTCAGCATGAAAATGATCCCAAGCACAAGGCCAGAGCAACATTTGAGTGGCTCAAGAACAAAAAGATAAATTTCCTACAGTGGCCCAGTCAAAGTCGTGATCTCATTCCTATTAAGAATCTGTGGCACTATTTGAAAATTGCAGTCCACAAGCGTCACCCAACCAACCTGAACAACCTGGAACAAATCTGCCGAGAAGAATGGGCCAAAATCACTTCGTCACTGTGTGCAAAGCTGGTACATATGTACCCCAAAAGACTTAAAGCAATTATTGCAGCAAAAGGTGGCTCGACCAAATATTAATGTGTGGGGGTTGATTATTTATTCAAGCAAGATATTTCAGTTTTTTATTTTTCATAAAAATGTTTCCCAACAAAAAAACAATGTCACCTTACAATAATTGATTTTGAGTTTCAGTGTTTTAAAATAAAATATCAATCAGAATGAAATTTCAGTGTACCGTTTGTAATTCGGTAATATGAGAGAATTGGTCAGGGGTCTGAATACTTTTGCAAGGCACTGTATATAACTAGCTTTGCTAGTTTATCACTCAAGGTTTTGTAAATACGACTTTAGTCACATTACAAATGTAGATTACATTATACTGTAGTATATCTGTAATCGCACATGGACACAGAATGTGACTAAAGTGTGTTTTTGGTTGCTGCCTTGGTTACAAAATGTATCTAGGTAAAAAAAAAAAAAAAAAAAAAAATATATATAATTTTTTTTTTTTATTGAATATTGATAGAGCAACATAATTTGTGTGAAAAGAAATAATAACAGTAGGTTGTTGCAAAATTCAGTTAAAAAAAAAAGTGGTGAGGGAGCCTTTTACCCCATGCCTGGGATAAAAGTCTCCCTCCCTTGGAGTAAAAGGCCCCTGGGTGATATTAAAGTGATACGGTGTAGATATCGGGGCAATAGTTATAGGGCACAATTTGTCAGCTAATGCAAATAACTTTGAGACAGCAAGATGCTTTTTTTGAGTAACAAATTAAGATGATGCTTACTCAAAATAACCACTTCAGAAAAAGGTAAACCATTTCCTGTTAATTTCAAACACATCTGGCAATTTATTACATCTCAAGTATTCTATAAACAAACTAATCTCTTTTATGATTGGATGAGTTAATGTGAGCCCACTTTGAATTTTTTTCATAACAAAGCTATTGGCCTCACTTTAAAAAACAGTTTTGTGAGATGTGTTTTATAGGGGCCTTTTGCCCCTGCATCAGGGGGGCTTTTTACCCCAAATACTATCCTTTCACTTATTGGACAGTTATTGAAAAAATGTTGATTTAATGACCTTAAACAAAACTGAAAATCATAAATAAGTATTTTGTCTCAAAAGAAATGTGTTAATTTCAGGGATTTTCATTAGCTACATAAATTTACAACATTTTAAAAATTATTAAATATTAGATCAAATTGCCTCAAAATCAACCTTTAGACACCACACGCAAATATCTTATGGAACAGGAAAAATTTCCATTGTATAGTGACAAACAGGTGTTTAGGAAAATGTTGTGGTAGTTTTTGTTGCTATTTAGGGTTTTGGGAGAAAAAAAATCAATGGAGCCTTTTACCCTGTGGAGCCTTTAGCCCCGCTGTACCCTATGTAATATATAGTCATATATTTAATTTGTCCCTTTGTCTCAGGGTCCCTGCACAGGAAACCAGCAGTCTCTGGCCCACAGTAGGCTTTGGGATGCTGTGGTGGGCTTCCTCCATGTGTTTGGCCATATGATGATGAAACTGACTCAGGTAACTCACATCATTTTAACCTTATTCTTCTGTTTTTTACACTGTACACCAAATGAACCAATCAAATTTGAACTGTGTTCATTATTGAATATGAATATGTGTGTGAATATTTATTTTAAAGGTAGCACATGCCTGCACAATTTAGATTTTTTCTGTTATATGAAGTTGTTTTAGAGTTTTGTTTTATTTTTTTGTCTAGAAGAACACCTAAATACTTCTTGTTTACCATTATATACGAAACCATATTGAGCAGCTGTTTTTGCATTTCTGACTTGTCAGTAGATCAATATGAATTCACTAGTGCAAAATTTGTTTCATTTCTACTAAAAATAACTATTTACAATTTAGTGGCTAATGAAATGAATGAAAATGAAACTTCTATTTTGTTGCTCATGTAGAACTGTTCTTAATAAATTTTGCTAAATGTAAAACATGTTACATCCCTTTTTCAAATTACTAGTGTGTTGGAAGGTAATATTGTTTTTACTCTGAATGCTGTACTGATGAATTAAACTGTTTTTCACATGGCCTGTGCAGGGAAGAGTATGTACCATTCTATTTATTTATTGAAGTGGTTGGATTTGGTTTTCCCCTGTTATGTTCCAGATTCCGGCTGTTTGAGCACATGACTGTTAAAAAGAGAACCAGAAAATGTTTCTCCTAGTTTATTTCTATTTATTACAGAGCTCTCTGGAATACTTTATTCTGATTGGTCAATCACTACACATTGTGCTTAGATTTCTATGATAATGACTGGCTGACTGTACATTATTCCTTACATATTTTACCCTAAGTATTTGTCCTACACTTAGGGTATAGTATAGTATTAGTATACACACAAAAGGTAGTTTTACTTTGACATACCAATTTTTCTCAAGATTACTGCTACATTTTTGCAAGTAAGTGAGTCAAACAGCCTGAGAAAATTGATGGCAGTTAACATTACCCAGAAAGACCATGTGTCCCCAGATTTGTGAATTTGCTGTAAAAAAAAAATGTGCAATTTTTTTGTACAATTTGTTTTAATCTAGTTTTATGTGTCGAGTCTTCTAGTTTTGATAAAAGACCAGGGGACCCCCTTTTTTTTTTTTTGGGCTATATAGAGAGTCCAGGACCCCCCTAGCCCCCCCTCAGTTCAGACACTGGCTTGTACCTGTGTCATTATTAGGCTTTAAAGTTCCCCAGTATACAGGCTCACTCCAATCACTCCAAAACTTGAACTCTCCACAGGATGACGATACCCGAGCCCTGACCTGGACTTTGTATGTTTTTTTGTTTTTTTTGAAGGATAAAGTAAACTGAAGGTGTTCTTGATGCCTGTTCTTTTATTCTAGGGAGAGAGAAGAATTTAATATGTCACATGTTCAGTAATTATTTGTCACACAACTTAAGGTGAGATGCATAATGACAATATAGATCAATATAGGCCCTCAAAGAGTATATGGATATACTTAAAGGGTTAGTTCACCCAAAAATGAAAATCCTCTCTTGATTTACTTACCTTTAAGCCATCCCAGATGTGTATGACTTTCCTTCTTCAGCAGAACTGAAGTGAAGATTTTTATATTCAGATTTCAGCTCAGTTTGTCCATAAAATGCATGTAAATGGGTGCCATTAGGCTGCTGGCTGTTTGACAGTCCAAAAGGCATATTTAGGCAGCATAAAAGTAATCCACATGACTCCGGTCCATCAATTAATGTCTTCTGAAGCAAATCAATAGGTTTGTGTAAAAAATAAATGCATCGATCCAATAACCAACAATCCAAAGTTATCAATACATCAATAAATGTTGATATAGATTTTTTTTTTTTTTAAGATGCATCTTTATTTTTTCTTTATTTACTTTTGCTGCATTATAACAAAGTTTATTTCTGCTTGGACATTTCATGTCTCATGAATCACACTCTTTAACATGAAGCTGAGCATGTTTATTGCATATTTTACAAAAAGAATTACCATTTTACAGAATTGGTTTTCTGCTTTCCCCCTCTCATTTCTATAATTGAGCATGTTCACATAGTATGATTGTATGACAAAGCCATAGTGAAGAAAGATCAACTTTGAAGTGTAGATGGCGATGATAAGTACCGTATCAACAACCTTCTGGATTACGCTCCAAAGCTTAGCGGGAAAGGGGTATTGAGAGGGAACTGTAACGAAGCACTTTGTTCCAGAGCTGGGATCTGGGAAACCGCAGGTACAGCATATAGATAATTCATGTTATTGAGCCTGTATAAACAATACAGGATTATTAGGATATTTTATATTATTTTATGGGGTGCTCAAAAATGCTTCTATTTTGCACTCTTATATAGTTTAATACAAAAGAAAATAACAAATGATAGCTGTTATCAGCATGACAATTTGAGTAAACATTTGAGAAATTAAAATACATTTCAAAATCTATTTGGTATGTGCTCAGTTTGCTTTCAGCACGAACAGCAAAACTGATATGGACTTCAAAAATTGTCCATGGTCAGATTTCTTTGCTTCCGTAGAAGCAGACAAGATGCTCTTTGGAACATTCTCAGATTATACATAACATGGATCGTCAGTTACAAAATCTTTATATTTCGAAATATTTGTTCGCAAGATCAGTGTCTAATTTCGGGTTGCACTGGCAATTTGATGTTTATTTTCAGTGAGTCAACTGGCTTTGTTTTTCAAGTTCATAACTCAATATACAGTATGTAATTTTTTGAAAATGTTTCTTTGACATAACAGTGATTTAAATTAATTGTCTCAAATGTGCTGCACTCCAAAAGTCATTATAAGATGAAATATGTCAGTCTTATGATAAGGAACAGTAAAGAATCTCTAATGTCTTATTGTGTTTGTCGTAGGATTAATTTAAAAACCAGAAGAGCAGCTTGAGGCTGTCATGGCATCAACAACGGTAAATGTACGCTCATTTGAAATAAAATGAAATGTAACATTAAATGGTAAATAGGTAAAGGTATATTTTGGTATTCCTGATAAAACTGGAGGTTTTGATAGTACTGCACCGTGACACAGAGTAAGAGAGTTAAAAACTGCTCAGTGTGAAGGATTTGATATCTGTTTTTAAATATGGAGCTAAATGCCCTTTTTTTTTTTTATTATTAACAATTTTTATTGACTCCATGCAATAACTTAAATAGACATAAAAGAAAATGCAGAATCAAATTATATGAAATTATAACCCTTCCCCCCGAACATTACTCAACACTCTGGAGACTTTTGTCCATGCCATGTGCAAATGCGAGATAACAGGATGTAACTTAACTTCTCCAGTTAGTTTGTTAGAAGGGCTTTGCAATGGCAAAATACGGGCTAGAACTTCCTGTTCAATACAAAACCAGGGATCAGCTCTCTCAGGTGGAAGCGACCAATGAGCCAAATGTCTGAGACTGAAGGCATAATAATAAAACTAAATCTTGGGTAGGCCTAGCCCAATCTGGGACATTTACCATTCCAAATGAAGGACTTTGCTATGCTATCAAATTGCTTGAACTAAGAGAGGGGATCATCTATAGGGAGAGATTGTAGTAGGTAGTTGAATTTTGGAATACAATTCATTTTAATAACATTAACCTTCCCAATCATCGATAAAATGTAATGAAGCCCACCTACTCACATCACTCGAAAACCTTTTTATTAAAGGGTCAAAATTAACTAAATAAATCACACAAATTTGCTGGGAATAAAATACCCAAATATGTAATGCCCTATTTGGGCCACTGGAAGGCGCCTGGCTGAAAAGCCGTTATCGAGCAGTATGCTGTCAGAGCCAAAGCTTCGGATTTAGACCTATTAACTCTGTATCCTGAGAACTTAGAAAAGGAATTAATAATTCTGTGGAGGCAAGGCATAGATCTAGTAGGGTCGGAAACGAATAATAAAATATCATCTGCATAAAGCAAAAGCTTATGTGCCACACCTCCCACCATCACCCCTGAAAAATCATCCTCCTTTCTTATCACGGCTGCTAATGGTTCCAGGGCAAGTCAGAACAATAATGGGGAAAGAGGGTAACCCTGCCGGGTGCCCCTATCCAGAGTAAAATAATCTGAATTTCATCCATTTGTTTGTACCGCCGCTACAGGGTGTCTATAAAGTAACTTAATCCATCCAATAAAAGTGTTCCCAAACCTGTACATTTCCAAAATCTTAAAAAGATAATCCCATTCTACCATATCAAACGCTTTTTCGGCATCAAGCGACCGGAGTCTGATCATTCACCACTGACCACATGATATTGATGAAACGCCTAATGTTATCAGAAGAGCTATGCCCCCGAATGAACCCCACCTGATCTGTATGTATAAGAGATATCATAACTTACTACTTAATCAGTTAGCCAAAACAGCATTTAACATCTAGCTGGATCAGGGAAATTGGACGGTAACTCTTACACTCACTTGGATCTTTGTCCTTTTAGAGTTGACTGTTCCGGGCTTGTGTCATGGTTGGCAGAAGCTTTCCATTCTTTAATGATTCCTTATAAACTTCTGGCAAAAGTAGAGCCAGTTCTGAAGCATAAGATCTAAAAATTCAGCAGCAAAGCAGTCTGGCCCCATAGCCAGGGCCTTAATTACCTCGCCAACTCCTCCAAGGTTATCTCAGAATCAAGAGAATTTTTTTGCTCAGTCCTCAGTTTAGGAAGTTCTAATGGTTTCACAATGTTTTTAATATCCTCATCAGTAGACAAAGACATGGAACTATAGAGATCAAGATAGAATTCTTTAAAAGCATTATTAATATCAGTGGCTGAGGTAAGTATTTCACCACCAGCAGATTTCACTGAGGGAATGGTAGAAAAAAACTCTCTCTGTTTTATATATCTAGCCAGGAGTTTCCCTGCCTTGTCCCCTGACTCAAAGTATGACTGTCTTGCCCTGAATAGCCAAAACTCCACCTTCTGCGACAAAATAGTATTGTATCTGTATTTCAATCGGGTCAGTTCCCTGAGGCCATTAGATGACATTTAGCACTTCAGGTCTGCCTCTGCACTTTTAATATTCCCTTCCAAATCCACGAGTTCTTGTGCTTTGGATTTTTTGGTGAATAACGCATAGAGTATGATCTGGCCCCTAAGAACTGCCTTAAGTGCCTCCCAAGCCATGCCCACAGAGGATACTGAAGACCAGTTGGTCTTCATATAGACATTGATTTCAGCCTTTAGCATTTGTTGGAATTCAGGATTTTGCAAAAGGGATACATTAAAGCACCAACTATATGATTTCTTTTTCTCCATATGTGGCAACACCTCTAAACACAGCAGGACATGATCTGAGACTATAATGTTTCTAATTGAGCAATCAGCAACTGATGAAATAAGGGACATAGATATATATAAAAAAATATATATATTCTAGAGTAAATGTTGTGGACTGTTGAAAAAAATGCATAGCGCCTCCCAGATGGGTTCAAAAGTCTCCAAATATCTGTAAGACCAAGATTTTTACACATCCTGTGAAGCGTCGATGTTGCTCTAGGGGGCTTGCACACTTCTGCTTTACTTTGATCAAGGACTGAGTCCATCAAAAGATTATAGTCTCCTCCCAATATTATATCATGAGGGGTGCCAACGGCTTGCAACATCCCTTCAAGATCTATAAAAAAGCCCTAATCATCCACATTAGGTGCATAAATATTAGCCAAAATAAGATTTTGTCCCTGAATTTCAGCTAAAACAATAATGAGTCTTCCTAATTTATCTTTAATCTGTTTGAGACATTTGAATTGTAGATGTTTGAATAAGTGTAATGATTCCCCTGCTCTTACTCAAGGCAGCACTATAAAACATGCCCACCCCATATCTTCCCAAATTTTTCAGCTTCCTGAGGAGAAAGGTGCATTTCTTGAAGAAACACTATATTATCTATATTTCTTACACTTAAGAAGATAAATAACCTTCCTTCTTTTCATGAGGTACCCCAACCCATTCACATTCCATGTGGAGAGACAATCCACTCATATTAACATTTGACTTTTTGACAAAAAATAGATTGTGTGTCAAAAACAAGATTATAAAGACCACATTCCAACACTTCATTGTGACAATCAAAACCTGAACATCCCCCAGAACAAAACAAACAGAAAAAAGAAAAATGTGCGCATTAACCCCACGCACGACAGTGCCAACTGGCGTCCATCCCTCCAAACTCAAACAGTCCATGCATGCCTACGAGAACCTCTGCGACAACCTTGCCATCGGATTGCTCAAGTCCGGTGTTTCCATGCAAATTTAGTGTGACAGAATTACACAGCAAAAGATAATCTATAAAACAAACTCCAGCCAATAGGCAGAATAAGCACAAAGAGCGTGTAGTTTCATCCATAAAACTGTCCTAAAGGTGTATTACTCTACAAAATAAACCCCAGCCACTAGGCGGAACCAGCACAAAAAGAGTGCGCAGATTCCTCAAACAGTCAAGCGAATGTTCAGTGAGCCGGCCCACTCGGCTGCAACGTAAGTACAACATGACTTACTCACTCCATTGACTTGATGAAGGACATCACTTGCTGTGGGCATGTGAATGTTTTATGGCCATCCTTAGCATCTATTCTCAATTTGGCCGGGAATATCAGTGCAAAAGGGACCTTCCACTGATGTAAATGTTTCTTGCATTCCTTGAATCGATCACATTTTTCTCTTGTCGAATTCGCAAAGTCTGGGAACAAGAAAATGCTTTCTTCTTCCAAGAAAGCCTTCCTTTACTCCTTGCCTCGCGTAACACAAAATCCTTATCGGATGATCTCATCAATTTGGCCAGAATTGATCGGGGCCTGTCTCCCTCCGAGGACCGCTGGGCAGGAACCCTGTGAGCTCGCTCGGTTTCCAGCTTATGGCCTGCTATGTTGAGCACATTCAGAAGGAGCCCATCCAGGAACTTCACCATATCCTGTCCCTCTACTCCCTCAGGGACTCCGATGATACAGACATTATTCAGCCGGCTACGGTTCTCCATGTCCTCCAACTTCTCCCAGACATGCTCCAAATCCACCTTGGTCGCTAGCGGATAAGCAGATAATTCCCTGTCCTGATGACTCCAGATAATCGATCCATTTCTCGACATCCCCCACTCTTGTAACCACATCAGTGAACTTCACCTCCATGGCAGTGATCAATCGACGTATCACAGCAAGATTCTCCAAGTCAGCAACAACCTTCATCAGCATTGCCGACATGTTCAGCATCTCTCGCCGCATTTCCCGCACCTCCCCGTCAAAGTCGACTCCTAGGCTTGTGGCCTACTCAGGGTCGTCAGCTTGAACATGTAAGTGTCTTTTAATGTCTCCAGAGCCTGAGGATTTTGAATTCTTTGACATATTGTCCTCCTAGAACAGTTATGGAACAGAGTGTATCAAATTTCACTGGTTTATGTCATTAAAAGTATTAAAACCAGCAAAGTGCGCAGAGCTCGCCGTTCACACGTCCGATCCTCGCATGGCGACACATGACATCCAAGATGCACCTTTATTTAAATACAATCATGTCAGCCATGTCCGTAGGCATTTCCGTCAGGCGATGAAGCAACCTTATTATTTCACTTTATGAGCGCTAAATACACATTTCATGTGGGACAAGGATGTGCGCGGGGTCTGTGAAGCCAAATTGCTCTCTGCTATCCGTGTGTGCACGTCAACCGGGCGCTATTTAAAATGCGAGCTCTCGTGACAAACGCAGAGCGGCTCACATGCACGATTAATTCGGGCTTCCATCTACATCGTTGCGCATGCGACCCATTTGAATTTTACATGAGAATTTGCTATTTTAATGTACAATGGAGCAGTTCAACCATCATGTAAAACATCTTGACAACGCCGACATTCTGAACAGCACTAATGAGGGAAAGAGAAAGCACATGCTGCCCAGCACTAGCATCAGTTATAAGACTTTACACATCAATACATCAACACTTTTACTAACATTTATCCCAGTTAACTGGAACATAATTTTTCATTACAACTGTGGAAGTTGTAGCCAAGAAAACCACAGATAGCACAGATAGTTGGAAACAAGTCATGGGTATGTAAGTATTTTGAATTGGTTGAACTGAAAAATTAGCTGTAATCAAATGATTGATGATCACTTGTGTGTGACGTTATTTTTATATTATTATCTGTATAATTTTTTTCAACATCTGAAGTACCTTATTTTGTTGTGGATGTCCCAATGTAGATACTAAATTTGCACTTTTCTGAGAGCTCGATAAAATATTCAAATTATATTTTGGTTGCATTTGAGGGCAAAACATTTTTACTGATTGTGTAAAATAGGCACATAATATCGGAATACTGATCGCAGGGCTCTGAATCGAATCAAATCGTATCTGGCAGACTTTGAAGTATTGGCAAATATCGGATCGCAGGCCGAGAGAATCGAGATAAGATCGTATCATGATGAAATGTCCTATTTTCACCCCTACTTCCTGCCAACAATTGATGCATCAGTGATGCAAGTGCAATGGCGCATTCATGCGAGAAGTCGGAACTAACGAGAGTTAGTTAATTTCAAATAGAAATACAGCGCTAGGTGGAAGCAACGATTTAAAGTTAAAAACATTTTAATTATCGATTTGTTTCTTACACCAACCTATTGGTTTGCTTTAGAAGACATTAATTGATCGGCTGAAGTCATGTAGATCACTTTTATGCTGCCTAAATATGCCTTTTGGATCGTCAAACAGCCAGCAGACTAATGGCACCCATTTTCATCCATTGTATGGACAAACTGAGCTGAAATCTGAAAGTCATACACATCTGGGATGGCTTAAATGTAAGTAAATCATGAGTGAATTTTATCTTTGGGTGAACTAACCCTAAGTCCGCTTAAAAATGTATGAATGTCTGAATTACATAACACATTTTCAAACCAAGTGACATTTATTTGGAAGAAAGATAACTCATGTACACTTTCAAACAAACAAAGTATTCCACAAAAACAAGTTTGTTCAGTTTCAACTGAAAATAGATATATTGTTCAAAATTAAGACAAAAGTATTTGAGCACTTTCTGGTTATCAAACTTTGTGGAACATGTCCATAATTAATTTTATGAACTACACCAGTTACTCTGCTAAAACACCTGTGTGAATTTCAGGGGAAATTACTTTTTTTTTTTACTACCTTTTTTTTAATCCCCTTTTCTCCCACTACTTAGTAGGTCCTCGTGGTGGCGCGGTTACTCACCTCAATCCGGGTGGCGGAGGACAAGTCTCAGTTGCCTCCACTTCTGAGACCGTCAGTCCGCGCATCTTATCATGTGGCTTATTGTGCATGACTCCGCATGTGGAGGCTCATGCTATTCTCCGCGATCCACGCACAACTTACCGCGCCACATTGAGAGTGAGAATCACTAATTGCAACCACAAGGAGGTCACCCCATATGTCTCTACCCTCCCTAGCAACCGGGCCAATTTGGTTGCTTAGGAGACCTGGCTGGAGTCACTCAGCACACCCTGGATTTGAACTCATGACTCCAGGGGTGGTAGTCAGCATCAATATTCGCTGAGCTACCCAGCCCGCTCCCGTAATATAATTCATCTTAAGAAAAAATTGATTTAGAGATTATGTTCTAGTCATATAGAGGACCAGATATGTTACGCTCTGTTGCTGCAGTCGTACGCTCAAAAACATTTATCTGTTTACTATGATTGGTATTTAATAATAGTAATTTTTGAGTAGCTTCCTAATAATCTACTCTGTCAAACTTGTGACTAAGACCTCTTTGAATGATTGTAGAAGTATCTGGTTAATAAACAGTTTAAATGTCTTCAGCTGACTATTTTTTTTTTTTTTTTTATGTCTTTTAAATATCCGTGAAGGTTACATTCTATTCAAAGCATCATTTTTGTAAACAAACATCTAATTAATATATATATATATATATATATATATATATATATATATATATATATATATATATATATAATAAAAACCAAATACAGATTAAAATCAGATTAAAAAACTGATAAAATCCTAAATGTCCCAGAAACATCTGCTGTATGTCATTTTTACATATGACAGTGAACATTTGATCAATTTGTTGCTGATTTTTAGTGTTTAGTTGAAACACTAAAAAATATATCTCCCAGATGAAGATGCACACATCAAATAGACATTTCAGCAACATACTGTACATACCAAGGATAATATTTGTACTACAGTGGCTTTCACGTTGTTTAATTTAAGCTATCATTTTATATCCAAACATTTTCCCAAGACGTGATGTACATAACACATAAAACAAGTACATACTCTGGCGGCCAGAAGTTTGGAATAATGTACAGATTTTGCTCTTATGGAAAGAAATTGGTACTTTTATTTCCCAAAGTGGCTTTCAGCTGATCAGTGTATAGTCAGAACATTAATAATGTGAAAAATTACTATTACAATTTTAAAAAAATAACTACTTCAAAGAGTTCTCATTAAAAAATCCTCCACGGGTGGACACCCTGGACGCCATGCAAGGAGCAGACGTGTGAGCGACGAGCTCTGCGCACTTTGCTGAATTTTCGATTATTCTCATGTTATAATCTGGTGAAATTTGTTACACCCAGTTACACATTTGCCCTTTGTTGCAAAACATGGCAAAGAAGTCAAAATCCTCGGGCTCGGGAGACATTAAAAGACACTTGCGTGTTCAGGATGAAAGCCCCGACAGGCCTACAGACTGGGGACTCGATTTGGATGGCGCGGCGAGAGAGGAGATCCAGCATCAGTTGTCCAATATGTCGGTGATGTTGACGAAGATTCTTGCTGACTTGGAGGATCTCGCTGTAATACGTTGATCGATCACGGCGATGGAAAAAAAATTCTCCGAGTTAGGTACAAGAGTGACTGATGTTGAATCCACCCGCGACCAAAGTTGATCTGGAACATCTCCTTGAAAAACTTGAAGATCTTGAAAATAGAAGCCGCAGGAATAACATTCGAATTGTTGGAATTCCTGAGCTTGAGGAGGGCAGAGATATGGTGAAATTCCTAGACGAGTTTTTCCCGAGTCTACTCGACATAACAGGCCACAAGCTGGAAATTGAGCGAGCTCACAGAGTCCCGTCTCACAGATCTGCTGAGGGAGACAGGCCCAGATCGATTCTGGCCAGATTTCTGAGATCATCCGATAAAGATCTTGTGTTGCGCCAGGCGAGGAGCAAAGGGAAGCTTTCTTGGAAGAACCGTAATATTTTCTTGTTCCCGGACTTTGCGAGTTCGACAAGAGAGAAATGCGATCGGTTCAAGGAATGTAAGAAACTCTTACATCAGAAAAACATCTCATTTGCTCTGATGTTTCCTGCCAAACTGAGAATAGAAACGAAGGTCGGTCGCAAAGTATTCACATGTCCAAATCTGGCAATGTCTTTTATAGAATCAATGACTGAGTAAACCATTGGATGTTTCTCATGTGAGTGGGCCTGACTCGCTGTACTAACTCTTGAGGATGCTGGGCGACATTTTGGATTTTTTGTGTTGGCTCCGCCGAGCGGCTGGAGCTTGTTTTATGAATAACACTTTTCCTTAAAGAAACTTTTGCATTGATAAAAGATTACTTTTGCATTGAAGTTCCCAGACAGATTGAGAATGGACACTACGGATGACTGCAAAATATCTACATGCTGCTCACACAAAGGATGTTTTTTATGAAGCCGACGGATTATGTAAGTCATGGTATATACTTTTTTGCAGCCTCCGAGTGAATTGACTCGACCATCCGGGGAACCGGGATGCCGGTGTTGTTTCTTTTTGTATTGGTTCCGCCTAGCGGCTGGAGCTTGTTCTATTGAATAACACTCCTTGGAACAGCTGTGGACTAATCTGTTCATTCTTCGTGCTTATTCCTCCTGCTGGCTGTAGTTTGTTTTGTTGAGTTTTTTTTTATTTTTTTTTATGGGACATTGGAATGATTACGTCATCTGCTGAACTCATAACAGCTGGCTCACTGAACATTCGTTTGTCTGTCCGAGGAATATGAACGGTTTTATATCAGCTGGAATTTGTCTTGCGGAAGATCACACCTTTAAAACAGTTCTGTGAATGAATCTACACGTTCTTAGTGTTCATTCTTCCTATTGACTGGGTTTATTTTACAAAGTATTTTCTGTTATGTAATTTTGCCTCACAAATTTGTGAGGCAAAATTGTGCAATCCGATGGCAAAGTTGTCGTGGGAACTCGTGGGCGTTCATGGACCTTTTGAATTTAAAGGGATTGTCGCCGGTTGGCGCTGTCGTGCGCGGGGTTAATGCGCACGTTTTTCTTTTTTCTGTTTGTTTTGTTCGGGGGTTGATTGTTTCACTATTGGGGAATGTGGTCTATATAATTTTGTTTTTGACACACAGTTAATTTTTTCTTCTATATCAAAATGTCAAATGTTAATATGAGTGTACTATCTCTCTCCACATGGAATGTGAATGGGTTGGGTCACCCCATAAAAAGAAGGAAGGTTATTACTTTTCTTAAACGTAAGAAATATGATATAGTGTTTCTTCAAGAAACACATCTTTCCCCGCAGGAAGCTGAAAAATTTGGGAAGATATGGGGTGGACATGTTTTCTTTAGTGTTGGCTCAAGTAAGAGCAAGGGAGTCATTATATTGGTAAATAAACATCTACAAATTCAAATTTCTCAAACAGATTATAGATAAATTAGGAAGAGTAATTATTGTTTTAGCTGAAATTCAAGGGCAAAGGTTGATTTTGGCTAATATTTACGCACCTAACGCTGATGATCATGGTTTTTTTATAGATCTTGAAGGGATGTTGCAAACTGTTGGCACCCCTCATGATATAATATTGGGAGGAGACTTTAATCTTTTGATGGACTTAGTGCTTGATCATAGTGTAGCAAAAGTGTGTAAACCCCCTAGAGCAACACTGACACTTCATAGGATGTGTAAAAATCTTGGTCTTACAGACATTTGGAGACTTTTGAACCCATCTGGTAGGGACTATACATTTTTTTCATCAGTCCACAAGATTTACTCTAGAATAGATTTTTTTTTTAATATCAAAATCCCTTATTTCATCTGTTGTTGATTGCTCAATTGGAAATATCTTAGTCTCGGATCATGCTCTGGTGAGTTTAAAGGTGATGCAACATATAGAGAAAAATAAATCATATAGTTGGCGCTTTAATGTATCCCTTTTGCAAAATCCTGATTTCCAACAAATGTTAAAGACTGAAATCAGTGTTTATATGGAGACCAACTGGTCCTCGGTATCCTCTGTGGGCGTGGCTTGGGAGGCACTTAAGGCGGTTCTTAGGGTTTGGATCATACAGTATGCCTCATTCATCAAAAAATCCAAAGCACGAGAACTCGTGGAGTTGGAAGGAAATATTAAAAGTGCAGAGGCAGAGCTGAAGCGCCGTATGTCATCTGATGGCCTCAGAGAACTGAGAGATATAATACTATTCTGTCACAGGAAGTGGAGTTTTGGTTATTCAGGGCAAGACAGTCATACTTTGAGTCAGGTGATAAAGCAGGAAAACTTTTGGCTAGATATATAAAGCAGAGAGAGTCTTTTTCTATCATTCCCTTAGTGAAATCTGCTTGTGGTGAAATATTTACCTCGGCTATTGATATTAATAATGCTTTTAAAGAGTTCTATCTTGATCTCTATAGGTCCACGTCTTCGTCTACTGATGAAGATATTAGGAACTTTGTGGAACCATTAGAACTCCCTAAACTGACGAATGAGCAAAAAAACTCTCTTGATTCTGAGATAACCTTGGAGGAGCTTGATGAGGTAATTAAGTCCCTGCCTACAGGCAAGGCTCCAGGGCCGCTGAGTTTTTCAAATCTTATGCTACAGAACTGGCGCCACTTTTGTTAGAAGTTTATACTGATTCATTAAAAATTGGAAAGCTTCCTCCAACCATGACACAAGCCTGGATCAGTCTGATTCTTAAAAAGGACAAAGATCCAAGCGAGTGTAAACGTTACCGCCCAATTTCGCTGATCCAGTTAGATGTAAAAATTTTGTCCAAAATTCTGGCTAATCGATTAAATAAAGTTATGACATCTCTTATACATATAGATCAGGTGGGGTTTATTTGAGGCCGTAGTTCTTCTGATAATATTAGGCGTTTCATCAATATCATGTGGTCAGTAGCAAATGAACAATCTCCTGTTGCTGCCATCTCTCTTGACGCCGAAAAGGCATTTGATATGGTAGAATGGGATTATCTTTTCAAGATTTTGGAAAGGTATGGGTTTGGGAATACATTTATTGGTTGGATTAAGTTACTTTATAGACACCCTGTAGCAGCGGTACAAACAAATGGGTTAATTTCTGATTATTTTACTCTGGATAGGGGCACCCGGCAGGGTTGCCCTCTTTCCCCATTATTGTTCTGTCTTGCCCTGGAACCATTAGCAGCCGCGATAAGAAAGGAGGATGATTTTCCAGGGGTGACGGCGGGAGGTGTAGCGCATAAGCTTCTGCTTTACACAGATGATATTTTATTATTCGTCTCTGACCCCACTAGATCCATGCCTTGCCTCCACAAAATTATTAACTCCTTTTCCAAATTCTCAGGATACAGAGTCAATTGGTCTAAATCCGAAGCTTTGGCTTTGACAGCATACTGTCCAGTAACGGCTTTCCAGCCGGGCACCTTCATGTGGCCCAAACAGGGAATTAAGTATTTGGGAATTTTATTCCCAGCAAATTTTTCTGATTTAGTTAGAGTTAATTTTGATCCCTTAATAAAAAGGTTTTCGAATGATGTAGACAGGTGGGCTTTATTACACATCGATGATTGGGAAGGTTAATGTCATTAAAATGAATTGCATTCCAAAATTTAACTATCTGCTACAATCTCTCCCTGTAGATGTCCCTCTCTCTTATTTTAAGCAATTTGATAGCATAGTGAAGTCCTTCATTTGGAATGGTAAGTGTCCCAGGTTAAATTTCAGTAAATTACATAGGCCGATTGACAAAGGTGGGTTAGGCCTACCCAAGATTTTATTTTATTATTATGCATTCAGTTTTAGACATTTGGTTCATTGGTCACTTCCACCTGAGAGAGCCCCTCCCTGGTTTTGTATTGAAAAGGAAGTTCTTACCCCTATCTCGCCACTGCAAAGCCTTTCGATTAAACTAACTGGAGAGGTTAAGTCGCACCCCGTTATTTTGCATTTACACTCGATATGGACAAAAGTGTCCAGAGTGTTTAATTCTGATATTTATTTAAATGTTGCCTCGAGCATATGGCAGAACCCTAAACTATGCATTAATAAGTCCCCTTTCTGTTGGTCAGATTGGATTGTGAGGGGGTTAATGCACTTGGTGACCTATATGAGGGTGGAGTATTGAGATCTTTTGAAAATTTAGTTCAACATTTTGGGATTCCCAGATCTCAGTTTTATAAGTATTTACAGCTGCGCCACCTGCTCTGCTCTGTTTTTGGGAGTAGCATACACCCCCCTAGAGCGGCAGATACTCTGGAAGTGGTGATTGCTGCTTTTGGGAAGGGTCATGAGGCATCAGTGTATTACTCCTTGTTAATTCAGAGTCTGGGGGACCGAGCTTTAAATTCTCTCAAAAGATTATGGGAGAAAGATTTAAACTTGGTATTGGAGGAGGGAGTGTGGGCAAGGATTCTAAAAAACAAAGCCTGCATCTAGAGATGCAAGGGCTCGCCTTATGCAATTTAAGATTTTACATAGATTTTATTGGACCCCCTCTAGATTGTATAGGCTTGGTCTTAAAGACACACCCATCTGCTGGCGATGCCATACTGAAGATGGAGACACCATCCATGTTTTTTGGGGGTGCCTTAAGATCCAAGAATTTTGGCTGAAGGTGCAAAGTTTTGTGTGTGATGTGTTGGGCACTCAGGTCTTGTTCTGCCCCAGACTCTGTATTTTGGGTGATAGGGAGGTCATGGATTTGGTAGATAAGCACATGAAGGTCTGGGTTTTGACCGGTGTGATGATTGGTAGACAGGTTATTTTAAGGAGTTGGAAGTCGGATGGAGCACCCTCGTTCCCGGAGTGGTGCGCGGAGATAGGGAGGGTGGCTGCCTTCGAGGAGGGGTCAAGTATTAGGATGGGGATTAGGGAAACTTACAATAAGAAATGGGGCAATTATTTAGCATTTTTGAGGGAATCTCGAGGTGGGGCGGTGGAGGGAGTAATTTAACATTTTTTTATTTTTTTTTTATTATTATTATTATACTTGATTATTGTATGTTATTTTATGTTGTTGTTTTAGTTTTCTGTGTGTGTGTGTCTATATTCTATTGACCACAGGGGTGTTCGTGGGGGGGTCAGGGTGGTTTGAGAGTTTGGTAGGGGGAGGGGATATAGCGGGGGTTTAATGTTAAAAGTTTTTGATTCATTATATAGATGTTGTTGTATTTCTTGTGTTAATTTATGAATCGATAAAAAAAATTAATAAAAAAAAAAAAAAAATCCTCCACGTGCAGCAATGACAGCTTTGCAGATCCTTGGCATTTGAGGTGACATTTCACCCCACACTTCTGTAGCACTTGCCATAGATGTGGCTGTCTTGTCAGGCACTTCTCACAGACCTTACAGTCTAGCTGATCCCACAACTGCTCAATGGGGTTAAGATCCATAACACTCTTTTCCAATTATCTGTTGTCCAATGTCTGTGTTTCTTTGCCCACTCTAACCTTTTCTTTTTGTTTTTCTGTTTCCAAGAAACAATTGCAATTCTTCCCATAAGGCCTGCACCCCTGAGTCTTCTCTTTACTGTTGTACATGAAACTGGTGTTGTGTGGGTAGAAATCAATGAAGCTGTCAGCTGAGGACATGTGAGGTATCTATTTCTCAAACTAGAGACTCTGATGTACTTATCCTCTTGTTTAGTTGTACATCTGGCCTTCCACATCTCTTTCTGTCCTTGTTAGAGTCAGTTGTCCTTTGTCTTTGAAGACTGTAGTATACACCTTTGTATGAAATCTTAAATTTCAAGCATTGTATATTCTTCATTCCTCAAAACATGAAGGCTACTTGGTTTCTAGAGAAAGCTCTTTCTTTTTTGTCAATTTTTGATGTAATACTGACCTTAAGACGTGGCAGTCTATTGCATACTGTGGCAACTCAAAAACATACAAAAAGACAATGTTAACCTTAATTTAACAAACCAAATAGCTTTCAGCTGTGTTTGATATAATGGCAAGTGATTTTCTAGTACCAGATTAGCAATTTAGCATGATTACTCAAGGATAAGGTGTTGGAGTGATAGCTGATGGAAATGGGGCCTGTATAGATTTGATCAAAACTGATATTTTTCAAATAGTGATGGTGCTGTTTTATTTGTTTTTTGTTTTTTTTACATCAGTAATGTCCTGATTATACTTGATGTGATCAGTTGAATGCCACTTTGGTGAATTAAAGTACCAATTTCCTTCCAAAACAGCAAAATCTGTACATTATTACAAACTTTTGGCCAACAGTGTATGTAAAAAAAATGTTTTATATATGTAATACAATCCATTTTCAAATATGTAGAGTGGAATGTAGAGGAAAAGGACAAGAGTCAGGAATAAGATTTAGTCATAGAAGAAATGGTTCACATCAGAATAATCTAAAAGTACAATTCACATCATTAGGACATACAGTTAAACTGACTGTGTGAAACTAGCCATATATGCATGTAATGTAACAGAGGTTTTATCCAAAGCCAGTGGGGTAGATTCCAGGGGGGTGGGGGGTGGGTAGGTAACCTCCCCAATAATCAAAACAAGCAAGTACAGCCCCCCCCCCCCTCCCCCTAAAATGCTTCATGCTGCAACCCCCTAATGTTCAAGCCAAATCTATGCCCTTGTCCAAAGCTGTGTATATTATATGTCATACAGGTACAGTCCACCTGGAGCAACCAGAGGTGAAGTGCATTGTTCAAGGACAAAATGGTGACAGTTCATAGACTGCCACAAGTTCAAACCTACAAACTCTTTTGATTTCCACTCCAGAGCTTTTAAACTTTTAAACATATGCTACATCACCTTAAAAATTACAATCATATTTTTGCCTTATACAGACTGTCATAACAAAGAAAGTACAAAAATGGCATAACACTGACCTCTTTCCTCATTTGCAGCAGCATGAGTCACAAATAGCATTCATTTGTAAAAAAAAATAAAATAAATACATATTAAATTTTGGCCTGGGAATTGTCTGGAGCAGTTTTCAAATTACAACTCGAATGAGCCAAGAATCGGTGAGTGACCTTAAAGCACATCATTGTACAACAGTAAAAATGATTTCATCATTGCTTAAAACTTATTCATCATCGTACCAATGAAAAATGACTATAATAGTCAAATAGCAGAAAATTATAACAAATAAGACATACATTAAATAGCTCCTTTGCTTGAAAAGTGCCTTGACTGTGCAATTTTGTAAGTTGATTTTAGATAATGTGTTGCACGAAGGTTTTTAAATGTAGATTTGGAATAATAATCAATTCACTTGTCGGGAATAAAATCCCCCCAGCAGAAACAAATAATAATGGACATTACCAATACTGGACTTGACTGGATTTCATTAATAAGTCTGTAAAAAGAAATACGTTTCTTTTCACTAACCTATGAAGAGCTGCATGAGCCAAAACTTATTTCTAAATTTTAACTGCCTAAGCTTACCTACACTTTCAGATCAACAGTTACTGCTGTATAGTAAATCCCTCAGATAAACAGAACGTTGTCTAGACTGGATTATCCACTTGAGATTGAGCCTGGGTTTGTGGGTTTTCAGCAGGTCCAGGTATGGTGGAGGCCGATGAGTAGCTCTGCATGCATTGGTAATCTGATGACATGTCTGTTGGGATTGAGAGGTCACTGCTTGACTGAGACACTATTCTGTACTCACGCACAGGGCAGGCACGTTCTGTAAAATTGGGTTTGAAGCCTTTCTCCAGATCTTTGGAGATGGAAAGCCATTTCTGTATGGAAAACAAAAATAAAAGAAATGTAGACGTGTTGACTTTGGGGTCAGGTCTCTCTTTTTCTGCATAGTGCTTTGCCACTGTCAATTAAGAAACTGATTTAAACATGGTTGCCTACTTGTATTTTTGGAAAAATGTAAATCATTCATGGTGCCATTGGTAATGAGGTGACTGAAAGAATACAGATAGACACTTACCTCTACATTGCCATCATAGTTGTCAAAAAGATCCGTAAGGTATTTGCTTACATTTCGGCCTGCATTTGGCACTACTGGTATTAGGATTATCCTTAACCTAAAATGGAAAATTAAATGATATATATTGACATTGCACATGTAAGGGGGAAGTCACCCACTGGCCCAAGGATGGTATCCAATGGCGTGGCTGAAGGTCTCTTGCGTGTTCTGTCTTATCGTGCGCGACATTAAATAATACTTAGATTATTTGATTTGAGTTCCTGTTTTTTATTAATCTTATCATTAATTCTTTTCTTTATTTCATCTGACTCCAATTATGAAAAACCTCCTTGATGTATCTATGCTCTGAATTTTAGTAATTCTCTCTTCTAGACTGCATTTGTTACTTCAATGTTATGTGGGTCCTGTGCTGGTCAGACACAGGTCCTTTTAACTACAAATTCATCAGTTTCAGATATTAGTAAGTTTTAGACTAAGTCCATATAGTTTCTCGGCTTTATCCGTTTAGTCTTATTTGGCTAAGTTCTATAATAGATTCTCGGTTCACCGTTTAACCCCAGTCAATTAAGTCCTGTTTTACAGGTTCTCGGTCCTACATTTAGTATTCCCATTTAATTCTACTTGGCTAAGATCTATTATAGATTCTCGGTTTACCGTTTAGCCTCTTACATACTTAACTAATGGGTTACTTCTGAAGTAGCTTAATTAAGCCAACTCTGACCATAGATTTGTAGTTAACAAGAAATATACTAGAAAACAGTCCTTCAGAATGAATCATAATAACAATTTATTTACCAGGTAATAGTAATACATTCAAACAATCCAATTAAAATAATAAATCAAACTCAAAGCTATCAGTGAACCAAACATAATAATATATTTAAAGTTGTATTCCATTCAAACATTTACCAAACATAAGAAATACAAGTTGCAATTACCTGGTAGTGAAAAAACTACATGCAAACGACGAAGCATGGGAGATCTGATTTGCAGATTCCCCGAGCTTCTCTGCCATCCCTCCTTAAGTACCAAACGATTCCATTGTTATTTCAGATGTGTGTGTTTGGTGTTATTTAGGATTTGGTTTATAATTTAGGGAGTTGTAAGTCAACCTTTGATTGAGTAGGTTGTTTGATGTTTACAAAGAATACACCTAATCTGCATACAGCATCTGGTCTCTGTGTGAGACTTGGGAGGGGCATGCCCCGGATAGGATACTGTATTTTATTAAGTTCTTAAATCTTACTTGTGATTTGACTTTGCTGAAAAGGAATGAGACCGTTTTACTAGTCGCACTGAGACCTCTTGAATGATACCAAACATGTATGATCAGAAAACCTTTTACATTACAGAACAGGATAAGTCATAACTTAGTTTTTAGTGTCCTTAAGGTGACCTGAGGTGAGAGAGAGAGAGAGAGCAGATGTGAGTGTGAATTGCGTTTTATGGTCCCCAATCAGTAGGGTTTGTTTTCTCAGGTGGAGATGCTCCTCTGTGTGAGAGTTTTGTGACGTTGGTTCTCGCAGAATTCTTTGAATATCCCGGAAGTAATGCAAACAATTCTGTGTCAGTCTTACACACATATAGGTTGAGGAGACTTTTAGTGTGGAAGACAGGTAAAGGAATAGTTCACCAAAATGGAACATTCTGTCATTATTTATTGACCCTCATGCAATTCTAAACCAGTAAATTGTTATTTTTTTTACATACAACACAGATGTAGTAATTTTCAAAGAATCATTAAACAGCTCTTGCCATAGAACAACAAATTTCGAAGTTTATTACAGAATACAGGTTAGGTGTAAGCTTCGGGGAAGGGCAGGAATATTAGTGAATAATCACTTAAATCTGAGATTCGGAATATAGTCCATGCAGCCTTATGGACTACATTTAAGGTGCTTTTTTGAGGGGTTTTGTCTTTTTTGGGGCTTGACAGCCACAGTCACTATAAACTTTCAATGTGCAACAAGAGCTGTGTAAAGATTCTTCTGCATAAAAATTTCTCTGTGTTTCAATAACAGCATACAGGTTTGAAATGACATGAGGGTAAGTAATGACAGAATTTTCATTTTTGGGTGAACTATTCCTTTTATAACTTTTTTAGAATTTGTGGGACTCTGAATAAGAAGTTTCAGGCACTAACCTCTCGCTGTGGACCAGCAAGCAGGAAAGTATGACAAGCATTACTGTGGCTCCCACTGTATACAGCACCAATGCCATCACAGACATGGTAACTGGACTTTCTGGGAAAAATACAGAGAGTTGCCATTAATGCCAAAGCTATTGTTTTTACGTCATAAACAGTCAGCTGACTACCAGCTAAATTTAGCTGGTGAAAAGCACGGCTGTATTGGTCCAGCACCTAGATCAGCATGAAAATGAATGATCTGAATTGGTCTTTTCATCATGGTATCTGTTGATCTGTTAAATTGATGCACACTGGGCAGATAAGGTACTGAGAGCGGATCTTGTAATACAGACAAGGTATAGTCTACATCAAACGTGTGCAGTACCTGTGTCATTATTAGGCTTTAAAGTTCCCCAGTACACAGGCTTACTCCAATCACTCCAAAACTTGGACTCTCCGCAGGATGACGATATCCGAGCCCTGATCTGGAACTCGTATTGTTTTTTTGAAGGAAAAGGTAAACTGTAGGATTTCTTGATGCTTGGCTTTTTGTTCTAGGGAGAGAGAAGAATTTAACCATGTCACATGTTCAGTTATTATTTGTCACAACTTAAGGTGAGATGCATGATGACAATATAGATCAATATAGGCCCTCAATGAGTAAACGGACACTTTAGTCATGCTTAAAAATGTATGAATGTATGAATTACTTAACACATTTTCAAACCAAGTGGCATTTATTTGGAAGAAAGATAACAAGTAAACTTCCACAAAAATAACGTTAGGTTCAAGTGACTTAAGTGCCTCAAGTGTGGCTTCAGTGTCCAAATATATCTGATGCCACTGTATCTACCCGTGTAACTCATAAAACTCCTTTTTACCTGCCAATCCTTGTTGTCTGTCTTGTGGCGAACTTGGCTCTCGATGCAAATGCTGTTGTGTCCCGTAACATTCCAGTACAGCCACAGTTCAGCATCTTTTTTCTCCACCACAGACAGGTTATACGGAGGGTAAAGCTTCACTAATTAGCAACGCAGTAAATGTGTCAATTCATGAGCCATTTTTGCTTTCCATACATTATTGTCGAAATACAAAAATATGAACGACAGTTTTCCAAGAGCTGACATACCACTATATTTCAGTTCATGTTTCTGCTCTGTCATCAATCTACCGTTGTCATGATACAGCCATGTGCTTAACGTATTGAACCGTTGTGTTTCTTTGTAGGGAATCATGCAGCCCACGTTAATGTTGTTAATCTTGTGATATTTAGAACACTCCAGAGTTTGATGATATGAAAACCTATAATAAATTACATGTGTTAGTCCTGAAATATTAATTCAAAAGTACACGTATTTGTGTTTGTGTTTAATTTACATGCTCTTGAAACTGTAATTGTACTTTTGGGTCCCATTGTCATCCCATGTGCAATTAACATATTCCAGATTTATGATAAGGCAGTTAATCTCTGGGTAAAGATGAGAGAAACAATGGCTTTAAGACAATAACAAACAACAGGCACATATTATTTGGAACATTCATGCAAAATTTAAATGAAGATTGGCTTTGATACAATTTCTAGAAACCTTAATTTCTGTTTCTATGAATATTCTATCATATATAGATTTCACACTGTTTCAGCGTGTAAGCATGTTGTTTTTCAGTAGAGGAAGTGCTTGTCAGTTTATTCCCCTTCAGAGAACTTTGACAGGAAATTGATTATTTCTCCATAAAATACGCTTTTCTGTGCAATGTTACTGATTAGAATTTTCAAAATCTCAACTGAATGAAGGTCTAAGTGAAGAGTACCTGGAAGAGTTCAGATTTGGTCCTTATTTGTATGAAAAAATAAACTGAAAAAGTTCTAAACTCATGTTGCCTATGCACATCATGGCCACACAACATCGGTTAGACATGTTGGTAACTCAATGTCTGAACTCTGTACTTACTCATAGGCAACAGGTTGCCATGAATTTCACAATGCTCTGAAGGTTATATACCTATTTTACTGATGAAATCATCTGTCTAAAGGGTATCGAGGCCCTCTATTAACTGTTAACTAATAACAATGTTAACAGTTTAACCTTAACATGCTGAAGCATGTCACTTCCGGAGTATCAAAGAACATTGAAAACTCATCAATAAAAGAAAGAAATTCATAAAATGACAAAACGCCCTACTCTGTTTTGTTATTAGGGAATCACTTATTTCTTTTTAAATACTAGCTAAGTATTCAAATAATTTTAAAGGACAACATAATCTTACATGAAAGCTACATAAAAGAACACATTTTGTTTTGAAAATGGCATAATGGTAGGATACTCACGTGGCACAGATGATTCAGGAGATGCAAATGAAGGAATGTTCCAAAGGAAAAGACTGAAAAACAGTAACATCATCTTGGACAGAGTTACATAACTCGACTGTTTTTTCCGTGTCTGTATCTTCCCCGTTTTAACCAAAACATATCTTTACTCTTTGTGGGCTGATGTATGTGACATATTTCCTGTTCACAAGAAGCCACATTTTTTTTTAGAGAGGCCAACTATTAAACGAATTGTTGAATGCTACTTTAGTGTGTAAAAGATGAGGAATTACAATGTAATACCCAGCCCAAAATATTACTCCAATGTGTTATCAATCACATTTTATTTCACCCTTTTTTTTTTTTTTTTAACACTTTTCCATAATACCTATCCAGTTTATTATTTAAACCCTAAAATAAGCAATACTAATATAATGTATATAAACAATAAGCATATACATTCTAATGAAGCTAAATAAAAAAATCTGGCCTTTGCTTAGACATTGTGCAAGAGTTGAGTACAGCAACACAACTTATTCACATCAGAATTGACAGCTTTCAAACATTTGTAAACAGAGAGGGCAATCCTGTGCACAAAATTACTTTTGGCAACTACCGCGTAGATTCTCTATTTCAATAAAGCAAATGAACTTGGTCATAAACTATTTTAGTGATGAACTGTTTTTTAATTAGGATATATACAGAGCCATGTCATTTTTAATACCATTACAAATCTCATATTCATTTCTTGTACATGATTTCACAATGTAATATTTCCAAAGTTTTAGTGCTATATACAGTACATATATTCTTAATCTATGTCTGTGATGCATCTATAGCATTTCATCCACTTTAGTTGGAAATACGTATAAAGAGCACATGCAGAATTCGGTGTGCCAAATCAAAGAGAAGTTCATAGATGCTCAGTTACTCATTAGAAGCTTAAAGTTGGGTTAAACAAGTACAGCCCCCCCCCCCAAAATAAAACGCTTCATGCTGCAACCCCCCAATGTTCAAGCCAAATCTATGCCCTTGTCCAAAGCTGTGTATATTATATGTCATACAGGTACAGTCCACCTGGAGCAACCAGAGGTGAAGTGCATTGTTCAAGGACAAAATGGTGACAGTTCATAGACTGCCACAAGTTCAAACCTACAAACTCTTTTGATTTCCACTCCAGAGCTTTTAAACACTATGCTACATCACCTTAAAAATTACATTCATATTTTTGTCTTATACAGACTGTCATAACAAAGAAAGTACAAAAATGACATAACACTGACCTCTTTCCTCATTTGCAGCAGCATGATTCAAAAATAGCATTCATTTGTAAAAAAAATAAAAATAAATACATATTAAATTTTGGCCTGGGAATTGTCTGGAGCAGTTTTCAAATTACAACTCGAATGAGCCAAGAATCGGTGAGTGACCTTAAAGCACATCATTGTACAACAGTAAAAATGATTTCATCATTGCTTAAAACTTATTCATCATCGTACCAATGAAAAATGACTATAATAGTCAAATAGCAGAAAATTATAACAAATAAGACATACATTAAATAGCTCCTTTGCTTGAAAAGTGCCTTGACTGTGCAATTTTGTAAGTTGATTTTAGATAATGTGTTGCACGAAGGTTTTTAAATGTAGATTTGGAATAATAATCAATTCACTTGTCGGGAATAAAATCCCCCCAGCAGAAACAAATAATAATGGACATTACCAATACTGGACTTGACTGGATTTCATTAATAAGTCTGTAAAAAGAAATACGTTTCTTTTCACTAACCTATGAAGAGCTGCATGAGCCAAAACTTATTTCTAAATTTTAACTGCCTAAGCTTACCTACACTTTCAGATCAACAGTTACTGCTGTATAGTAAATCCCTCAGATAAACAGAACGTTGTCTAGACTGGATTATCCACTTGAGATTGAGCCTGGGTTTGTGGGTTTTCAGCAGGTCCAGGTATGGTGGAGGCCGATGAGTAGCTCTGCATGCATTGGTAATCTGATGACATGTCTGTTGGGATTGAGAGGTCACTGCTTGACTGAGACACTATTCTGTACTCACGCACAGGGCAGGCACGTTCTGTAAAATTGGGTTTGAAGCCTTTCTCCAGATCTTTGGAGATGGAAAGCCATTTCTGTATGGAAAACAAAAATAAAAGAAATGTAGACGTGTTGACTTTGGGGTCAGGTCTCTCTTTTTCTGCATAGTGCTTTGCCACTGTCAATTAAGAAACTGATTTAAACATGGTTGCCTACTTGTATTTTTGGAAAAATGTAAATCATTCATGGTGCCATTGGTAATGAGGTGACTGAAAGAATACAGATAGACACTTACCTCTACATTGCCATCATAGTTGTCAAAAAGATCCGTAAGGTATTTGCTTACATTTCGGCCTGCATTTGGCACTACTGGTATTAGGATTATCCTTAACCTAAAATGGAAAATTAAATGTTATATATTGACATTGCACATATACTGTAGGTTGAGGAGACTTTTAGTGTGGAAGACAGGTAAAGGAATAGTTCACCAAAATGGAACATTCTGTCATTATTTATTGACCCTCATGCAATTCTAAACCAGTAAATTGTTATTTTTTTTACATACAACACAGATGTAGTAATTTTCAAAGAATCATTAAACAGCTCTTGCCATAGAACAACAAATTTCGAAGTTTATTACAGAATACAGGTTAGGTGTAAGCTTCGGGAAAGGGCAGGAATATTAGTGAATAATCACTTAAATTTGAGACTCGGAATATAGTCCATGCAGCCTTATGGACTACTTTTAAGGTGCTTTTTTGAGGGGTTTTGTCTTTTTTGGGGCTTGACAGCCACAGTCACTATAAACTTTCAATGTGCGACAAGAGCTGCGTAAAGATTCTTCTGCGTAAAAATTTCTCTGTGTTTCAATAACAGCATACAGGTTTGAAACTGAGGGAAAGTAATGACAGAATTTTCATTTTTAGGTGAACTATTCTTTTTATAACTTTTTTAGAATTTGTGGGACTCTGAATAAGAAGTTTCAGGCACTAACCTCTCGCTGTGGACCAGCAAGCAGGAAAGTATGACAAGCATTACTGTGGCTCCCACTGTATACAGCACCAATGCCATCACAGACATGGTAACTGGACTTTCTGGGAAAAATACAGAGAGTTGCCATTAATGCCAAAGCTATTGTTTTTACGTCATAAACAGTCAGCTGACTACCAGCTAAATTTAGCTGGTGAAAAGCATGGCTGTATTGGTCCAACACCTAGATCAGCATGAAAATGAATGATCTGAATTGGTCTTTTCATCATGGTATCTGTTGATCTGTTAAATTGATGCACACTGGGCAGATAAGGTACTGAGAGCAGATCTTGTAATAAAGACAAGGTATAGTCTACATCAAACGTGTGCAGTACCTGTGTCATTATTAGGCTTTAAAGTTCCCCAGTACACAGTCTTACTCCAATCACTCCAAAACTTGGACTCTCCGCAGGATGACGATATCCGAGCCCTGATCTGGAACTCGTATTGTTTTTTTGAAGGAAAAGGTAAGCTGTAGGAGTTCTTGATGCTTGGCTTTTTGTTCTAGGGAGAGAGAAGAATTTAACCATGTCACATGTTCAGTTATTATCTGTCACAACTTAAGGTGAGAAGCATGATGACAATATAGATCAATATAGGCCCTCAAAGAGTAAACGGACACTTTAGTCATGCTTAAAAATGTATGAATGTATGAATTACTTAACACATTTTCAAACCAAGTGGCATTTATTTGGAAGAAAGATAACAAGTAAACTTCCACAAAAATAACGTTAGGTTCAAGTGACTTAAGTGCCTCAAGTGTGGCTTCAGTGTCCAAATATATCTGATGCCACTGTATCTACCCGTGTAACTCATAAAACTCCTTTTTACCTGCCAATCCTTGTTGTCTGTCTTGTGGCGAACTTGGCTCTCAATGCAAATGCTGTTGTGTCCCGTAACATTCCAGTACAGCCACAGTTCAGCATCTTTTTCTCCACCACAGACAGGTTATACGGAGGGTAAAGCTTCACTAATTAGCAACACAGTAAATGTGTCAATTCATGAGCCATTTTTGCTTTCCATACATTATTGTCGAAATACAAAAATATGAACGACAGTTTTCCAAGAGCTGACATACCACTATATTTCAGTTCATGTTTCTGCTCTGTCATCAATCTACCGTTGTCATGATACAGCCATGTGCTTAACGTATTGAACCGTTGTGTTTCTTTGTAGGGAATCATGCAGCCCACGTTAATGTTGTTAATCTTGTGATATTTAGAACACTCCAGAGTTTGATGATATGAAAACCTATAATAAATTACATGTGTTAGTCCTGAAATATGAATTCAAAAGTACACGTATTTGTGTTTGTGTTTAACTTACATGCTCTTGAAACTGTAATTGTACTTTTGGGTCCCATTGTCATCCCATGTGCAATTAACATATTCCAGATTTATGATAAGGCAGTTAATCTCTGGGTAAAGATGAGAGAAACAATGGCTTTAAGACAATAACAAACAACAGGCACGTATTATTTGGAACATTCATGCAAAATTTAAATGAAGATTGGCTTTGATACAATTTCTAGAAACCTTAATTTCTGTTTCTATGAATATTCTATCATATATAGATTTCACACTGTTTCAGCGTGTAAGCATGTTGTTTTTCAGTAGAGGAAGTGCTTGTCAGTTTATTCCCCTTCAGAGAACTTTGACAGGAAATTGATTATTTCTCCATAAAATACGCTTTTCTGTGCAATGTTACTGATTAGAATTTTCAAAATCTCAACTGAATGAAGGTCTAAGTGAAGAGTACCTGGAAGAGTTCAGATTTGGTCCTTATTTGTATGAAAAAATAAACTGAAAAAGTTCTAAACTCATGTTGCCTATGCACATCATGGCCACACAACATCGGTTAGACATGTTGGTAACTAAATGTCTGAACTCTGTACTTACTCATAGGCAACAGGTTGCCATGAATTTCACAATGCTCTGAAGGTTATATACCTATTTTACTGATGAAATCATCTGTCTAAAGGGTATCGAGGCCCTCTATTAACTGTTAACTAATAACAATGTTAACAGTTTAACCTTAACATGCTGAAGCATGTCACTTCCGGAGTATCAAAGAACATTGAAAACTCATCAAGAAAAGAAAGAAATTCATAAAATGACAAAACGCCCTACTCTGTTTTGTTATTAGGGAATCACTTATTTCTTTTTAAATACTAGCTAAGTATTCAAATAATTTTAAAGGACAACATAATCTTACATGAAAGCTACATAAAAGAACACATTTTGTTTTGAAAATGGCATAATGGTAGGATACTCACGTGGCACAGATGATTCAGGAGATGCAAATGAAGGAATGTTCCAAAGGAAAAGACTGAAAAACAGTAACATCATCTTGGACAGAGTTACATAACTCGACTGTTTTTTCCGTGTCTGTATCTTCCCCGTTTTAACCAAAACATATCTTTACTCTTTGTGGGCTGACGTATGTGACATATTTCCTGTTCACAAGAAGCCACATTTTTTGTTAGATTGGCCAACTTTTAAATGAATTGTTGAATGCTACTTTAGTGTGTAAAAGATGAGGAATTACAATGTAATACCCAGCCCAAAATATTACTCCAATGTGTTATCAATCACATTTTATTTCACCATTTTTTTTTTTTTTTTTTTTTTTTACACTTTTCCATAATACCTATCCAGTTTATTATTTAAACCCTAAAATAAGCAATACTAATATAATGTATATAAACAATAAGCATATACATTCTAATGAAGCTAAATAAAAAAATCTGGCCTTTGCTTAGACATTGTGCAAGAGTTGAGTACAGCAACACAACTTATTCACATCAGAATTGACAGCTTTCAAACATTTGTAAACAGAGAGGGCAATCCTGTGCACAAAATTACTTTTGGCAACTACCGCGTAGATTCTCTATTTCAATAAAGCAAATTAACTTGGTCAAACTGTATTAGTGATGAACTGTTTTTTAATTAGGATATATACAGAGCCATGTCATTTTTAATAACATTACAAATCTCATATTCATTTCTTGTACATGATTTCACAATGTAATATTTCCAAAGTTTTAGTGCTATATACAGTACATATATTCTTAATCTATGTCTGTGATGCATCTATAGCATTTCATCCACTTTAGTTGGAAATACGTATAAAGAGCACATGCAGAATTCAGTGTGCCAAATCAAAGAGAAGTTCATAGATGCTCAGTTACTCATTAGAAGTTTAAAGTTGGGTTTCAGTATGCAGCACACTTAATCCACAAAACCTCTCTCATATTGTCAACCACCAGAGGAAAAAATTTCTCAGCAGCTCCCACACAAATGCTAACTTCTGATTTAAACCAGCAGCCCATCATCAAATAGGAAACCTATCAACTCTTGATCAGACTTTTGCAGATACCATTTCACAGTATCACCTAATTTATGAAAGTCTCACTTTGAATCACTCTCTGCTGTTACTAGGTAGTTTGTAAGTGATCCACAGTCCATGCATCTGAGGTTTAAATGACAAATGAGAGCTCTAAAGGCAGTGTAGCAGTACTAAAGGAGAGACTGGATGCTTCCTGTGCCAACTGCAGCAGGGATGGTAAGAAATCAGAGCATTCTCCACCATCATAGTTCTCCTGATCCAGTCCTGAGTCTTGCTGCATGGACTTCTGTTTTAGAACTGCAAAAAACACATGCATTAAACAGGAAGAGATCTTAAGAAGATATTAAGATATTAAAGTGGATGTTCATTTTAGTTAACAAAGTGGTAGTATATGATTTAAAGGAATAGTTTACCCCAAATTAAAATTCTGTCATCATTTACTTTTTTGGTTTTGAGATTGTGTCATTATGTTGAGTGTTATATTGTGTTCAAGTGTGTTGGTTCATGTGTGTGTGTGTATAAGAGGGGAGTGTGGGCGTATCAGTATGTACCTGTGTCAGTGTGAGATAGCATGTCGGTTCCATTCTGGGCTCTGTTTCTCCTTTCAGTTTCTGTATCTTCTGAGTCTTTACCTGCAGAGATGTGGCAACTAGGACTAAGCAGCTGCAATGAACATAAAACACATGTCAGACTGAGGTGATTACATATGCTTGCAAAGCAACAGAGAGGCATGCTCTTTTAATAGATCCTACATTTTGATTTTTGAAGAGAGAGGATGCACTTTTTTAACATGCACTTAAATGTTCTGAAAAAAATAAATAAATAATCAATAATAAGAAAAATCAAATCACAAGGTTATTGAGAAATGGCTTCAAAAATGTATTTGTGTGTTGCCCAACTGTTGCTTCACTTGTCTGTTTGTGTGTATTATAAAATTAAAGACTAATAAAAATATATTGAAGCTGGTGAAGGGCAAGTCCTTTTTTTTTTAAACAGCCTTTAGTTTACATTACTATTACTGGTCAGAAGTGGGTGGTATTAGAGGGAGGGGACGTTCTCATTCTAGAGAGTGTTTTATTAGTATATGCATGTGACGTACCACTAATATTTTGGTCTTTTTTCCCGGAAGTGAAAGACTGTATATTTAAGAAGTGTATATATCAAGAGGGCCTGGGTAGCTCAGGTAAAGATGCTGGCTACCACCCCTGAGTGTGGTTGCCGCGGTGGATGGCGTGAAGCCTCCACACACGCTATGTCTCCGTGGCAACGCGCTCAACAAGCCACGTGGGATTCATTGCACTACGCGACCATGAGGACTTAAAAGCACATTGGGAATTGGGAGGAAAAAAAAAAAAAAAAAAAAAAAAAAAGTGTATATATCTGCTCAAATATAATTTTGTCTTTTAGGAGTACACTAGCATATAGATGGCCTCACATCTAATGGACTATTACCCACAAAACACCAAGTTTGATTTTATAGGGTCTTTCATTCAAACAGCCTGAGGCAACAAGCAAAAACTGAACATGAAGCTTAGCCAGACCTTGCTAAAACTTTCCAGGTCTGGTGAAGGTGAATCACAGGAGCGGATAGCTTCTAAACTGAAGTCAATAAGAGCCAGTGGATCAGAGACATCATTTCTGTATGAAGAAAGGGAGAGAAATACAAGTATTCAGCTATTTATACAGAATAATCAAAACACAACAATACTGCACATGATGTAACACTGTCAGGGCTGTTCATACTGAATATGTTTTTGTGTGCTGATGTTTTAATTTTAGTGTGTGCTGTTTTTTTATTTTTTTCGCCATATCTTGCTGGGTTTTTCACGCTGCGTCAACTAAGAGTTTTGAGACACCTGCAATCAGTTATATTTTTTGCAATCAAAATATTCCTGGTTCAAATCAAGTTAAGCTCAATCAGCAGTATTTGTGGCATAATGTTGATTACAACAAAAAAGTATTTGACTCGTCCCTCCTTTTATTTAAATTATTTTTTTTTTAAATAAAATAAAAATAAAAAAACATCTGGATTGCAGTGAGACACTTACACCGCTGTTTGCAGTGAATGGGGCCAATCCATAAACGTTAAAATACTCACTCTTTCAAAGGTATAGCTACAAGTAGTAAACATTATACATGTTAACATGATTTTAGTGTGATAGCATTGCTTACCAATCTTTTCTGTGTAAAGTTATATCCAAATGTACAACTTTGTTGCCATGAAAATGTAACACCATAAACCCTGTAAACCCACAACTTTACATCCTAAATAATACATCCTAAAGTTTTAAAAGAATTAATGTAAGTGCTTTCATAAAATTATAAGCTTCACATTTCTGCCTTTAAACTCTCCAAAAATTGGCCCCATTCACTTCCGTTGTAAGGGGACAAGTCAAAATGATTTTTTGCAGTGATCAACATTATGCCATGAATGCTGTCGATTGAGCTCAAAGAGATAGTTTTCCCAAAAATGAAAATTCTCTCATCATTTACTCACCCTCATGCCATCCCAGATGTGTATGACTTTCTTTCTTCTGCAGAACACAAATTAAGATTTTTAGAAGAATATTTCAGCTCTGTTGATCCATACAATGCAAGTGAATTGGTGCCACAATTTTGATGCTCCAAAAAGCACATAAGGCAGCATATAAGTAATCCATGCAACTCCAGTGTTTTAATTCATATCTTCTGAAGTGATATGATAGGTGTGGGTGAGAAATAGATCAATATTTAAGACCTTTTTTGCTAGAAATTCTTCTCCCTTCCCAGTAGGGGGATATGCATGAAGAAATGTAAATCGCCAAGAACACAAGAAGAAGAATGTGAAAGTGATCTGTTTCTCACCCACACTTATCATATCTCTTCTGAAGTTATTGATTTAACCACTGGAGTCAAATGGATTGCTTTTATGCTGACTTATGTGATTTTTGGAGCTTCAGAATTTTGCCACCCATTCACCAAAAGAGCTGAGAAATTCTTCTAAAAATCTTCATTTGACTTCTGCAGAAGAAAGAAAGTCATACACATCTGGGATGGCATAAGGGTAAGTAAATGATGAGAGAATTTTCTCTTTTGGGTGAACTATTCCTTTAACTTGTATTGAACCCGGAATATTCCTTTAAGTTGCATTCACATGACTCACGTCAGCGTTGCCAAATACATTCAGTTAAACGTGGTGAATGGCAGCGTTGCCCCTGGCGCTGTGTTATGCTTCCGTCAATCGCCGCTCAAAGTTCAAACAGTTTTTAACTTTAACCCCATTACTGCTGACCATTTGAAGTGTCAGCCAAAGATTACCAGACAATACAGATTAAGTATCATTATGTGGGCAGTGCCAGCTCTAAAATCAAAACAAGACTTTCTTTGCAGTGCTCATAAGTTCAAAGAGGCGCTTGACACTGGCGTTGACGCTCTGATGCGAATCATGTGAATACAGCCTTATATTTGTTGCACTGCATCTAGCTTTTTTTTTTTTTGCATAAGAATGCATTTGATCTGAACAGCCCCTAATAGTGGTACAGCATAAATTCTGTCCTATTTGGATCAATTACTCATTATAAAATAAATGGTACACATGACCATCTGCTATCTGTGCAGGCCCTCTAACCTCTCCAAGGGTAATTCCTCAGAGTCCTGGGCAGCAGGTTCATCAAGCAAAGAAAAAGCCAGCTCCATAGAGGGTAGAGCAGGAGAGGCAGGGGATAAGGAGAGAAGGGTGGGGAGGCTTTCTGACACTGGCTCTCTGCAATACAGAAAATTCTAATGAAACAGGACAAGAAACTGGGAAACCCTGAGGAGTACTCTCAGTTCCTGTGTGCAGACTTTACCCAGTAAACATATCAGACAAACCTCAGAGGGCATTAAATATACAACAATATACAACATTTTTAGAAGGTGCATGACCACAGGTGCACTGTTGTCTTCTTACCTGGCAGGCTCAGATGTAGAATCCCTCAGGTGGGTGATATCGGAGATGACCATTCCATTTGAAAATACATCTGCAGGTGGCACATCCAGCTGCCACAGAAACCCAAATTGATTTATGGCTCTCAATTTTAATATGACTGAAACCATCAAATGGTTTTATAGTATATGACTAAATAGCATCAGGGAACTAAATAGGAAACCTTATCATTCAAATGTCAACACATGAATCTTTTCTCAACCATCTGTGAATCATTTTTACAAAAATAAAGTTGCTCAGTGAAACAAACATGAAAGTTTAGCAGGCACCTCTTGCAAAGGAGGGATCTCTTGGAGGGAGACGTTTAGGGTGGAATTCACATTGAATGAACGGGCATATTTTGGCGCGGACTGAAATTCCCCAGAACTGTCAATCATGGGGCTGTCGGGGTGGAAAAACAATATGTGATGATGAGAAGAGACTAGTGAAAGTGTAATCGTGTATGGTTAAACTGATGGTAGTATTCTGTCTCCTTACAGTCTCCTTTTGCAGCCTTTGAGCCCATTTGACTGGACGCTGTTGATGATGAACTTTATAATCTGAAAAGAAGTGACATAATATCAGTTCAGTGTAATAAACATAAAAAAACAAGATACATTTGCATATGAGCAAACTAGTTAGTCACTACAGTAGTTACAACTTGTAAAGTGTCTTTTCATTTACCTTGCGTATGATTTTGTGCTGCTGCTGATATTGCTGTCTTAAGAAGTCCAGCTCTCTCCACAAGCGCTCATTATCCCTTAGGGAAAGAATAAGGACTTATAAGAAACTTGCCCCTCTCTAGTCATAACAGGGAATCAAGATCAGATAAAATACTATTAAGCTGTGATCTAAGTCAACTGATTGTGTAGAAAATAAGGAAATTTTGGAAAGCAGACAACTGACTTTTTTTTTTTTTAGCTCCATTGATGTCCATTCTTGAGTTAACTGAGTAAACAAGCCTGATGTGTAGATTAATACTGATGCATTCAGTTGTTTATTCATCACTGAGGAAGGCTCACCTGCACAAAGCCATGAGTTTGATGTCTGAGGAGTCTTGCCAGCCTCTGACATGACTAACCTGAACGAGTACCTGAGAAACCTGCCCTCCCTCTTCTATTCCACGGCTTACTGAGACCTAGTTATGAAATCACATATAGACCAAATATTCAGTACAGATGTTTACACACACTTTTGCAACATCTCAACGTGAGAGAAAGAGAGAGTTTGAAACTGTGCTTGAGTGCTTTGCAGATAACGCTGTTGTTTTAGTGCTACACAAGCATCACATGATAAAGCCTATCTGCTTCACCCTCCTGCGGATGAGGCCCAACAGATGAGGTTGAGCTTTCCGGAAGTTCTCATGTTGAAACTCCACACGATCAACCTGCCCATTAGCTCTGGGCAAGCCAGCATCCACATGCACCACCTTGTGAAAGCCATCTGTGTGTGCAAGTCAAACACAGGGAAGAGTGTGAAAGCTTACCATCATATATTATGCCTGCTTAAAAAAATAAATAAAATTAAATAATAATAAAAAAAGCTTAAAGGAACAGTTCTCCAGAAAATACAAATTCTCTCATCATTTATTCAGCTAGGATAACATATCATGTCATATAATTTGGCCATTTACTGACATTGGCTGAATACCTACACATGTTCAGCTGCCGCACAAAGCTGGTCATGTTGTTGTGTTTGAAGTAGAGGGGCAGGACTTCCTTGCTGAACCGCAGCTCATCCTGGACAAGAAAACTACAGCCATCCTAACAGACAGGAAAAAGGATGTGTTTGTGGTTTGACTTACGTACATCTCTTAATATATGTCATGACATTTCTAAAGAACAGCCTGTTTTGGTCTGGAATGAAATGCTGTACTGTCTACTTAAAAGGCACTTTCACAAATTCACATATGCATCTGTTGGCAGTTTTAATAGACTTCTTAATTCATTAGACTTCTGTTTAATGCTAGTAACCACACTCAAAAAAAATATTTTAAGATTACGCATGTCAATTTCATAACAATTCCATCAACTTTGAGTAAACTTTAATCAAATACAATGTAAAAAAATATGAAATGTATATAAAAAATCTGCATGATGGAAGCAACATATTAAAGAAGAAATCACAGGAAAGGCTGTGTACTGTAAAATACGCTGAGGAGGATTTAACCAATTTATCCAAATGTAAAATAAGATCAGTAGACTTCCAATATTTGCGGAAAATAACAAGATGAAACACTAAGCATGTTAAAGACACGCATTTGTTTTACTAACAGGTAAGCGTTGCGTCTCACAAAGCTATTTTATTATTTTAATGGATGTTTGTGTATGACACGCATGGTATTTTCGGACAAATCTCATTCTGTCACATGACCCATACTTAAGTTTAACTACTAGCTTAATCACGTTCTAATTTTATCGTGAGCAGCGATTGGACGGACAGCGGACCAATAGCGAGCTGCCTCCAACTGCATGAGCACAGTACACGTGGATCTGTTTTGTAAACTGGGTCAGACAGCGCACGGGTGTGTATTAAAAACTCTTATTAATACGTCAACTGAGGGCACCACAATAAACGGCTTCTGAGCAAAAAAGACTGAGCAATAATAACTGCAGCCAACTTGGAAAAAGATTATTCCTGAACTAATCACTGCTCTACCAGGTACACAGAAAAAACAACTCCAGTTACACACCTAGGCAAATTTCTATATAGAGAATACTGTATAAATACTACAAAATGCTTCATACTCATTAGCTCATACTATAGCAGTTAAAATACTCACTTGGCTCCAGCAAATAAGGTCATTCATTGAATGAGCATCGACAAGTGTCCAAAGTTTGCTGACAAAAGCTGGGACAGTATGACTGTCTTTCATCTCTCCCATTAAAGAATTGGTCGGGATGAGTAGAAAAGGTGTCTAGTGATTGCAGAAAGAGGTCTGTTTTCTCTACGGATGAAGGTGAAGCAGTCTTTTTAAATATTCGTCACACTGCTCTAATTTCGCCTGCTGTTATTAGAAGTAAATAGAGCTTCAGGCTGACCCACACGGGAACGTTCCTTCCTGCTGGGACACGCCCCCTTTTTCCTTAATCCACCAATCATGATTATGGCTCCGTGTGGCATACGTAAGCGTCACTTGTACTTTTCTTGCGTGTCTGACTCACCTATATCAACCTTTACTCTAGATAGAAAAATACAGTTTTATATAACCTACGCTCTGTTTTTTTTTTTTTTTTCCGTGGCAGTTACATAGGATGTGAATTTTTGGTATTGGTCTAGATGGTGTGGACTGTAATTTAAATAAGTCAACAATTAATTTTACTTTGAATGACATTTAAGTTTTTTCTTTTCGCTTAAGTTGCATTAGCTGAAGGTGTAGGAAGAATGCATGTTCTGGAAGAAAAATGGCAATTTTAAAGAACTAATTTTGAGACATTATCTATATAATGTTCCCTTTATATGTTTCCCTTTTTTCTTCTCTCTGTACCTTCATTTTTTCCCTCGTACTTGTTACATTGCTAACTTTTGTAAAAAAGTGTATTGTTTGTTTATTATTTGTTATATGTTGCTATGTATACACCGATCAGCCACAACATTAAAACCACCTGCCTAATATTGTGTAGGTCCCCCTCATGCCACCAAAACAGTGCCAACCCACATCTCAGAATAGCATTCTGAGATGATATTCTTCTCACCACAATTGTACAGAGCGGTTATCTGAGTTACCGTAGACTTTGTCAGTTCGAACCAGTCTGGCCTTTCTCTGTTGACCTCTCTCATCAACAAGACGTTTCCATCTGCAGAACTATTCTTGAGTAAATTCTAGACACTGTTGTGCGTGAAAATCCCAGGAGATCAGCAGTTACAGAAATACTCAAACCAGCCCATCTGGCACCAACAATCATCCATGCGATTATCTAATCAGCCAATCGTGTGGCAGCAGTGCAGAGAATAAAATCATTGGATATGGGTCAGGAGCTTCAGTTAATGTTCACATCAACCATCAGAATGGGGAAAAAATGTGATCTCAGTGATTTGGACCATGGCATGAATGTTGGTGCCAGACGGGCTGGTTTGAGTATTTTTGTAACTGCTGATCTCCTGGGATTTTCATGCACAACAGTCTCTAAAATTCACTCAGAATGGTGCCAAAAAAAATTAAAATAAAATAAAAAATAAAAATATCCAGTGAGGGAAAGTTCTGCAGATGGAAACGTCTTGTTGATGATAGAGGTCAACAGAGAATTGCCAGACTGTTTCAAACTGACAAAGTCTACGGTAACTCAGATAACCGCTCTGTACAATTGTGGTGAGAAGAATAGCATCTCAGAATGCTATTCTGAGATGCGGGTTGGTGCTGTTTTAGTGGCAGGAGGGGGACATACACATTAGGCAGGTGGTTTTAATGTTGCGGCTGATCGGTGTATTAAAAGCATTCAACAAAAAAGGACGTTTTATGACATAAGAATATATTTTGCGATTCGTAATCCAGTTTGGTAACTTGATCATGGTATCTTGCACATTTTTTATTCAATTATTAAATCTGTCTTGTATTTTATATAATTGTATGTGCATGCATGTATGTGCATCACTGTGATGGACAAGATGTGGAACGGCATTCAAAATCTTGTTAAATTAATTACTTCATCACTTTGGCTGAAACTAGACACGGGCAAAGTGTGAATTTATAAAATTTGAATTCTAGATGCGTTTGAAGTGACTTTTATTTTGAAAACACAACTTCCGGTTCAAACAAGGCTGTTGTTGTCGTCGTCTTTCAGTCTCATTTATATTTCTGCAGGTCTGTTGAATCAGTAAATACAATTGTGCGTATTGCTTGTATTTATTATTTTCAATAGGGCGTTACAGCCTCAAATATATATTTTCATCAACGTGCTAGCATTGCAAACTTGAATATTCAATTAGCCACATGTTGTGGGTGCCATGGCAACACAAACACGGTGTGACGCTGGACAGAGTTTCATTCATTTCTCTTCAGATCTCTCTCTCTCTTTTTTTTCTTCCGTCCCTTAGAACCAATATAGGGAGTGAGTCATGGTTCAACTGCACGTCAAACGAGGAGTCAGTTTCTCTTCAGTACCACGGTGGATGTGGCTATAGAACACTGAACCAGCAGGTCTCTGCTATCTATAAAGGAAGATTAAAGGTGGACAGGATCTGCTCGGGTATGATTATGATCTCATTTATGTTTGTGTTGTAAAACATGGCAAAAACATTCGCTTCTTTATTATTATTATTGTCTTGTCAGACGAGTTCTTAGCAAAGTGATTGAACTAAAATGCATGTATTGTGTAAGTGGCAATTACAAAAGCAAGTCAACGGGACAGTTTACCTGAACATTAAAATGTTAGCCTCAGTTATCATTCACTTTCATTGCATCTATTTTCCATTCACAGTGAATGGTGACTGAGGCTAACATTCTGTCTAACATCAGGGTGAGTAAATTATAACAGAATTGTAATATTTGTATGAACTTTCCCCATTGCTACCAACAGATAACCAATGTAAGAGGTCATACACCATGACTAGTCCTGAAGTCCCATAAGAATGCAGTGTCTTTCGATGCTATTTAGAGCTAAACTTTATGTTGCATAAGTTCCTAATCACTCCCTTGTACTGTATTTGTGTGCCTGTAGAAATTCCAGAGTTGGCAGATCATGGAATCACTCTTCTACCGAACATGCAAGGCCTGACTGGTGATCAGATCATTGAGCTGAAACTAAAGGATGAATGTGAGGGCTGCTGCATTCCCAACGGTGGTGCTGAGTTTAAGAAGGATGAGATTGGACGCCGAAATGGACATGGTAGTTCAATAACATTCAACAGGAAGGTTACGTTTGATTTGTTCTGTTAACTGATAACTAAACTCTGCCTTTTCTCATGTAGCTCCAAATGAGAAGATGAAAGATGTTTTTTCAAGTAAACAATGGAGGAAGCCAAAGCTTTGATCTCAAAAGTATGTATTTAAAAAAAAAAAGCTGTTTACAAAGGAAACATCTAAACTTCAGTTTATTGCTATTTTTCTCTGTTATGTGGTGCTCATGAACTTGTTTTCGTCTCTCAAAAGAAACAAGTGCAAGCAAATGTCTGCGTTACCATGGATACGGTCAAAGAGGCTTTGGACCAATTGCAAGGAGCTGTGATGACAATTTACCCAATGGGACTGCCTCCACATGATCCAATAAGGATGGAGTTTGAAAATCAAGAGGATCTTACTGGAACACAGGTTTCTTTTGAACCTTTCTGCCTTCCGTGCATAACCGTAAAATCTATGCAAGTTACAGAGTTTAGTATAATTATTTAAATAAACGAAACATTGGCTCGTATTACAGATATAAGTATCTTACATTGTCTTATCTTCATTTCTCTGTCCTATAGACCTCATTACAGATGATCCCTGAGGATGAGGCTCAGCTGTGGTGGGTGTCTAAAGAACTTCAGAGGGGCAAAAAACTGCAGGATTATATTGGGAAAAATTAGAATAGAATAGAACTTTTTTTAAAGCTAAACTTACACCAGATTTTTCATAAAGATTGTATTCATAATGACAACAAACATACTCCGTATTTAAAGACAATTGTGCTCAGATGCATAGGAACAATTTTATAAGTGTGTGTGTGTGCGCGCGCAGGTTTGAAAATTGAACAATGTTATTTGCATGTTTATTTTAGAGAGGCCAGGGAGCACCAGCGTGAGAGCCACTGATAAGCGAAGAAGAGCAAAACATGATGAGGCACTATTACAGGAGACAGGAAGAACTCAAAGTGAGTAAAGCCTTAAGCTAAATCTTCATACAAAATTTCATCATATTTTATGTCATCATTGTTGAAACTTTCACAGCATTCATCATTGTTTGATCTGTTTTGCTCTTGTCCAAAGAAATTGGAAGAAGCAGATGATGACACGTATCTACAGTCCGATTGGTCAGACAGACAGGCTCTAAAGAGGCAGTTTCAGGGACTCGCAAATATAAAATGGAGCCCTAGATAAATAGACAAGGAATGCTGAATCTATAGTTATACTGCATTTATTCTGCATATGTGAAGTGTCTTGTAATGTCTTTTAAGACCATATATTTTCCACTGTGTCAATTTTTGTGTATTTTCAACAAATTCAACTACTGCTGCTGTTTTTCAAATGCAATTTGTTTGCCTTAGTCTAATGAACATATTTTTTGTTCATTTGTGTGACTGTGTATGTTTATGTGTGTCAAAGTGTGTGTCAGTTGCGATGCATTGAAAGAAGGATGCAGCACCTTTCCTCTCTTTGTCTATGCCTCCAGCAGTTACTCAGTTGAAACCTGATGCTATTTAAAGACAGGATGTTGCCGTACAGCTCTCAAGATCACAGTGGCACCACAAGGTTAATTTAAAGAGCGTTAAGAAAGAGGAGTCACAGAACATTTGCTCCCCTCAAGGCTGAAAGAGAGGTTACAGTATCAAGAGGTGTGATTTTGAACGGGAAGAGAAAAACTGAGTGAAATTGAGTAATATGATTTTACAAGCTTTCTTTATTTGCACTGTCTTTAAATTTTACATACATTTGTCCAACTTATCCATTATCAGTTTATTCAGTATTTTATTTATTCAAAGCAATCATTTATAAAATACATTCTCTTCACATGGCTTTACTTGGTGTACGGTGTAACAGCTATTTTTACGTAGCTGAACAGATACATCCTTGTCTTTAAAATCAGGCACGTCAAGCATTTGGTTCTACTGCCTACTCAATGTGCTATGATACCATCCTTGTATGAGATTGTAATCTTTAGAAGGCAGATAGTTTTGGTAACAGAAAACATTCAAAAAGGTCCCTCCATTCACTGAACATTCTGCTTAATAGTTGGCATGTATGAATGAAGGATGCATGTGTTCCCATTGAGGTATGCATTCATCCTGATCTCCTGAATCACAAGCTCTCGTCGCTCAATTCTCTCCATCAGATCAGCTGCCTCTGTGGTATACGAAACTTCCTCCCAGCAATACACCTTCCTGCCGATCTCTGACAGGTTAAAGCTGTCCAGCAATGACTCTGACCCTTTGTCATCCTCGTCATCTTCCTCATCATTATTATCTTGATTCATTGGGTCATCCTCTTCCAGCTTAGTTAATTTACTCTTCTTACTGGGCATTCTTGGTGCACTCAAATGTCTGCTGCACGTTATCTGTGTTGAAACAGCTACAAGAACAATGAGAAGTCCCACACAAACACTTGAAGTGAAGAGTAGGCCTGCCATCTGTGGATGCTCTGCAATAGAAAAGCACTTAAAGGAATAGTTCACCCAAAAAATGAAAATTGGATGAAAATAATTTACTCACCCTCATGCCATCTCAGATGTGTATGATTTTCTTCTACAGAACACAAATGAAGGTTTATAGAAGAATATTTCAGCTTTGTAGGTCCATACAATGCAAGTGAATGGTGACCAAAACTTTGAAGCTACAAAAGCACATAAAGGCAGCATAAAAGTAATCCAAAAGACTCCAGTGGTTTAATCCATGTCTTCAGAAGCAATCTAATCAGTTTTGGATGAGAACAGACCATAATATAACTTTTTTTTTTCTCCACTGTGCATCTTGCCATTGCTGTAGACAAGATCATGATTTCAAGTTTGATTACACTTCCTAGTGCTTGACACATGTGCAGAGCACTAGATGGCGCAAGGAAGTGTAATCGAGCTTGAAATCATGATCGCGAAGGAGACTGCTGATGTCACAATTTATAGTACAAAAGGAGGTTTTTTTTTTGGTCTGTTCTCACATAAAATTAGATTAGATCACTTAAGAAAATGTGGAATAAACCACTAGAGTTGCATGAATTACTTTTATGCTGCCTTTTTGGAGCTTCAAAATTATGGTCACCATTCAGTTGCATTGTATGGATCTACTAAGCTGTAAAATTCTTCTAAAAATCTTCATTTGTGTTCAACAGAAGAAAGAAAGTCATACACATCTAGGTTAGCATGAGGGTGAGTTAATAATGAGAGAATTGCATTTTGGGGTGATCTGTTCCTTTAAATGTTATTCGATGTCTTATATGCAGTTCTTAAGATTGAATCAAGTCAAGTCATGTTTATATGTATTTATTTCCACTCTGGTTAAACAGCATGAATCTGATGAATAGCAAGTCATAATAAATAAATATGGGTCATAAGTTACCTGTTATGTAGCCATATGCCATTAATGAATTGCTGAAAATAATCCTGCTGTCTGGAAACTTTGAACTTATGACAACTGGATGTTTTCCTATGAATAACAATGCAGAGATTTATTATAATAGCTTGGTAACTCCATACTACAGTTGTACTATATAAAATGAACTTTATATGGTATACTGTCACCTGCTTTGGTTGTCTGGTTAGGAACTGAGGTAGTTTGGAAACTGTTAGGATCAGCTTCCTTGAGTAAAGTTGGTGGAACTGTTAGGAAAAAAAGCCAAATCAGGCATAGTGTGTAAACAGTTAACAACTTCCAACATTCCATTTCAAAGGCCAAGCTGGCTCCAAAACATAGTCTCTCCCAGGATCTTTCAATACGAGGCTGATGAGTAATCTGTATTTTTCCTGTGAACTGCCTGATTTTGCCTTCCAATCTGTAACGAAAGCCTGGCATTCAAAGCAATCATAGGAAGTCTTACAGGAAGCCCCTGAGGTCAAAAAATGCCAAACTCATTCTGTAGTTTATTCCCGAACATTTGTCTTCATTGTAAATAACGAGACAGGACAAAAATAGATGGGTAAATCAACAATCTGTGATGAGACAAAGGGCACATGTTAATCTTTTCCCACACACTCAATTAATTTTAAACTGATTTGAGATCTGCCCTGCTCTGAAGTTGGCATGCCATGCTTTGTCTGTGTTGACACAGAGGATTACATTACAATTTCAGGAAGAACACATTCAGATATGTTTCACTCTAGGAATATTTTGATGGTTGTGAGAGAGTTCATACCACAAGCATAGTGAACAGTGAGATACTTTTTTGTTCCAGGAGGGCAGGGGTCTTTGAAATGCTCCTCATCTATGGTAAAGAAACACCTCTGTTTACCATAACAGATTTTTGTTACCACATCTACAGCTCCATGGAATAGACATTCTGCCATAACAGAGAAAATTCAAATCAGACTGAGCCTAATTTAGTTTCTAATGCAATTCAATCAATATGATGTTAAAAATGAATAAACCCAACAACCTACCAAAGGGTGGATGTCCTCCCTTCTTTGATGGGCAAAGGTCTTCCTCCTCCATTATTCTACCATACACAGCTGAGTAGATATTCAGCACTTTTGGATACTTGCAGTGCAGCAAAAGTCGATCTCCCTCACATGTGACTCTCTTTTTGTGCTCTGCTGGAAGACAAATACTTTGATTGGTGTAGACAAGTAAATATCTAGAGAAGTAATAATCAAGGCTACAAAGGAGGAAATACTTACTAGGTTTACACCTGTATGATACATGGAGGTATTTGGGGGTTTCAGGGCAAGGATTATGGCCAAAAACTTGATGATTAACCAGAAGCTGGCAATCTCTATAACCTTGGCATTCAGAGAGCACTTTCTAGTAGAGAAGGAAAATCAAAAGCCATTGACTGTGCACTGAACAAAAGGCAAGGAAAATGTAATAGTGTTGTCTCGATTCTGGAGAACACATTATCTTTTCTGAGCTCTTTTAAGTCTATTTTCTCTGAAGGACTCATTCACTATTTAAAGGCTACTATAATGGTTTTATTAAGTTAGTAAAGTACTTTTCATGCACAATAAATACAGTTATACAGAATGCAAAGTGCAGGCCTAATCACCTGCAGCACTGTAGTGGCAGAACAGCTGTGATTACGCCACTGGCATCTCATTCTTGGCACAATCCCGGTAAGGGCTTCACTCTGCCCATAAAATGCAGACTGAATAGTTATGGTTGAGTGTCTTGGGCAACTGAGGAGCAGGAGATCTCCATCACATGCTTGTGCTGAATGATGGCTGATGATCCTAAACAGATAATCTGAATTATGATATTAATTAGTGGTGTTAATCTAAAAAATTATATATATATCTCGAATTAATTACATGACATGCTGATTAATCAAATTAAGCACATATCAGTATTTGCTAAGAAAGGTCCAAAAATAAAGATAATTCAGTATAAATAATACAGAATAATTTAAATCATAATACAAATAATAATAATATAATAATATGCGTACTTCTGATGCTCAACAAAATTTTATTATTATAATTTTATATAACTTTTTTACTACATAGTGCATATTTTTTAATTTTTATATTATTTTATTTTTTATAATGAATTATTTATACAATACATCTTTGTTCAAATATTTTGTGTAATAATAAAAATACTAATATGCATTGTTATTACTATTGTTATTACTATTATTATTGGGTAGCCTATTACAGATAAATAAAAAATATGTAGTTTTACTAAACACCATCATCATAATGATCATCAGTATATAGTGACTCACTTGAGAAGTCCGAAAGTCCGTGCAATTCTTTGGTCCACAGTAAGAGAACAATACAAAGTATTTGAACACAGAGCCCAGGTGTGCGGCAGCTGATCAAGTGCTGCGCTGAGATCATGTTCAAATCCTTGAATTATTCCTGCATCAAAAGCCGCGTGCACTCAAGCGCGTGCTGGAGAAACGCTGTCAAGAAATTGCCGTTTGTCTCGCCTTCCAGGGAATTTCATTCGGCTAAAGTATTGTCCGTCCGCGACTTTAACATTCCAGTCTTTTCAGAACAAAAAATAAGAAAACTAACTCCTCGAAATGGGGTTTCCCTTGATTTAAATAGACTCAGAAGGCAAAATGCGATATTTCAAAGCGACGCGGTCACTGTGTTTCAGCCTATGAGAGAATAACAAGTGCGCAACAAGTCGGAGGTGCCCGAGACAAGCGACAATCCCATAATGTACTCCCATTTGGATGATGGTAGGGTCCACAGTGAGAGGACAGGTCGTAAGAGCAGGTTTCTTGACAGTCAGAAAGTGATTTTAGCGGAGGATGTTGTGGAATAACTCATTTGAACAGGGCGTGGGGGTGTATGCCTCAAATAGGGAGTGCAGTCAAGAGGCACAGACAACTGTATTTTAAGCAATCTGATTAAACTGCATCTACATATTTTATAATATTTCATATAGTCAATGAACAGGCCATTTCTTTGAAGGCAAAATATTTGGACCTTGGAGCCTTCATATAGATTTTTATGATCAAAAACAGGGTCTTTTTCAGCATTTATCACACAATTATGATTTTATTTAATTTTTGGTCCGTTTAGGATATGTGTTTGGCCCTCTGATGACGATAACATTGAGAATGACGAAGAGAAACAGATACTCCATTGCAGCAGGGGGCGCTGTGTGGTGACCAAGTTATCCGCACTCAATTCAAATCAGTAAAAGAGAAACAGAGCGCGTACGTTTGAAAATATTGTGCCAGTCTCGTGCAAATATTCTGAAGTGAATATATGTTTATGCAGCAGAAAATGGCAGGCAAGATAAACGTACCGGATGACTGTAGCTATAAAACATATTCTGTTTGCGAGAGTGCCGTTGACAGCAGTACCAGAGTGGAGGAAGATGGAGAAAGCGACGGACCAGCGGTGTTTATGTGCGGCAAATGCAAGCTGCCCATCGGTGACTCTCTGTCCTGGGCAGGCAGTGATGACGAGCAGAACCAAATTATGCTCAAACGTAAATGGTTTATTAAGTTTTAATTATCCCTATGTGTAAAATACCGTTTTAAACTCTGAAATGTCTTTCATACAGAAATGGAGACATTGCATTGCGCAGTTGTTGACTATATGTCTCGAAATCTCTAATGCATTTTGAAATATTTGCTATGAATACAGCTTAAGCTCATGATTTGCATGCATTTTAGACTGGTATAAATGCATTCTATATTAATAAAAACGCACTGTAATGTCCACTGTAAACAGAAACACGTATTGAAAATTTATGCAACACACCTGACGTACTTCATGAAAGACATGTGACAGTAATGTTTCTTAGCATGTTTAATCTTGATTTTTTACCTTTTTGGTTTACAGAAATCAGTGACAATGTTGTCATAGGCAAAGAGCCCTTTGTTTCTGGAACCCGAAAGGAGCTTGGATGGTGAGACATTTGCTTTTTATAAATGGCATAGCCATGAATGTGAATTTCTTCAAAACATGAAATCAGATCTTTTTCTCAATCTGTCTCTTACATGCAGCCTTGTTGTGAGCCTCACCTGCCGTGGCTGTTGTTCAGAACTCGGCATCATGTATACATCAACCCCAAAAAAGTTTGATTACAAGAGATCCCTTTTCTGCTTTAATGTTGCAAATATTGAAAGGTAAAGCAGAATGTTCTGCACATGCTTGTGCTTTTTTTTTCTTCTTTTTTATTTCGGGGTTTTCAATACATGTTAAAGATGGAGTAAATCATTTTAATCCAATACACCTTTTGTCAAATTCTGCGAATATCCCTTCACGGTCCGCTAGCTGTCCGTTCTGTGTGTGTGCTGAAAAAAAAAATCTGCCATTTGTACGCAGCCCTGGCTCTGTAAATGGGAAAACAAACAATGTGGATCGGGCCGATCCACACAACACTATTCCAGCGTGCATGAATTTGGGGGGGGTTGTTTGGCTGTTGAGGTCAAATATCTACAGTCTTTCTCAGGAATAGCTTACTCCACCTTTAACTACCATGTCTCATTTATCTCATTGAGATAAATTATTGTTTTTTTCTGTAGCTATGTAGTGGGCAGTCCAGGCCAGCAGATGCCAGAGTTAGAGAGAGAAGACAGACCAGTGACCCTGGAATACCAAGACATCGTTGAGCAGCAAATGACAGAGGTAAACTAGGTCATCTAACTCATAAATTTTAATTACTGATCTATGAATGTAAAGTAAGCCAATGGAAACCTTAATGTCTCAATCTAATTACAATGCTGAACTCTTTCATCTGCACAACAGGTGCAGTGATTAGTAGCAGCATTGACTATGTGGAAACTGATATGTAGGGGAGACCGGAGCTAGTTGTCACACTTTTTACTCAAGTAAATATTTATTAGGGTAGGTTTATTTTTCAAAGTCAGTTTTTGCATAGCCACTTACCTTGGCTACAGTCATGGCTACAAAATAGCTATTGTCAGTTTTCACCGATATTGCCAAAGAAACAAGAAGTTCATTTAACAGACACTTAGAAGTTGTGACAACTTGCCCCTTGTCTGCATACTAGTGTGGATTAATTATGCTTGCTTGTTTACCTAAGAGCTATAACAAAAATGGGATAGTAAGAAAATTATTTTGGAGGGTAGGACTCACAAATATCATTCTTATTTAAGAGGATTTTGAAACCAACACAGAAAACCACTGCTAGAGAAAACACACATTTGCACAATTTGACTTTTCACTTCAAATCTTATCGTTGCTAAGATATATGTAGCCTTTGTGACAATTGCCCATGTGACAACTAGGCCTGGTCTTCTCTATATACTCTATATAACTGTTCAGACATCAATAAACGGTAAAGTGAATATATATATATATATATATATATATATATATATATATATATATATATATATATATCACACACACACACACACACACACACAGTAAATATATACAGTGTGTATATATATATGTACAGTGTTGGGTGTAATGCATTACTAAGTAATTAATTACTGTAATTAAATTACTTTTTCATTGAAAAAAGTAAAGTAAGGGATTACTCTTAATTTTTCAGTAATTTAATTACAGTTACTTCTGATGTAATTCTGCTAAATACTGTATAGACTATAGAACAATTCTATGTAAAACAATAGTGAATTTAAAATTGAAATTTAACGTCTAATGATAAAATGTATGTTTTCTAATTTAATGCAGGCTGCTTAAATTACTTGGCCAGTTCATGAATAATTTATTTGATTTTATATGATTTATTTGAAAGAATTAAAAGAACAATTTCTTGTCTACCCTTATATTTTTCATCTGGTCGAGGTTGATAAGAGTTTTAGAAAGTAATAAGTAATAAGTAATGCAATTACTTTTCAGACAGAGTAATTAGTACAGTAATATAATTACACTGTAGATGATGTCATTAGTAGTTAGTAATTATTTTTTAGAGTAACTTACCCAACACTGTATGTGTATATATATGTATGTGTGTGTGTGTGCGTGTATATTATATATTTATATAATTATTAAATAAATGTTGGTGTGTTTGTGTTTCCATTATGACAGGGATACAAAGACAAACCTTTGAATGCAACTTTAGAAACCTAATAATAACACAAAGAAAGGTGGAGAAAAATGTATTAAAAACAGACATGTAAAGAAAGTAAACAGCAGAGGGCGTCCTTGTTACGGTGTGAGTTCAGCAAACAAAAGTCATTAAACACTGTAAAAGAATTTCATCAAAAAGGTGTTGCCAGTTATGCCTGTTTTAGAGGTTTGAGACAGACATTTTAATTAAATTTTCATGTCTATATGTTTGTTAAATAAATGTGATTACTAAATGGTAATTTCAGGTAAGATTTATCCAAATAGAAGGCTTTTTGTGGGTGATGATGAAATGTCTCTTTCTTCAACTTTACATGTCATTAAATATTTTAGTAGTGTTCAAAATTTGCTCTTTACTTGGTGTTCTGGTGCTAGTACATAAGGCATCATGCATTTTTCTTTTCCATTTTCCAAAATTTACAGACATGCACTTTGCTTTCTTACTGACCTGCTATTCTCCTGTGTGCCTTGCAGATAAAATCTCTAGCTGTGATAATAGGACAAAGACTACTGGAAATCGAAAATAACCTCCAGTGTTGTTCGGGAAAATGATGTGAGCTGTTCTCAAAGCTGATGTTAAGACTGTCTCTTGTCTTGTCTCTTAACTATTTTGTGTTGAAACCACATAGAGGTGTTTGTCTCAATGTTTGTTGGATCAGTCTGCAGTGTTGTGTATTTATATCAATTGACTGTATAGATGCATGCAAGTGACATACACATATCTGTAATGTCCCACTTTATATCCATTTCTCCATGACATACAGATATAACATGCTGAGATAAATGTGACTGGTTTTGGCCTGTACAGTTTATGTACTGGATATTGGATGATGCAACAGAATATTGTATTTGTCTTTAAAGGTTGAACTGTATGTTAAACAGCAATACCAGATATCAGACATATTAGAAGTGCAGTTAAATTTCCCCATGTGTTTATAATATCTTATGTTTTGCATAGATCCCTGTGTTTCTGTCATATGTGACGCTGGATTTACATATATCGTCTTTAAATAAAATATGGATACACATGGTGAACATGCATTATAAATAAACTGCACACGTGTTGTTGTGTATGTTTTTCTTCCACATGTTTGTTTTTGATGTTTCATCTTTTGCATCAAAATATCCACGCCCATCCCTCTCAGAACTGGTTCAATAACAAGTGGATGTTGCATGTGGTGCAGGGGGGAGGGTGGCTCAAGCGATTTTTTTTGTTTACAGTTCCTGTCTAATGTGCCTAGCAACACTCTCCGCCAGGAGGCGGGAAAAGATTCCTAGAGACCCCTGAAGCTGACTGCGCTCACCCCCAATCCTGAATGATGCGGTAGCATAACAACAGCTCGCCGCGGACCAACCAGACCGCTGTATCTGAGCCACGCTGCCATGGAAACAGCGCACATGCCTTCGCCAGCGCCTGTTGCCATCGTATCCGTCCTTTCCTTATTTGCCGGCCGCCCAGCCAGCTCTCGCGCCGGCCTGCCAATCTGATGACGTTGTCTTGTCGGAGGGGGTGGGTTCTCCATCTTTCACCTCACGCGCCAGAGGAGGCTTTTTCATTCTTCTGTCTTTGAACTCCTCCTCTATTCTCCCTCTGTAACCCAGAAGAGTTAAAAATAGGAACAAGCGGGGAAAACGCATGATATTTTGCAACATGTTTGCCGGTTATGTCCAGTAGAGGGACACATCACTCTGCGGGTGCCAATACTTGTCACAATTAGGGGCCGTTCACATCAAACCCGTTTTTGCGTTCGTACGTGCTGTTTTTCAGTTATTTTCCTGTGTAAAGACGTATGACGTCGTGTCAGGTTAAAGGGATAGTTCACCCAAAAATGAAAATTCTCTCATCATTTACATCACCCTCATGCCGTCCCAGATGTGTATGACTTTCTTTCTTCTGCAGAACACAAACAAAGATTTTTAGAAGAATATCTCAGCTCTGTAGGTCCATACAATGCAAGTGAATGGTGACCAGAACTTTGAAGCTTCAAAAGCAGTAAAAGACAGCATAAAAGTAATCCAAAAGACTCCAGCGGTTTAATTCTGAAGCAATCCAATTGATTTTGGGTGAGAACAGCCCAAAATGTAACTCATTTTTCACTACTAATCTTGACATCAGCAGTCTCCTTGGCGATCATGATTTCAAGCTCAGTTACACTTTCTAGCAGTATCTAGTGCTTTGTGCATGCGTCAGCACTAGGAAGTGCAATAGAGCTTGAAACCACGATCGTGCCTAGAGACTGCAATGGCAAAATATACAGTGATAAAGGTGTTCTATTTTGGTCCGTTCTCACCCAAAACCCATTTGATCGCTTCAGAAAACATGGATTAAACCGCTGGAGTATTATGGATTAATTTTATGCAGTCTTAAAGTGTTTTTTGGAGCTTCAAAGTTTTAGTCTCCAGTTATTTGCATTGTATGGACCAGCAGAGCTGAGATATTTTTCTATAAATCTTTGTTTGAGTTCTTCAGAAGAAACTGTTAAAACAGGTCTGTAGCAAATTATTAGTTTGGCAAAGGCTATCCAAAGCGTCTCACAGTACATTCAAGGTAAAATTTTTGTGGTCAATCAATGTGTGTGTGTGTGTGTTGTTGTTGTTGTTGTTGTTGTTTTAAATGACCGATTCTAACTTATTTTTTGTTTCCCCCATATTTTAATTTTTGTTACATTTTTCCCACCTGTTCCGCAATCTGCTGTCATTTTGATTAATGTTTGCTGGCTGCAATCACGGAGTGCATCTCACTTGAACTGAAGTGCTGATGCGCTGCACTTTCAGTATGTTCTAACCCCCGCCATATCCATGTCCAGACATACACACACACTTTGTCCTGAAAGCACTGGTCTGGTGGCAATCAATAATGTTGACAGTGTGATTAAGCAAAGGTTACCTCTTTTCTAATAACCCCGTGAAGCAATCGAGGAAAATCGAAAGAAAGACCGTGGAGACAAACCCTCCAATTACAGCTATCTTTAAAACAGGGCTTGCCAGTCATACCATTCACGCTTATATGCAAATTCAGGTTGGACTGCACAGCCAGGTGGAAAAAATGTATGACATTTTCGTGACCTACATAATAGATTGAATTACACTTATTAAGAGGTACAGTTGCTTACAATAAAGTTATATTTTTTAACATTATATGATTTATGTATCATGAACTAACAATGAACAATATAGGCATATATATATATATATATATATATATATATATATATATATATATATATATATATATATATATATATATATATATACTGTATGTATGTTTATATATATATATATATATATATATATATATATATATAAACATACAGTATATAAATATATATATATATATATATACTGTATGTATGTTTATATATATATATATATATATATATATATACTGTATGTATGTTTATATATATATATATATATATATATATATATACTGTATGTTTATATATATATATATATACATACAATATATATATATATATATATATATATATATATATATATATATATATATATAATGTATGTATGTTATATATATATATATATATATATATATATATATATATATATATATATATATATATATATATATATACTGTATGTATGTATATACAGTGTATACATTATATATATATATATATATATATATATATATATATATATATATATATATATATCACACACACACACACACTACCGGTCAAAAGTTTTGAAACACTCATTCTTTATTGTAATTTTTTCTTTCACATTTTAGAATAATAGTAAAGTCATCAAAACTATGGAATAACATAAATGGAACTATGGGAATTATGTTGTGACTAAACAAAATCCAAAATAAATCACAACTGTGTTATATTTTAGCATCTTTAAAGTAGTCACCCTTCACCTAGAATTTGCAGACATGTACTCTTGACATTTTCTCAACCAACTTCTTGAGGTATCACCCTGGGATGATTTTTAAACAGTATTGAAGGAGTTCCCAACTATGTTGGGCACTTATTGGCTGCTTTTCTTTATTATTTGGTCCAAGTCATCAATTTCAAAAACTTTTTATTTTTATTTTTTTTTATTAAATTTTAGTTTTATAATGAAATAAATTAATATGGTGGCACAATTATATTTTTGTCTGCAAAACTAATTTCAAACATTTAAGCATATGCCTTCAGATAAAAAGATTTTAAGATCATGAGAAACATTTCAGTCAAGTGTTTCAAAACTTTTGACTGGTAGTGTGTGTGTGTGTGTATATATATATATGTATGTATGACAATAGCCCCATGGCTTGTCAAAGCATCTAATGCAGAATAATACACAACAACATGGGGTGAGGAAATATTGGCTTAATCTGACTAAGATATACAGTAGAAATGTAGAACAAAATTTGAACCAGATTTCTAATTTAAAACAATCATCCACTTACATACCAAACGTGTTTAGCATATGTAACTGACTTCACAAAAGCACCAAACCAGCCCTTCCAAACAAGTACAATAGCAATACAACGGTACAGTGATGTGTCGGATGGTTATACCGTGGAACTCCAAGGTACTGCAAAGAATACCATGGTATTATCCAGTTAATTTCCAAGTGACTGTAAATGCATCTTTAGAGTTTTTCAATTCAGTACATTCATTTTTGTAAAGAGTAAGTGTTGATTAGGCTTCCACAAATGTGGAACTAACCTGCTTGACAAGACCTGAGCAAAAGTAAGGAAGAAAGAAAAGCACGAATAACCTTTAGGTTCATCAACGCTGAAAGCAACATAAATGCCTACCAGGGTATGTTAGTAGGCCAATCTGTCTTGGTTTAAAATCTCCAACCTCATGGGCAGAGTGTCCAAATCACTGTTTGTTACATGGTTTTGACCGTCATTAGAGTTAAAGTCAAATAAAGGCCCTCTTGCTGTGCTTAGACCTCTCAGTCTCTCAATCTGTTCGGGTTTAGACCCTGATTGAGACTAATCCTGTTTTCAAAGGGTTCGTCCAGATGAGAAAAACAGAGAAACAATTTCTTTGTGTCTGGAAAAACAGGCAATTAATATGTAACACGTTACAGTAAGGTTGTATTCTTTAGCATTAGTTAACAACATTAGATAACATGAATTAATAATGACTAACACTTTTTAAGCACATATTAATCTTGGTTAAAATGAAAAGTTGTATATGTTAAAGGAATATTCAGAGTTCGATTCAAGTTAAGCTCTATTGACAGCAGTTGTGCCAAAATGTTTATTACCACAAAAATATATATATATTATATATATATTTTAACTTGTCCCTCCTTTCAAAAAAAAAAAAAAAAAAAAAAAAAAAAAGAGAGAGAGAGAGAGAGTAAGAAGCAAAAAATCTGGGATCCAGTGAGGCACTTACAATGGAAGTGAATGGGGCCAATCCATAAACGTTTAAATACTCATTGTTTCAAAAGTAGAGCCACAAGATGTAAACAAAACGCATGTTTATTTGATTTCAGTGTGATAAAATCACTTACAAACTTTTGTGTAAAGTTATATCCAATTTTACAACTTCATTGCCATGACGACGTAACCCTGAAACAACCATAAGAATTATGCTTTAAACAACTTAATAAGCTCAACTAATACACAAGTTTTAACAGAAGAATTAATGTAAGTACTTTTATAAGCTTCACATTTCTGCCTTAAAACCATCCTTGGCCCCATTAACTTCCATTGTAAGTGCCTCACTGTAACCTCAATTTTTGCTTCTTTTAAAGAAAAGGAGTGAAGAGTCTAGATTAATTTTTGTGGTAAAGCCACAAATGTGGTCGATTGGGCATAATTTGTATAGAACCATACAAATATATTTTATATAGAAAAATACTCCTTTGAGTATAGTCTATTATATTAACCAAGATTAATGCTATAATATATATATATTATATATACACACACACATATATATAATTTATATTATATATATAAATTATATATATGTGTATATACTCTTTATCAAAATTAATGTACTGAATTGAAAAACTCTAAAGATGCATTTACAGTCACTTGGAAATTAACTGGATAATACCATGGTATTCTTTGCAGTACCTTGGAGTTCCACGGTATAACCATCCGACACATCACTGTACCGTTGTATTGCTATTGTACTTGTTTGGAAGGGCTGGTTTGGTGCTTTTGTGAAGTCAGTTACATATGCTAAACACGTTTGGTATGTAAGTGGATGATTGTTTTAAATTAGAAATCTGGTTCAAATTTTGTTCTACATTTCTACTGTATATCTTAGTCAGAATAAGCCAATATTTCCTCACCCCATGTTGTTGTGTATTATTCTGCATTAGATGCTTTGATAAGGCATGGGGCTATTGTCATGGCTTGTTTTTACTGCTTGAGTGCCAAAGGATTTTCATCCTTTGTAAACAAAGAGTTTTGTTTTAATATACTTTACAGCCTCTTTTGTCCTTCTGCTTTTATCAGCTTAGCTGCACAGATTTATCTGGACTAGAGTGTATGCGTCTGGGGTCACCCCCCTTCTTTGTCTCCTGTATGGGGGCCCAAGAGGGGGTATAATATGAGTGTTGTGCATGTGAGTGTGCAGCTGACTGGATTATCTGACTCAGGGTCTTTCAGCTGTCACTCATTTAATGGTTTTTGCTGGTTTCTCATGGGAAAAGTGCACAGTTACACCAAGTCACCTGTTTCTCATTAATCTACTGTTAAATTTAAATTCTTTGACAAATTGATTTAATTTCCATCTAAAAATTGTGAAATGGTAAAGTAATATTCAGAGTTAAATAGAAGATTGACAGCATTTGTGGCAGTGTTGATTACCACAAAAAATAATTTCAACTAATCTCACCTTTTCTTAAAAAAAAAAAAAAAAAAAAAAGAAAATCTCTTGCAGTGAGGCACTTACAATGGAAGTGAATGCAGCCAGGCTATAAACGTTACAGTTTCAATAGTAAAGCCACAAGATGTACACAATATGGGTGTTAATATGATTTTAATGTGATAAAATTGCTTACTAACCTTTTCTGTGTAAAGTTTCATCCAATTCTACAACTTCATTGCCATAACAACATAACACCACAAAACCTGTAATCACAGTAATTAAGTAGTCAGCTGCAAAAATGATGATTTAAACAACTTTACAGCTCAAAAATTACACAGGTTTTAACAGTAGATTTCATGTAAGTGCTTTTATAAAATATAAGGTTCACATTTGTGCCTATAAACCCTCCAAAAATTGGTCCCATTTACTTCCATTTTAAGTGCCTTACTGTAACCTCAATTTCTGATTTTTTTAAGAAGAAAAAGGGATGAGCGAAAAAAGAGGGATGAGTTGGAATTATTTTTTGGGGTAATCGATGTGCCACAAATGCCGTTGATTGAGCTTAACTTGTATTAAACCCGGAACATTCCTTTAATCCACAGCTATTAATTATGAAAAAAAATAATAATTACAAAAATTCAACACAGAAAATCTGCATTTACTTATTGTGCATTTATTTGTTTGTGCTAAAAGGTAACACATGCTGTGTCAAAATAGAAAATTCAGAACACAAATAATCTTTGAATATAAATATTTTAAATCTTTTTTACAGGATAAAAAGCTCCTTTAACTTGGCAAAAGCAAATCAATACAAAAACCTACAAAAATTCATCAACCATAACAAAAGTACAAAGACATGTCACCAAAAACTGACATCACATTTTTTTCAAAATTGCAGAGTGCATGCAAATGTGTTTAAAACAGAAAATGTTCATTTTCTCACAGCTCATAGTCTTCTGTGCACTTGAAGAATGTGAAACAGGACATACTGCTTTGTAAATCTAGTGTAATGTGAAATGACATTATGACTCAAGGTTGAAAACACATAATGAAAGACACTTGCATGTACAGACTATAGTCAAATCTCTCTCTCGTTCAATGGAGAAAAACACCACCCTGGTCATAACCAGTTCAGCCATCTAATATATGTACATACTATTGCACAAACCATTATTTCACTCAACATGATGCTTTGCAGGTAAAATGAATCTTGAGCACTAAACATTATCAACTCATACTACTGAAAAAGCTTTCAGCCTAAAGGCTTAATGCAAGGTAGTTAAGGCTATACAAAATGCCAGCAATCCCTTAGGGGAAGAAAGAGGAATGTTGTCTTCCAATGAAATATTGACCATATTTCACCACAGGTTCAAAGTTAGGATATAGGAGAAAAAAAAAATCTTTAGAGTTCAGTGTCGTTGACCTGAGTTTCATTACAATTTGAGGTTGAAAAAAGTGACAAATAATTAATATTATTTGCTGAAATAAGCACATTTTCATAAAACCCTCCAACCATTCCTTAACAGTCTTTGTTGTATTTCTGTACACAAACCCAGAGATACTAAACACAAGTACAAATTATTGTGGTTATAGTCGGCAGTGACAGCTTTGTTTCATAGAAAATTTATTTGTGTGGTAAAAGCAGTTGGCTCAGCTGCTACATGTCACTTAACTAAAAGTGTGTTGAACGTGTTGATGCATGTGAATTTGACTTTAAGTGTCAACTTGCCTTTGCCTATGTTAGCTAAAGTCAGTGTTCAGAGCATGTTCTCTAAAAGCCTTCACTCCAGCTAGGTATGCGTGCACATTTACAACAAATAACTCCCTGCGGGGTTGACAATAAATCCGGTTTCCATGTCACGTTGGAAGCCCAACTGTCCAAACTGTGAGCATTGTTGGTGAGATAATATTACTGCATTCATCTGACATAACATTTTCTAAAAGTTCAGCAAGTATGACGAGGCCATAAAGTCTCATCATCAGCACAGGGTTTTGAGAGCCCCTGAGGCGCAGAGCAGAGTTTGCATATGGTACGGAGTTGGAGACTCCACCTCCACCGCAGGCTCTGGCCTGAAGGGTGGCAATGGGAAGCTGAAAGGTGGCACCTTCTTCTTTAAAATCTGCCCAATGCCCATAGAAGGGAACTTGCTCCGGTGCTGAGGGCTGTCGGGCTCCTCGCTACCCCCACTGCTGGGTGGACTGCTGCTGGAATCTGAGGAGCTTGGCCAGTCTGTAGTGGAAGGACTTTTCTTGGGCTGGGGTTTGACAATAAGAACAGGCGGACTGGGGATCGTGGCCTTCTTCAAGTATGAGCTATCGGGCTGGAAGGCCGACACATGTCGTGGGGGAGAGAGTGCACCATTGGTCAGCTTGTACCATGGAGATGGAGGAGCTTCTTTGGTTAGTTCCTTGCTTGCAGAAGCCCAAGAATGGGCACCAAGGGATGAAGGTGGACGAGCAGGGATGTTGACAACTTTTGGGGAATCTTTGGAGCCGTCTTTCTGGGGTGGCTGGGTCTCGGGCTGATGACGGGCTTGTTGTGGAGTGTTTGGAAACAGGGGGTGGATCTCCAGGTATTCCAGAGAGGAGGAGGTGATACAACCACCACGTCCGGAGTAAACATCTTTAAGACCCCCGGTCACAGCTTTTAGAAGACCTGAAAGAGACAAAGGAAGAGTTTAATTCAAAACAGATCTCTTTATTTGTAATCACAATGACTCATATGATATACTGTAAGATAACAATATGAACTTGATAGGTAAAGTTTGTCAAGACAAATGTTGATGTTGACTTGATAAAGACTAGTTTGAATGTTTAAAATAGTTTTAAAAGTTTGAAGTTTAATGGTTATACAGACATTACAGTAAGACAACTAACTGACAGCAAGATCAGCTGTACGAAGGGGTAAAAAGACAAAGCACACTATTCCAGAACAGTCTGAAGCTCAGTCTGCTGAGTTTGGTGGATGCAAGTATGTGGATGCTTAAACGCTCTAGGAGGAGTTAATGTTAGAAATGTTGGTCTTGTTTAGGGACTACACAAAGTTGCTTAACTTCATAAAGCCAAATTAATAAAATAGGCCCTGTTCGCCCTCAGTTCTCAGGAACATCCGTTTAAAGAGAGGCACTCCTTGTCTGGCTATAGACAGAAGCTTTTGTTATTTGTTTAATAAAGATGTGCCAGCATTTTTAAAGGCTTAACCCTTTGTACCACCCATTACACAGGCAAACAGAAGTGGACATGCATGAGATGATTTTGGCCTTCTAAAGAAAACTGTTCCACATGTTATTGTGAGTTTAAGGAACTATCATGTATCTGCAGACCTAAATACTTGTATTGTGGTATGCCTTGGTAAACAGAAAGCAAAATAGAATAGAAGTGTGGAATAAGTACATTTTTCATTGATCTTGAACATGTGTAATCTTTTTACGTGATAACCCGAACAGACCTGGAGGGTTTTCATTTGTCACTTTTTGAATCATTGTCAACCCATCTGGCATGACAGTTTTGGAATGATCCCTCAGGTGACAGCAATTATCTAAAAGCTGCCTTAAACACAGAGCAATAATAATAAAAAAACAGCTGAATTTCTTCTATTAATTTCTACTATGTTCTATGACAGGTAACAGTCTTCATGTTCTGAACATGTAATCGTGGCTGAGATCACATATTAACCCAGCCGGTTTGGCTAAATATATGCCCGTGTTGTTTTTAGTACAACAAACCTCACATGCTCACCTGTTTTGTGTTTCTTCTCTTTGGTAGGGCCTTTGCTCACAGCAAGATAGACAGGTGTCTGCTTGGGTGGAATCGTGATCTTCTCAATGTGCTTCCTCCATTGGGTCTGAAAGAGTTCACTCTTTTTCTCCTTCTCCATACTGTACTGTTTCTCCTGTGAGAGTTTGAAAGTGAGTTAATCTTCACACGCTAATCTGTTACAGTAAACACATCTAAAGTCCCAAGAACATAACTGAAGCGCTTCTACTGTATGTAGGATGTCAGTGGTTTCCACACATTTTGTCTAATGAATTCCAATGACATTTCCAGTTGTTAAAGAATACTGGATAAGATTATTTAGAAATAATTTAACATTTGTATGGCAGGTGCCAATTGGTACATATACAGATAGCGCCCCTGACCCCTAAAACATACCCTATACTCCTTCGAGAGTCTCTTCATCTTGTTGTTGAGGAGGAAGTAAACAGCCAGTGTGTGACAAGCTTTGTTTGTGAGCACTGCACTAAGCACCTCGCTGTGCTTGTAGCCCATTCGCTCAGTCATGTGTAGCAGGACCGTATGGTTGATCTCCTCAATGTGGATCCTGAGAGTTAAAAAAAAGACATTTTAGGCCCATTATTAGCCAAAAGAACAGACAAAATTAAAGCTTGGCTTTGGTCTACATGAAAATTAGACTGACCTATTCAAGTAAGGGACTCCAGTGTGAGGGTTGCCCAACTGCAGCCATGAATCAGCCATCACTTGGTGGATGTTGGGTCTCTTATCAGGGTCGGGCTCTAAAAGTCTCTTTAACAGACTGACAGCAGCTGTGAACAAAAGACATTCACCCAAAAATGAAAATTCTGTCATTATTTACTCATCCTCATACTGTTCCAAACCCTTATGACTCTCTCGCTTCTGTGGAACACATAAGATGTTTAGCTTTAGTAATCATTCACTTTTATTGCATGGGGAAATGTTTTTTTAAATACAATGAAAGTGAATGAGGATAAACATCTTTTGTGTTCCACGGAAGGAAGAAAGCCCTACAGGTTTGGAACATGAGGGTGTTCTACTTTTATCTGCTTTAAAAAGCAAAATCAAAATCAAAAGTACTGCTGATTTAGACCACTTTACTGCAGGAAAACAAGACTGCCTCATTTTCTTTTGGTGCTACACTATTTAATAGGAGAAAAACACCATGACATGATCAGATGAGTCCAGTTGACCAACCATTGGCCTCTCTCCTACCTCTTGCATAAGTCAAGGGATGAGTGAATAGCTCTACGTCCTTGAGACAATAAATACTTGCATTATATAATGGGGCTAATCTCATTTCAACGCAGTATCATTCTGTGATGACATATCATGACTATGATTTAGATGGGGATGTAAATCATCCATTATTGAGCTTGGTCACGTACATGTCATGGAAAAAGGCTTGGAGATTGGGATTAAACAGAATGTTGACCAAATTAATTCCTACATATTTATCTGGAATTCTGCTTGCATCTTTATGCCCATTGAAAGAGTAAACACTGTAGAAAATTACAAAAATGGTGATGAAATCAGAACAAAGAAAATCCTAGCTTAAAATACTACTGTGTTTAAAAAAAACAAGTTGCCACTTTTCTGGCATGCTTGCAGTAAACTGTTTATGAGCAAACAGCTATTCAACAGAAAATGTTGTGTATGAGTTTTTGCAGTCTGCTCATTGCTTGTTGTAATTACAAATACATAAATAAAGTATTTAAGTCAAATTTGTATGTTGAAGCATCATCACACAATGGTTACAATCTATGTGGTGTAACCACAGTAGTAAACGCCATAATGATGAGTTGTGTTATACGATTTATAATTTGATAAAACTTCACTTTTTATACTCTCACAAACATCTTTCCATATGATAGAAACAATTTTGGACACATATTGGCACCTGGACATAGTCTTCCATGGAATACAGGTTTCATTTGACTGAAAAACCACTGCAGCTATGCAAATAGCGTAATAGAGGTTATAAAAGTGGATCATTATACCATTAGTCTCCTGAGGACTGTTTTATTAGATTTAGATTTCATATCCAGAGATTTCAAACACAGTGGGCACAAGACCCTCACAATGCTTTCAATTTAGCTTCAGACCCCATTTGAGACAAAGATGGCATTGATGTTGGAGCATGCTGCCTATTAGAACGTAATTGGCAGAAGGACTAAGGCTTAATTTTGGCATTTACAAATTGCTTTTATTGTTGATTGTTCTTGACCCTTGCAGTCATGAAGAAGTATAGGTCTCTGCAGAACAAAAACATGTGTTTCGCAATCAGTGGGCATTTTCAAACCGGGATGGGTGTTTTTTAACTATCCAATGAAAGTAGGGAATCTCTATGTATTAGGCAAATCAAGTAAAGCTTTTGAAAAACACCCATCCCTGTTTGAAAACACCCACTCATTGGGAAATGCCCATTTTTGTTCTGCAGAGACACCAGTCTTATTACAAAGATCTTTTACAAATCTCATAGTGTGATATGGTTCTGTTAATACCTGATGAGATAGATGGAGGTAGAGGGTTCATATCTTTGTCCACCATTCTCTGATGCAGGGCTTTCAGACTAAATGGCTCCACGGTGAATGGTAGGGTACCAGTGAGCATGGCGTACATGTTGACTCCTCTACAACAAAAAACACAAAGCTAATGAATGAAAAGCTCATGATTTTGAAATAATTTCATTATAACAAAACAAAGGCTTAGAAGGGACTACAAGTTATGCAAACTTACATTGACCAGACATCCACTTTGGGACCGTACTTCTTCCTTGAAAGAAGCTCAGGAGCGGCGTATGCCGGGCTGCCACACTGTGTGCTGAAGGGATCAGTGTATCCTAGAATTCCAGCACAGTTACTCAGCCCAAAATCTGGAGAGGGTAACAGAGAGAGGTTAAGATAAGATAATGGTTGTTGTGTGCACTACTGAATAGAGGGATTGACTTTAAATACTTTCCCACCGAGAGAGGTGCAAAATGGTTTATGGTTGTCCAACGCTAACCCGTCTGTCACACACAGCTGCTAAATAAAAGCAATGCCTTTGACGGCCACCTCACAAAGAAGTGTCAGGTTGCTTGGTTTAAATGAGATACTGATTGCTTTATCAATCCTCACCACATGCTCGAAGAGAACATTTATATGTAACTTCACTGAGGCTATAAGGACTCAATGTGACTTCATGTTGTTCTTTGAATAGGCCTGTCAGGAGCATTTCAATTTAAAAGCCTTGCATACTGTAGACTGATTACGATGCTTACCGATCAGCTTTATGTTGTCCTGTTCATCCAAGAGAAGATTTTCAATCTTCAAGTCTCTGTGTAAAATAGAAAGAGAAATATATGAATAATCTAAATAGTCACAATAGTCCTTGCATCTCAATTCATATACACAGATTATTGCTTTTATACCATGGGCCACATGGGAACGTTTTACAGATCATTGTGCTATGCAATAGGTAATCTAATCGTATATAAATCATCTACATATGGCATCTTAGTTCTTATGGCATACAAAATGAATTCAATATTGTTTGTTCCTTTGGGAGCTCGCATTTACATGAAAATCTCAGTGAACTCAGATAAAGCTCTCTATTGATGACATCGAATCCAGCGGGGTTATACAACTTCATTTCCCACCTGTGAACAACTCCTGCCCTGTGTAGGTGCTCCACTGCCATGACTAGATGGCGTACGTATTTCTGTGCTTCTCTCTCATCCAGTCTTTTCATTTCATAAATGTGGTTCATTAGGTTTCCACCAGGGCAGAGCTCCATGACGAGGTAGTAGCTGTTTTTCGTCTCAAGGATGTCCAGCAGTTGGGTTATATTTGGGTGACGGATCATTTGCTGGATCTGTCCTTCACGACGCAAGTTCTTTGTGACGTAAGAGTCCTTTTTGGCCTTCCTCTTATCAATCACTTTTACCGCCACCTAGGAAAAGACAAGGAGAGATAGATTTAGGGGACTGAGTGCATCGGAACAAAGTCAAGCTTTCAGACATGACAGGAGTGCTTAGTGGTCTCCTTGTAAAGGAGAATGAATGAAATTTGAGGTTGTATATCTGAAATTTAGTCAGTGTGAACAACAAACTTTTCGAACAGCCCTGAAGAGGTGAGGTGGGGCCACATTAAGCCAGACTGGACTCACACATTTGCTTTCCCCATGACGTCCCATGTCTCCAAGATAGGATGGCCATGAGATCCAATGAAGGAGATTGTGGGGGAGGGGTACGGACAAATGACTGAGGTTCAAAAATCTCCAGTTAAAGAAATAGCCTCCAAATGGTTTGTTAATGTCACCCATTTGTCACCAAGATTCCGTAAACCACTAATGCTGTATAAACACTCAAACACAGCTCTGTCCCTTCCAAACAACACATGTTCACAGACACAAGGTACACTTTTTATATTCCATATATTTATATGGTAATAAGCTAATTTATGGTTAATTAATGAATCATTTTATTGTGCTATTTAAAATTAAGGTGGTGGTTGGTACATTTATTAAACAAGGTTTCTTTGTTTGAATGTAAAGTCTTTGTGTATGCTGTAACAAAAGCCTGGTGCTATTTGTTCCACCCTTGATCACAGTGTCCGCACAGCATGACCTGAGGAGGGTTCAAGGGGTGAACTGCCATGCTACCACAAATCATCGAGCACAAAAAGACAATGTCGAGCAAACCGGTCAAACATGGCCAATTCAGCAGATAATTAGATCAATTACTCCAACAAAAGGCACACGTTGAAGGAGGTACCGCGAAAGGGGGCTGAATCACCTCCAGTGGCGAATACCCCCAAAAAAACCTGAAATGCTAATCCAACAATACTGGTTCTTAACCGTCGTGTTTCGGCAGCATTGTTGATGAGGGCGATTGCTGGTCGATGGTTAAGGGGGGATGGGGACCCCCAGAGCTTCAGACTAATGTGTTGTTTTTCTCTTACAGGCAGACAAAGGGTGAAAGTGGGTTAGATATGCCACAACATACTTGGGGAAGCATGTGCTTTCACCCACTGACCATGAGCCCCGCCCCACCCTAACTGTTTTTTCTAGGTGATGTCAAAGAGCCAGAGTGTAGCAGGAGATGAGAGAAGCACGAGGCAGCCTTGCTTTTCTTTGTGATTGCTAGCGTTTGCATCATTGCCCGGGAAAGACCTCTTCTCCTTCCCACAGCAACAGTGAAAGGGGCAAAGAGGCTGAACAAATCCCTGATATGCTAAGAAGGAATTTCAGGTCACCCTTTCAAAGTCCAAGCAACTTGTTTTTTAAATATGCAAATAGATTGTGCCCAATAGGACGTTAGACAAAAGGAAGATAGTGGACAGTAATAAAGAAAATCACGCCCCAATAGCTGACAGAGAAAGAGTCATTTACAAAAAACACACAAATCATTTTACTGTATTGTATTATATTATATTATATTATTTTTTTTATTATTTAAAAAAAAAAAAAAAACACTACACTACTTTTAACTAAGTAAAGCACATATCAAGTATAGATGATCTGCTGTCATCTAGCAATAAAAAAACAATTTAATGAAGAAATATTTAATTGTGAAAAGCTGCAAGCGCTTTCTCTGGGGTAATCGGAGATTAATACAGACACCTGAATGTAAACAGGCTCAAGGATTGACTCAGTTACCTAATTTAATCTATGTGTGATTTACAGGGGAGTATGAGACCAGTGAGAAACACTTTAATTTATGTGATCAGAGGATGCTGCTTTTCTTAGCAGCCACCAAAACAAACTATCGTATCAAATCAAATCAAATCACTTTATTGGCACACAGCCATATACACAAGTGCAATGGTGTGTGAAATTCTTGGGTGCAGTTCTGATCAACATAGCAGTATGTGTATTTCTCTATTTCTCTCTGTACATATCTATGAATGTGTATATAGTATATATACTGTATGTGTGTAATATATATATATATGTGTGTGTAAAATATATACACATATATATATTTTCAGGACCCTGTTATTTAATATATATATATATATATATATAAATATAATATATACACACACTGTATATATAGTATATATACTGTATGTATGTATATGTATATATTATATAATAAAATATAATAAAGTCCTTTAATATTAATATTTGAACATGTTTTACCAAACGTTTCTCTGTTATTTTCAACTTCAACTTAACATTGATAATAAATATTTCACTCATTTGGACTGAGTTGCAGCCTGTTGATGGAAAGGGAAGAGACTATACTTTCAGTGCATAACAAATACAAAAGAGTACTGAAGTCTATGGTCTCTGGCTGGATTTGGTAAAATCAATACAGATTTCAATTATGTATATAATTAAGCTATCAAATATGAAAATGGACCTCGCCATTGTCATATTTAGACAGTGATATATGCAACAGACTGAATTTTCATTGGTCTTTTCAACTTCAAATCAACATTGTTACTGTACAGCCTGTTATTATAAAGGTAAAGGTTAGAAAATAACAAGTACAATAGAGTATTTAAGTCTGTGGCCTCGGCTGCATTTGGCCAAATCAATTTAGACTTGATTTATGCCAATTGTTTACTTATTATAATTCAGAGTTTCAAATATGACAATAGACCACACAATGTTCCTCCTCATCTCAGCGATGTATAAAACAGGTTGTTGTACACCAGCCGTAAATGTCACCAAGCAGCCATTTCTTACATTATTTAGTTGTCAGGTAACATTATGTTTTAAAAGTAGTCTCTTCTCACCTTCTCCCCCGTGGTCGCGTGAAGCCCCTCGCGCACTTTGGCGAACGATCCCTCTCCCAACTTCCTTCCGATCAGGTAATTTCCAACTCTCTTCGTGTGATAAAAGTTTCGCAGGATATCTGCAGGAGGACCGCTGCCTAGAGATGAGGGAGGGATGTTTTCCGTGCCTACAGAAGTCGGGGCTTTCATCCCAAAAATTCTGCCGTTGTCCAGCCCCATGTCTGTGCCAGCGTCGGGCATCCCTGCGCCTGTTGAATTAAACCTGTTGTCCACAGTCTGAATCTAGAGTTACCACGGATCTCTCCAGCGTATTAAGAGCTCTGTGAGAATGGGACATCTGAATCCCTGTCCCTTCTGTTACTTAATTCAAAAGACGTAACGGAATTCGACGCACGCACGCGCCACCTGTTCGCCTCAGCTGACAGTGAATGCGCAAACGACTAATTCAACACTGAGTTTAATAGTTTTACGTAACTATTGTATTAATCGCAGGACACTTAATAGAGCCACTCTATTTTAATCTAGAAAGAAATAGTCAAAGGATCTTATCATTAAGAGTCCTGTTTGATAAAGTCGGACCTCGCAAGCGTTCAGTTTCTCTCGGTACATGAACGTGTAAATGACTCCGTCTGTCGAGTCTCTCTCATATGTTGTTTGAAGTTTGTTTCCCGGCACGGGGTGGGGGCGTTTCTTATTTGCTAGAAAATCCCTTCTCAGTCACCGAGTTAAAATCTAATCCAATCAACGGCTGTGTCGGGGGCAGAGGCTCCGCCCTAGCTCGAGTTGTATGATTAGCCACGCCTCTCGCCCATGCTTGCCTTCTAGACAACAAAGAGCATGTTGCTGAGATTCGTCGTGATTCTTGATATCTATCAGCTTTCCCCGGTGATGGTTTGCGTAGATCGCTTTTGGCTGACCTATTGGACGCCACAAAATAATCTATTGATTATTCATGCAGATGAGATGACATTGAAAGAAACAACATTGTGATGCACAGGTCTGTTTTATGTAGTGATGTCATTCATTTGTTGGAGAGCACATTTATAAAAAAAAAAAAAAAAAAAAGCGACGGGCTGATTAATCGCATTAGATACAAATGAGAAAAATGAGTGTATCTCGATACAATTATTATTTTGGGTACTGCTAGTGTAATTTAATTAAATGTCAATATTAATATAATTCATGAAACAAACATGTTATATATCCTGCAAAATAATACTATAATTATCAGCGTTTTTATTTTATTATTATTTTACATTTTCATAAAATAAATAAAACCCATACACTGCACTCAACCTATTCGTTCATCAAATCTCATTCATGGCTAGTCTGACATGATTAACACCTTCAAAACAATGGAAGGTTGGAATTTTTTTTTTTGTTTTTGTTTTTTTTTGTTTTTTTTTGTAATACACAATATCTATTACGTCACCACACCCCGACTAGCCGGCAATTTGTTTACATTACAATGCAGTCGGGAGACATGCGCTGTGTAAAGAAATTAGGGCGTATAGGTCTATGGTGCCGTCTAGCGGTAATATTACGTAGCGCAACTGTACTACACCGCCTTTACAGAACGCATTCATACAAAGCCATCACCTTCCATTAGCCGTCTAGGGATGTGACTTGAGAGAGAGCAGAATTCTCTGCTCATTTTGTCCAACCTGTTTTGCATGCATGAGGTATAAAACGTTTTAATGAAAATGTCAGAAAATTGTAGGCCTATGTTTCTTATCCTAACTATCTCATTGGCTGGCATGCCTGTTTGCACAGAACCCCCGGTAAATATGACTGTGTCATGCCGAAAGAGACATGTCTTCTTTATTGGTACATTCTGTCGTATTCATTCATTTTAGTTCCATCTTCCCCTAATCGGAATTATTTTCACGGATGTGTGAGCACGTTAAAAAAGCAGCCCTAAACGATACGATATGCATTGACACACTGTTGGACAAAATGTTATATATTTCTTCTGCTGTCTGCTCTCCTTTGGTGAGTCGGCAACATATGCGCAACGTAATAAACAAGTCTGGCTTCTAGACAATAAACAGGTTAACACCCACATTCCACATACTGTAGTTCATAATATTCTACACAACACGCGGGATGGAAATATCCAGTGGACCTAATTTTACAATAATAACGATACCAATGTTAATGTAACATTTTTGTAATGACTCTTATTTTGCAACATGTTTACAGCTGAACACTTTCTTTTTGTCTCGATCAGTGCCCTTTCTGCAGCGGTTTTCAACAAAAGAACCTTTGATGTAAGAGAAATGCCTTTACAATGTGTCTTTAGGCCTTATTATGTATTCACAATAATACACTATTTAAAGTAGATTCAGACAATTCATTTAAACTTATTTTAATTGTACATTATTAAAGGATTATTCCGGGTTCAATCAAACTAAGCTCAGTCAGCATTTGTGGCATATTGTTGATTACAAAAAATAATTTCAACTCAATTTCAACGAGGTTACAGTGAGGCACTTACAATGAAAGTGAATGGGGCCAATTTTAGGAGGGTTTGAAGCAGAAATGTGAAGCTTATAATTTTATAAAAGCACTTGCATTAATTCTGCTGTTAAAAGTTCTGTATGATTTGAGCTGTAAAGTTGCTTAAATGGTCATTTTTACGGTTGTTTTAGGGTTTGCAGCATTTAGTCGTCATGGTAACAAAATTGTAAAATTATATAAAAAGATGTAGCTTTACACAGAAAAGGTTAGAGGCATATTGTTTATGTCTTGTTGGCCCCATTCACTTTCATTGCAAGTGCCTCACTGTACCGAGATTGTTTTTGTATTTTTTAAAGAAAAGAAGGGAAGAGTCTAAATGAATTTTTATTACATTTTTGTGGTAATCAACATCATGCCACAAATGCTGTAGATTGAGCTCAACTTGTTTTGAACTCTCAATTTGTTAAATCTGCATAAATAATAGTCATAGTCACTATAAAAGTAATATTGCTGATTAACACACACACACACATATATATATATATATATATAATAATTATTATTATTTATTTATTTATTTATTTTTTATCAATCAAGATGGTAGAATAAATTGATTATCCTGCAGGGAAACTTAGGCCATGTACACACTAATACTTTTTCGGTTGAATTTTTTTACATTTTATTTCCTATTATGATCATTTTCCAAATTATGTGTTTATTTTGAAAGTCTCAGTGTTTTGTGTAGGAAAATGTCATTCCCCATGGTATGGATCAGTTCCAAGGTTGTTTGTTAAATTCATGGTCCAGGACAACATTTCAATGTGTTGTTCCCCTGATTTTGACATTGTTCTGTTCTTTACTTTCAGTAACTTTTCATTTAGTTGTGTGTGGGCTGATGAACTGAAATCATGATCTATCATGATCAATTCTTTGTTTTAAATAACTTTTTTTATTTCAGAGTTTTCTTTTATTTCTCATGCAGAATTCAATTTTGGCCACATGATGGCCCTGTTGCCTTGGTCCCTAAGAAATGTCAGCTTTTTATGAAACGTCTGTGTGTCTTGTGTAATATAAACAGCAGCTTTTGTCACTCCAGCATGGGGGTGTCTGTGTCTAACACACTGACTATATAGTGGAATAGTGGAATTTTTGTGTGTAGTTGTTGATTAAACATGGTTAAAGTGAAGCTGTTTGTGTGACACTGTATAAGTCTTTGTTTCAGTGAGTGTTTGTCACTTAAAAAAAAAAAAAAAAACTTGTGTCAGTTGAGATTTATTTGTTTTTTATTTGTACATAATTGGATAAATGGATGGCAGAGAAATGCATGCAATCATTTTATTGGATGCAAATGTGGATATGCCCATGAGTGCAAGATGATTGATAAATATTTTTGGTCTATATTCAAGTAATATAAAAAAGGAGAACTGTACATTTTAATGTATATCTTGTAAACTTGTAGATGCGTGCTAGCAAATGGATGAAAAGAGAGTCTGTATGTGCTACAGAGAACAGATTATTCACTTCTGCCTGTTTTGTAAAGATTTTAATTAATCATTTTGTGACAATGTGTTTTCAATAAAACAACTAGGTGAAGGGATTTTTAATGATGCCTTTTATTTTCTCAGGTGAGGTTGTTCCACACTGGTTTGCCTTGTCATTTTGAAAATATCTTTTATCATGCTATCTGTATCCCAGACATTGCTTCCCAACCCACTTTTTTTTTTGCTATTACTCTATATTTGAAAGATCCTCATTACTAATTAGCTCTCTGAGCTCTCAACCTCCCCCCATCTCATTTTACGCATCCAAAGGCTTTTGTTCATCATACTGGGTAATGAGGCGTTAGACGACCCATTTATGCTACAGTATTATTTAACAAATACATTTTTGTTAACTGAAATGAAAAAACAAACTAACGTTATACAGAAACTCAACTGAAATAAACTCACTGATATGTTACAAGTTACAACTCACTTTCAATAAACATGTAAATGGCACTAGATAGTAATAACACTAGACAGCTCTGAGCATTTTAACAGTGATACAAATAATTAAATGATATCCACGCATCAGCTTTGGTGATTTTAAAATACTAAAACTAAAAGAAAAACTAAATATACTGAAAGCTGAAACTAGAAAACAAAACTTAAACTAAAACCATCACAGAGTGTGACAGCTAAACTAAATTAAAAGGACAAATTGAAAATTTGATAGAAATAAAAAATAAAGTAAAATCTCAAACTATTATTTTATAACCCTGACATGCTGCTCTTTTTAACTCATATGCCTGTACCTTTGCTTTCATATGCCTTTTCCCACTGCCAATTTTGGAGTTGAGAGGCTTATTTTGTCCGCCTTATTAGAAGACTTGGATTGTTGAACATGATGGTGAGAACGCTCCAGCTGGCATCTTGACCAACTATTGATCGGCAGGACTCCCCAGGGCTAAGCCATATAAAGAAGGTTTTTCGAGCATCGCCCTGCCTGACACATCAGTCTTGCTCATTAGCCACTGTGAGATGAGGTGCAACCCTCTAGTGGGGATTAGGCTGCTGACTGGCCTTGACCTGGCATTAGGGAACTGTTTTTTATTGCATGAATTCAGAAAGCTGGTTTCCTTTCCACCTCATTGTTTTATTCTTTCCAGTTTCTGTCATTTGGCAATGTACCTGACAGTAGAGCTGGGAGCCTCGCTGTACTTTCACCACCCCTTAAATATTCACAAGTACTGCTGTGTGGAAGCCTTCAAAGATCAGTCAGATCTTTAACCATCAGGGTAGGGTTGCACCAGATGTGCGTAAGGTCTTAATTAAGTTGGGACATAAAGTTCAAACTAAGGGCTTAACTTAATTTAGTAAGTTAATTTAGTTGCACCACCTGTTCTTAAGGCAAGACGTGGCTAGTATAATGTAAGCTCACTATAAACTAATGAGTCACATAATGTGACTTTTACCTTTATTGATCCAATAAGCAGCCTTTAAGTTTGTAAACAGAAGTGTTGAAAAGCCATGAATTTCATTATTACCTTGTTACAGTTGATGTTCAAACCTTTTTTGTCTCATGTAACTGTCAGCAGTTATAAATTACATTTCCACTGAACTATACGTAAAAAAGAAGTAAATGGCCTGTAATAAATATGTTTATATATGTTTAAATATGTACTGTATTTAATAATATTCAGGCTGTATCTAAAATTAATAAAGGGCAATAAATAAACACATCCAACAGATGGGAAAAAAATGACATTTATTTATTGTAGTAACCTATCCTATATATTTTGTGTTTGTTGAAAATTGGTTGCTAGTGACACCGGGTGACACAAACAGAACTGTTTAACCAGGTGCTAAAAATGGTTTAAGGAACGAAAACAAAAACGAGCAAATTGTTCTGCAGAATGTAACTGGAACAAAGACCCTTTCAGTTGTTCCGGAGTGAAAACTTTGTTTTAAATGCTGGTAACCGATTAACAACTGGTTAATTTAGTTTCAATATACTTACATATCTACGTATATATATTTTGTCATGAAACCAAAAACCAAACTGTAAATCTTCACAGTACATTTTTGGAATTGCACCTCTTTTAATTGGCCAAAAAATTAGGCTCCTCTCTTTTAAGTTAAAAAAAAAGCATGTGCTTTGACTCTGAAAGAAACCGCTGCCTAATTGCATGTTGTAGATGTGGATGTAGCTTCCGTAACATGCTGAAGACCTTTTTTAAACAACTATACAGTAAATAATTTCAGTCAGGACCACTTACGTCAAATTAATAGACTTGAATACTTGAAAGAGCATTTATTGACTTAGTGATGAAGTATCTGTTGGTGTTGGCGGTATGGTTCTGTTCTGGGCAAACTCTCCGCCCGTCCATGCAGCCGTGCTGAAATCAGCCTAGCTATACAGGGTCTCATTAAGACCTATTAGGTGACTTTTCGAGTTTGAAAATATAGTTTTACACATCCCTACAGTCCACCATGTTTTAGTCAAACTGTGTGTCACATTGGCGTCATAATCTCCATTAATCCCAACACCCGCAAGGAAGAGAATTTTAGCTAGGACAAATCTGCACTTTTTTGTGATAAACAGACTTTCTCTTATCTGCTAAACCTTATATACCTTATTATATATATATATATATATATATATATATATATATATATATATATATGTGAACTGAAAAAAACTGTTGTTTTTGTGGGTACAATAGAATATCTGATTGCTAGTTAGCCAATCTGTGGGAGTCTCAATGTTTAAAACATGCAAAACGTTTGAAACTTATCCACACTCACAAATGTTGTCTGCTTGATCTCCCTTCTGCTCAATTTTCCAGTGCATTCTGAATAATCTCAAACTCTGTGCTATCACATTCTTCATCTAAATAAGATACTGTTTCAGTCTCATCTAAGTTCATTTGGCGCATACTAATACTCTCTAGCACTCTATTCCTCCTACCTCTTTTCATTCAAGATCTGCATTCCTTGATTGTTCTTTGTAGATATGAATGTGACGTTCAGACAAGAAAGGGTTTCTAGTCATTCTCCACAGCATAGACCAAGTAGTGGTTTTGTGCTAAAACAACATGCATCAACATGCATGAGAGTTTTCTATGATAACATGGAATTGTCAACTCCTGAATTCAGTTAAAATAAACTTCCTTTTGATGGCATTTGGAGGTACAGTGGGGTCCAAAGGTCTGAGACCACTTAAAATTAGGTAAGTCTCTCTTTTGTTTTAAAGACAGCACTCCACAAGTTTGTGCAAAACTTGATCCATGTTATCCAGCATGATTTGAAAATGTTCCAAAGAGCATCTTGTGTGCTTTAATGGTAAGCAGGGAGTTATCATGGTCAATGTCACACATTTGCTTACATTTAATTAGTGACCAACAAATAATGCAGAATCTTGCATATTTCTTCTTAATTTTACATCATAAAATCTCTTTGTTTTACATTTTTCCAAATCCTCAAACTTTCTGAAAATTTCCTGGTTTCCGTTTTGGCAGATTTTTAATGTAGTCTCAGACTTTTGGGCCCCACTGTATCTAACAGTTCAATTGAAATTATAGAACCGTCTCAGTCCGACTCCCGTCAGGTTTTAACATTGGGTTAATGGTCAAACCATGCATATGTCTCAGTTTCCTGACAGTTTCCAGTAATAATCTTGTCACTTAGTCCCTTGCTTTTGGAGTACCTTGACAACCTGCCTTCATTAGCCAAATCACCTCATTAAGTTCTGAATACCATTGTGCTAAAACCCTTTAAATGGGTGTCATTTATTTGAGGTACTAGCAGGTTATTTGGTGTCTCTTTCACAGTCTCTGTTCTGTGAAACATCCACTTGGACTTTTTTTTTTTTTTTTTGGAAGAGGAAATTTACGTGAACTTGCACAAACTACTGCAGGTGATGAGGAAATTCTACGCAAGGAAGGCAACTGCTGCTGTTGACAAACATAATCATGCCACTGTGACTGAACATGCAGAATTTCAACTTTCTGGGGATGTAAGCCTGGTAAGCATTAGGGGTGGAAATCAGCAGGGACCTAGCAAAACAGTTATATACATTTTTGGGATGTGATATGCTAATATTGCGATTCTTTACATATGGTGAATTGCAGTTCAAAACATTGATATATTGTGAACTTTTACGCACTTGTTTCTCATTCATCTTCATTGGACTTTGGTGCTTTGCTCAACAAATGCTGAACTGTATGCTTTATGTTGTCGTAGGACATTTGAAGTCTCGTAGAGCATAGGTACGTCAGTGTCAGTTAAAAAAGGTGTACCTTGGTAATGCTTTTCTCATATTAATAATTGCACAAAAATTAGTTTTGCAGTCTAACAGTATGGTGGATCTGTATAGGCAAAAATTAAAGATGTACTGTATCTTCATAGCTCGTTCAGAGTTTGCACTAAGTTTTTCCCAATTTCCTTTTTTCAGTCAAATATGAGTCAAGCAGAGTTTCACTCTGTAGATGCACATTACTTGAAATGCTGTACATCACCTTCATTTCAGACATCCAGTCATCAGGAGCACACAGAGAGACCTCAGAGATCATCCATACATAAATTGCTTCTTGATTATGTAAAATGTCACCTGAATTTCCCTCCCTGTAAAGACTCTTTCTTTTGTAAGAAACAAATAAAATAAATAGTTAGATGCTTACACAGTTACACAAGGTAAAATGTCAAATTCTAAAATCATAGTCTCTACATCATATTCTTACCTTTCTTACAAAAGAGACTCTTTTGTAAGGAATAGATGAAAGAAGTAGTGCTGAAATGCACAAAGCATCATTCAAAAACAGTCAAACAGCAAACAAAATTTTATTCTGGTTAGCCATGTTTACACCACAAGGGCCTTTACGCTAAGCGGCATATATCTGGCTTGTTGTCGCACTTTTGCCTCTGGCAACAGGAATGATCATAAAAAACATTTAAGGGTAACTACACACTAAAGTTTACATTGTGCCAGAAAACACTGCGAATCCATTCATTTCACTGGGAATACTGCATCTCAAGGAAGAAAAAGAAAAACAGAAGGGTTTACGACAGTTCCACTTTATCATGTGACCCAAAGCTGAGAAAACGTTAAAGATGATGAATGTGATGTTTTCGATGTTAAAATACTTTCTCCCATCCCAGCTTAATATGCAGAGACAACTATTACACAGGGTAATTTCTGGGTCAAAAATATTGTTTTAATTTCCTCTTATTACACACTTCAGCTCTAACTTTTACTGCAATGCTCACTGACGTAGGGCTGCATAATTATGACGAATACCATAATTGCCGATTATTTCCTTTGCTATTGCAATTGGGATTATTCATTTCTATTAATATAATTTACATTAAGATATGTATTTTGTTTGGTGCAGCTGCATCCCATATTCTTTATGTGGGTTATGCATCAAAACAAGCTGAGAACTGTGTTACTGAATTGCATTATTATTTTAATTGCATGACAAACAGTGTTATTCATATTTTGAAAAAATAATACACAATATAATTTAGATAGTGAGCGTTACTGATATGTCTCTAGACTAATTTAAATGCCTCTGATTTGCCTTTACATTCATGCACAAAATGGCCCAGATAATATGTTTGTAAATAGAAAATGTTGGCGCAATAGGAGTGCTGTAATTGACACTTTTCACAGCCACATAATTGCAACAGCTGTAATTGTAATCTCAATTATTTTTTTGGTGAATTATGCAGCACTACTTTGATGTAGGCATCTCTTGACCAATGATAGTTTAAGAGAGGAGGGTCCAGTTGTGTTTTCCAAAGTCCTATTTGCTGTGTTCCTGCTTAATTTCAAACTGGCCTGTCTCTGTCCACACCCTCAAAGTCCAGCTTTACACATTCTTATCTATCAAACACTCTGAGCTCTGATCTGAGCTCTTGTGTGTAGGTGCCCTAAGCCATATCAAAGCCACAGTGGGTGAGAACATATTATTTGCAGTCACAAGACAACAACACCGCCAAAACTCTGTGATCTGTATATAAACAAAATTGTCTATGAGGACAACACGGGTTCCATTGCAATGTTTGGATCTTACATATAAATTATAAACTGGACTGGTTGTTCTGCTGATGTGTTTTTGAACTGAAAACAAAGAATGGTGTGGTGTCACTCTATCCACACTTCATGCATAAAGTAAATTATGTGAAGTTAATCTCAGATAAAAAGTGCTTGGGGGACTTTAGTCGCCTTTTAAAGTGTGACTACTTTTATCTGTAAAAATGTTCAGGAAACATCCGTAAAACAGGACACATTTATTTGAGAAGCAAAATTGTAAAATATGATTAAACTTGATTTCAGAGAATATATCTACATAAATTTATTCTTTCTAAGCCCATTGGCAAATTGCTTTATCTTGTTTTAAGCATAAATCTAACAACAGTTAGTGAGGTCTATGCTTATTACAAGAAAATGTCAATTTGCCATGCGGTAAGAAAACTAAAATTTAAAAAAGAATTCCAAAATAAACGTAATTTAAGATACACTGGCGGCCAAAAGTTTGGAATAATGTACAGATTTTGCTGTTTCGGATGGAAAGTGGTACTTTAATTCACCAAAGTGGCATTCAACTGATCACAAAGTATATTCAGGACATTACTGATGTAAAAAACAGCACCATCACTATTAGAAAAAAGTCATTTTTGATCTAATCTAGACAGGCCCCATTTCCAGCAGCCATCACTCCAACACCTTATCCTTGAGTAATCGTGCAAAATTGCTAATTTGGTACTAGAAAATCACTTGTCATTATATCAAACACAGTTGAAAGCTATTTGGTTCGTTAAATGAAGCTTAACATTGTCTTTGTGTTTGTTTTTGAGTAGCCACAGTCATGGATTTAATCTGCAGGATTTAATCTGAGGGTACACACAGAAATCTGCCTTAAAGTCTGCACGGGCCTTAAAATGAAACCCGAACCTGACCCTACCCGGCCCGGCCCGAACGACACCGTCAGATTTTAAACCCGAACCCGACCCGAAATCGCTTACTATCTAATTTCTTCTCCTAGTATAGCTGTATTTTATGTAAGCATATAGGCAACATTCATAACAGTACTGAAACAGTAAATCTCTATGCAGCCTGAACTTGTTCAGAACATTGATTCTTTGTGACACCTGCGCTAAAAACAATCTAGGCACAGCGCAAGAATGAAACAGATTGCAGGTGTCTCAAGTTCTTCTTAACTTGACATGGTGTTAAAAATGTGCTGGTCATGCGCGAGACGCTTAAGAAAAAGCGAGACGCGGTGAAAATGTCAAAGACATTCATCCAGGAAGTGTTTAAACAATGGGAAAACAGAACAGACATGCGCAAAAACACATTCGGTGTGAACGGCCCCTAACTCGTCCGTTCACGCGATGTGAGTGAGAGCGCATGCGCGAAACAAGATCGGTAGGCCTGTTTATTTTTTCATTAAATACAAATCTGATCCCGACCCGAAACCTGTAGGGTTCTTGGGTCCCGTCGGGCCCAGGTTGGGTTGCAGACCTCTAAATCTGCCTAATAAACTTTATATCTATGGGGGTCCGGGGGCATGCTCCCCTGTGAGATTTTTTTTGTTGCAAAAAACAACACCAAAGTTTTCAATTCTGGTGACTTTGAGATAAGCATTTATTTATTTTCTAGAGTATGAGTAACATTCATGTAACTATTGGCTAAAGCATATTTCCAGGAACTGTTAAGACAGACACGTTTGTGCACTAAAAAAGCAAAACGCACCACAACGAATAGAACAGAACGCAAGTGTCTCGAGACACGTATTTATCAGTTGGAGAAGTTCTTTTTAACTTGACACAGCATCTAAAAATGCAGCGCTCCTGTGAGAGATGCTAAAAACACAGTGAAACATGACGCAGTTGTCAAAAGACATCCGTCTAGCAAATGTTTACATGGAAAATGATTGAAAAACAGCGTGAGCGCACACAAAAACACCTTGTTCACATGACACAGCACTAGCTGAAATTTCTCAAAGTTACCTCTCTAAAAAACAGCCTTTTGTTTCAGTTGATTGTAGGTAAATTTACACTGTATCCAGTGCTGTATTTGTAAATATCCCAATACTGTTTTATTGTGTGAGAAACTGCTTCAAATGATTCAGTAAGAGAGCACTCTGAATGAATTGTACTGAATCACGAGTTGATTCAAACAGTTTTGCAAGCCCGTTTGGCCAATTCACTGAAAAGAATCGACTCATTATTATTCATTCGCAAATTGGGCATTGCTAGTTCTTTTACACAGTCAACAGAAATACGGGACTTATTTCATGATTGGTGAAATATTCTGAGAGTAATTATTTCTCAGATCAGTCGGAGCGCTCATGGTAAACACAGTGCGTGCGGCCGTGCAGCTGCAGGCGCCACTGGCCACAGTATGCAATAGACTGGCATGTCTTAAGTTCAGTATTAGATCAAAAAATGGCAAAAAAGAAACAGCTTTCTCTAGAAACACGTCAGTAAATCATTGTTTTGAGGAATGAAGGCTATACAATGCTTGAAATTGCCAAAAAACTGAAGATTTCATACAAAGGTGTACACTACAGTCTTCAAAGACAAAGGACAACTGGCTCTAACAAGGACAGAAAGAGATGTGGAAGGCCAGCTGTACAACTAAACAAGAGGATAAGTACATCAGAGTCTCTAGTTTGAGAAATAGATGCCTCACATGTCCTCAGCTGACAGCTTCATTGAATTCTACCCACACAACACCAGTTTCATGTACAACAGTAAAGAGAAGACTCAGGGTGCAGGCCTCATGGGAAGAATTGCAAAGAAAAAGCCACTTTTGAAACAGAAAACAAAAAGGTTAGAGTGGGCAAAGAAACACAGATATTAGACATCAGATAATTGGAAACGAGTGTTATGGATCTTAACCCAATTGAGCTTTAGTGGGATCAGCTAGACTGTAAGGTGCGTGAGAAGTGACGACAAGACAGCCACATCTATGGCAAGTGCTACAGGAAGCGTGGGGTGAAATGTCACCGGAGTATCTGGTCAAACTAACAGCTAGAATGCCAAGGATCTGCAAAGCTGTCATTGCTGCACGTGGACGATTTTTTGATGAGAACTCTTTGAAGTAGTTTAAGAAGTTCTGAACATCTTTTTCAAATTGTAATAGTAATTTTTCACATTATTAATGTCCTGACTATACATTGTGATCAGTTGAATGCCACTTTGGTGAATAAAAGTACCAATTTCTTTCCATATGAGCAAAATTTTTACATTATTCCAAACGTTTGGCCACCAGTGTATATTATATGAAATGTCTTAATATCTTCTCAAGTACATTTATCTTGTTTTAAGGATGTTTAGATATTTCAGCTGGAATTTGCAGATCATTGCAGTGTAATCCATGAACTATCTTTCCATGAACTGAAGAAGATTGGTAAACAAAATACACAAAACCATCCCCAGCAGACTTAAAGCAAGAGATGCTGCAAACAGAGCTTGGCAGATTCCTCCAAATGCTTTTGTTCTCACCAGACTGTATTACCTCTAAAGGAGTGGTTTCTGGGCAGATAATTTCATAATGAAGTTCAGACAATTACCCACCAATACGCCTTCTCGGAGGACCCCTCCAGCTTCAGATATTCTGACTTCATGGTCGGCTGGGTCCTCAGCTGCCCCCTGATTAAGAGATCAGATTTCATTTTTGTCTTCTTGTGTATCTCCACCATTAACTGCTTGTTGCACTTCCTTGTAATACAGATATTATTCTGGTCTGGTATCTCAGAACGTATAATTTACGAGGCACCTAAATCAGATTTCACGATTGACCTTCAGCATGAGGTAAGGGAGATCACTAAATAACTGAATGTGTAAATGGAGTTCTTTAACATATGCCAGAAGTGCTTGTGTTTTTGTTTTTAAATTTGAGGTTATATGTTTATTAAATATTTATTATTTTTGAATCAATATGTTTGCTTTTATCTTTGCAATAAATATTCATCAATTTGGAATAAAAGTTTCTCTAATGCACCTCCTATAAATCTTCTTGAAATCATCTTGTAAAAAAAAAGATTCTTCTAAGACATTTGTAACACATCAATGGAAAGGAGGAGGCGAGAACCGGCTTGATAATATAAATAATATTTAATTAAATAAAAAGACACACATACACATACAGGGCAGCTGCCCATAATTCTCTCTCTCTTGAGCTGCCGTCTTCGGTCGCCTTTATCCCTCGCTCGCCTCATCAGGCTGATTGGGGTCCGGGTGTCCTTAATTCCGTCCGGCCCCACCCTCCTCCGTGCTACAACATTATTTTCTAAAAATGACCCAGTCACAGATAATAGACTTTTTCCCCTCTAGATTTCTCATCCCAGCTCTTTGCGTATTATATAATGCACTATACTCCTTTCGGTGTCATGTCTCAATTCAATGTGTCTGGCTACTCCTGTTGAAATCATTTGCCATCTGCCATCTGCCATTTGCCTACATCCTCACTGAGATTTTTATGGTGGATCTGTCAGCGTTAAAGAGTTTTGAATTGTATGACATTGAAAGGCACTCTCCTCGTCATTTTCCCTCCCTGTCTCTTTTCTCTCTTACTGATAAAAATGAGACTGCATGTTCCAGAGAGAACTCAAAGTACTGATTTCTTTTTGTGGTCTTTATTAATGCGGCACTCTTAAGAGGCTGTTAAGAACTGTCTGGTCTTACTAGTGAGCTGCCTCACTGACCACATACAGTGGGCAGATGCCTTCTGAAGGCCAAAGTATAATTAGTTTTTACACGTCGTACAGTGTGTGTGACACAAATTTAGTCATCAGCATGGTATGCGCAAATAGTCTGGAATGGTCCGTGGAAAAAACTATGTATACCGAGGCTAGGCCATTTTATCTCGGTCAAGCTCTCAGCTCTTTTAAGTATACTTTTTCTGCGAGCTCATACGGATGCATCCGACGTATGCACACTACAACTGTTTTGTGATAATTTCCAACAAATATCAAAGTTAAATTAAAAATCTCCCCATATTGTTTAGATACAGGACGCATCATTTCATCTTTAAATACGGGACTATCCCATATTTTACGGGATGGGTGGCAACTCTACTCGACGGCCATCTTTGGAACGCTCCCGGGCAGGCTAGGAATCTATTTTTTTTATATAAATAAGCGGCATAAATGTACAGCTCCTATCTACTAGAATGTGGAAAGAACAAAATCCTGAAACATTTAAAAACATTTAAAATCAACAGTAAAATCTGAGAATAATGGCATCAAAATTTGTGCTTCTTTAGCTTAGATCACGCTGAAAAACGCTATTTTTCAGGCTGGTTCAGCTAATGCGCATGCAAGTTTTTGAGTTGACTGACTGGCGATGTCTGCATCTAAAATATTATTTTGGGCTCTTTTACTTTTAGTCGAAACAGCCCTACATCTGTTGGGCATTCCAATTTCTCCAAATCATTTTAGTACCAGTGGTCCGTCTCTGGCAAAATAGTTTCTGGTGAGACGTACCTACATGCAGAAAACCGAAGTATACTTTGGCCTTAAAGGGGTCATGACATACTATGGGTCATGACTCTATTTTTTTCATACTCTTCTAGTTTATTTTTTGTTTTTTTTTGCACCAAAACAGTCATAAATTAGTAATCATTTTCCACCCTGTCTCTGACCCTCTGTCTGAAACGCTCGGTTTTAAGCTCTCTGGCCCTTTAAAACTTCAATGTATACGGCCACTGTTATGATTGGCTAACCTCGTGCAGCCCCTCCAATACAGCCATATTTGAAACTCAATCAGAAGAAAATGAACAAGATCTACAACATTATAAAACTAAATTTCAGGGTTTACACATATCTTACACCCAATACATTGCATCCGAATACATTACAACTGTTCACTCAAGCACAGCGGCACGTTAACTATAAAAGTCATGACATTTGAAATATTTGTGAATGAAACTGTTTACTTACGGTTTTGCATCGGGACCAATAGATTTTTTTAACTGCCCCATCTTTAAATATGCTCATTCAATAACAGTTCCTTTGAAAAGCAATCCATGATGATATCAGCCGAAAACACAAATAATCCAAGCTGAAATGTTCTAAAAACATAAAAGTAATACAATCCATGGTGATGTTGGGTGCTTCAACTGGCTTCAAGAGGCCAAAGTAGAGACGCTGGTCTTCACATCTCACACCTTCCGTGTTTGTTTACACACAGAACGGCATGTGTTTCTCCCAGTCATTGGCAGCAGCAGAATGAGATGTGTTTTTAAAAGTTGCGCTTGTACTGCTTTTAAAACGTGGCGCACATCGCCGGAAATGCATCGAAACAATCAAAGATGTCCATCTAGTGCATGTTTACAAAAGACTAACAAATATAAATAGCACAGATGGGTGCAAAATCAGTCCAGGATGCCTTCAAAACAGTAAGAAACAGCACAGCTGTTCTAATTTGACAGCGTGTCTTTTAAAAGCTGCATGAGATGCATGATAATGGTCAAAGCCATTGGTCTAGTGCATGTTAATGTAGAAAAACATTTAAATCCAGATAGGCACATGAAGGTGTCCTGTGTAAGTCCCCTTTAGATGAATCTCCCATGACAGGCCCTCTATCCTCTTCACCTGTGTGACAGACTGAGCACCAGCGGGCGGGGCCAAGGGTGCAATGATGAAAATAGGCATTGATGTCTTGCTGAAGAGGCAGTCATATGCAGATCCTTGTGACATCACAAGTTCCACAAATTCCAAATGAGCCGTTTCTAGAGCTTGGTGTAAATAATGCTCTTTTTCTATTAAGGAGGACATTTTCAGTTCTGAAATTTACAGTATGTTTTTATAGTACAATGACCGCATATGTCAAAAGAAATTTCTCTCAAAACAAGACTTTAAATCTTAAGGAAGTATGCTTGTGAAGTAAATAAATCATCATTTAGGAATGTTTAGATAATTTTACTGGAAAACAAGACAAAAATACTTGTCTTGAAAATAATTTTTTGCAGTGCACGATTGATTGATGTTGCTAAGCTAACAGTGCAATACTCTAATAGGCATAAAACACATAAACCTTCGTTTTCCAAATGACGTGTGAGTTACAATTATTTACATAGGACATCTGAGATTTCATGTGCTGATTCGGATGGGATAAGTCTCTCTATACTGTAGTTTTAACAAGACTGGAATTGTATAATGTCTGCCTTTTCATAAACATAAACAATAACTAAGGAATTACAATGCTGCTGTGCATGTCTGGCCCTGAAGCATTTCCAGTTCCAGTTGCAGCATTTGTTTTAACCCAGAACTGTCAAAGCAAACTAGATCATACTTTTTGAGCCTACCTAAAACAGAACAAATAAGATACTGTGTATGCAAAAACTGAAAATAAACAATGAGGTGTCATTACCAGATGATTTATAAAAACTTTGAGGCAAAAACTTTTTTCAAAGGACATCAAACGTTTACTTTAAGTGACTTATCCAGACGTGTACCATTATCTTCCTGACATCTATACACAAGAAAGGGGATGAAAGCAAATCATAGCTTAGATGCTTACAATTATTTCCTTAGCAGAAAGGCTGGGAATATTTAATTGCTCCCATTAAAATCAATGAAGCTGTTAACTTTGCGAGTGTGTGACTTGCCCAGCCATTCATCATAATGGGAGCATTCTATAAGGTCACTTTTAGAGCCCATAAATAAATACTTTGACTTAACTAGTCAGCTAGACTCTTCCTATCAGCTGTCTTGCTTCACCACTGCGGTCCATGTGTCCATTTGTAGGGGGCTTTTCGTGAATGAAGTGCCTTATGCTATTTTTCTGAATGGGATTGAAAAAAGGTTGGCAAAAAAATCTATAATCATAAAGGATGTGCACCAGGCAGAGCAACAAGACATTTAGCTTTAGTTACGGTACTCAGCGAAGGTCACAACAAATGAGAAGCATTATTGTGAAAAAATGACACAGTCATTTACAAATTACAGACATTCCTATTCAGCAGGGATTAGATTTCTCAGAGGTCCCAGAGTTTGTCAGAAAAACAGTAGGTAATTTGTTGTGTAATTTTTATCATGGTTGTGAGAGAAAAAACACAGACATGTGTAATTCAGATGGGATTATAATAACATAGTATGTCTGTAAACATGAAAACTAGTCTCGTCTGCATAGGGCTATAGAGCACTCAAATATTTTGTGACATAGTACATTTTTATTACACTGAACTTTTTTTTTAGATACTTTTCTGTTTTGAGTGAAATCCATCCATCTTAGGTTGATTTTTTCATGCTACCTTAGAATGGCTTAAACAATGGCTATGTTTGAAATAGCATACTATCATACTACTCTTACTATTGCTGCAGTAAATGGCATGAATATTGTCCACAAAATGCAGATTTTCTGTGCATAGACTACCTGGATGATCTATATATTCACCAAGATGTGCCACAAACAACAGATCAAACTGCGTGGAATCAGAATCCCTTTCCAGGCAAATCAGTCCACTAGCCACCCATCTCGGGAAAGCTCCCTAGCAGCTATTTTCTATGGATACAAGTGGCATACAAGTACAGCTCATATCTACTTGATCTTGGAAAGAACGAAATGTCCAAAACAGTTAGTTAATGTTACAATCAAATAACATATTTCAAATCAGCACTAAAATATGACAATCAATGTCTGTATCTAAAAAGGTGACTGGCTCTTTTACCCTTTCTACATCTGCCATATTGGGTGTTCCAAATTGTCCCATTCATTTTTAATACAAATAGTCCATCTCATGCTAAAAAGTAGAGTTGGGGTACTCGAGTTTGGACTCTTTTAATGGACTTGGACTTGTCACGGACTCGGACTCAAGCCTTTGGGACTCGGGATTTTTTTCCGAGTCCAGCCGAGTCCATCTGCTCAAGCAGATATCAATTATTATAATTTTTTTTATCTTCTGCAGCAGCCGCTGCGAGACGCAAACGGACGCATCAGGGATTTAGGTACACATGCAGCACGCAGAACTGCCCTGCATTGTGCGATTTCCTGTAAATTAACTAGAATCTCTTTCTAACAAGGGATGAGGGACTGCTGCATTATCTGCCTTCCGGAAACTTGGATGTCTGCGGAGATTCCAGACTCAGCCATTGAACCCACGGGGTTCTCCGTGCACCGAGCAGACAGAGTGAAAGACCTCTCAGGTAAAAGCAGAGGTGGTGGTGTATGTTTTATGATCAACAAATCCTGGTGTGATCAGAGGAACGTACATTCTATCAAGTCTTTCTGCTCTCCTGATCTGGAATTTCTCATGCTTCTATGTCGACCATTCTGGCTACCGAGGGAATTCACAACGGTCATTATCACTGCTGTGTACATCCCGCCACAAGCCGACACAGACCGGGCACTCAAGGAACTGTATGGGAGTATAAGTGAGCAGGAAACCGCGCACCCTGAGGCCGCGTTCATTGTGACCGGGGACTTTAATAAAGCCAGTTTCAAATCAGTCGCACAAAAATACCACCAGCACATTAGTTTCAACAAATGAGGGGACTGGGTTTTGGACCATTGCTACTCTCCCTTCTACAATGGCTACAAAGCCCTCCTCTGCCCACCATTTGGCAAATTGGACCACTCTTCCATTCTGCTTTTGCCCGCTTACAGGCAGAAACTGAAACAGGAAGCACCCACCCTCAGAATGATCCAGTGCTGGTCGGACCAATCAGACTCTACGCTACAGGACTGTTTTGATCACACGGACTGGGAGATGTTCCGGTCCACCTCTGATGACGACATCGAGCTTTACGGCGATAGCGTAATGTGTTTCATCAGAAAGTGCGTGGAGGACGTTGTTCCAACCAGAACAACACGGATCTATCCGAACCAGAAGCCATGGATAAATAGCGATGTTCGTGCGGCACTTAATGTGCGGACCTCCGCTTTTAATTCCGGGAACGCGGAGGAGCATAAACAAGCCAGTTATGCCCTCCGCAAAACTATCAGAATAGCAAAACGCCAGTACAGGAACAAGATTGAGGGACAGTTTAACACCACCAACTCTAGGAGCATGTGGCAGGGAATTAACATCATCACGGACTTTAAAGGGAATAAAAACTCCGCCATGAACACCGCTGCCTCTCTCCCGGATGAGCTAAATACTTTTTATGCTCGTTTTGATGGAAATAACACCGCCCTCGTGGAGAGAGCTCTCGCGGCCGAAGCTACAGAGGTTAGTTCACTCTCCGTCTCTGTAGCGGATGTAACCCGATCCTTCCGACGGGTGAATATCCGCAAAGCCGCAGGCCCAGATGGCATTCCAGGCTGCGTCATCAGAGCGTGCGCGAACCAGCTGTCTGGTGTTTTTACGGACATTTTCAACCTTTCCCTCTCTTTGTCTGTAGTCCCCACATGCTTTAAAACATCCACCATTGTGCCTGTTCCAAAGCAATCAAAAATCACTTGCTTAAATGACTGGCGTCCTGTTGCTCTGACCCCCATCATTCAGCAAATGCTTTGAGAGACTAATCAGAGATTACATCTGCTCTGTGCTGCCTCTCTCTCTAGACCCATTGCAGTTTGCTTACCGCAACAACTGCTCCACTGATGATGCCATTGCATCTACTATACACACTGCTCTCTCCCACCTGGAAAAAAAAGAACACTTATGTGAGAATGCTGTTTGTAGACTACAGCTCAGCATTCAACACCATAGTGCCCTCCAAGCTAGATGAGAAACTCCGGGCTCTGGGCTTAAACAGCTCACTGTGCAGCTGGATCCTGGACTTCCTGTCAAGCAGACGCCAGGTGGTTAGAATAGGCAGCAACATCTCCTCATCACTGACCTTCAACACTGGAGCCCCACAGGGCTGTGTTCTCAGCCCACTCTTGTATTCCTTGTACACACATGACTGTGTGGCAACACATAGCTCCAATGCCATCATTAAGTTTGCTGATGACACGACGGTGGTAGGTCTGATCACTGATAATGATGAAACAGCCTACAGAGAAGAGGTGCACACTCTGACACACTGGTGTCAGGAGCACAACCTCTCCCTCAACGTCAGTAAGACAAAAGAGCTTGTGGTGGACTTCAGGAGAAAAGACAGAGAACACAGTCCCATCACCATCAATGGAGCACCAGTGGAGAGAGTCAGCAGCTTCAAGTTCCTGGGTGTCCACATCACCGAGGAACTCACATGGTCCATCCACACTGAAGTCGTTGTGAAGAAGGCTCATCAGCGCCTCTTCTTTCTGAGACGGCTGAGGAAGTTTGGAATGAACCGCCACATTCTCACACGGTTCTACACCTGCACTGTAGAGAGCATCCTGACTGGCTGCATCTCCGCCTGGTACGGCAATAGCACAGCCCACAACCGCAAAGCACTGCAAAGGGTGGTGCGAACTGCCAGACACATCATCGGAGGTGAGCTTCCCTCCCTCTAGGACATATATACCAGGCGGTGTGTGAAAAAAGCTCAGAGGATCATCAGAGACTCCAGCCACCCGAGCCATGGGCTGTTCTCACTGCTACCATCAGGCAGGCGGTATCGCAGCATCAGGACCCGCACCAGCCGACTCCATGATAGCTTCTTCCCCCAAGCAATCAGACTTTTGAACTCTTGATCTCCCACGATCAAAATACATCAGCACTACACTTTATTACTCTTACTCTTATATCTCACACCGGACTGTCATAAATTATATTATTATTATATTATATTCTCTCTTAACAACTTACTATCAACCGACAGCCTGAATGTCAATACAGTACAATAAAACCTACTGTACATTCTATACATACTATATATACTTTTTTTTTTTGAATAATGTGTATCTATATTGTGTGTATTGTATACTGTACAGTGTATGTTATTATTTGTATATTGTGTTGTGTGTAATTATGTGTATATTAGACTTTAAATTGTGCTGTGTTAATTTTATGTTATTGTAAATTGGTATAAGTCTCATCTCTGTCACGACTGCTATGTTGATCGAAACTGCACCCAAGAATTTCACACACCATTGCACTTGTGTTAATGGCTGTGTGACAATAAAAGTGATTTGATTTTTGATTTTGATTTGATTTGACTCAGACTCGACTAAGGTGGACTCGAACCCAACACTACTAAAATGTCACATGTATACCACAATGCAAAGAACTCAACTTGACTTTCCATTTCCAGAGTGATGGATGAGCTGAAAGCAATGTTTAAAACAAAATTGGATTAAAATCTAAACTTTTGTTTTCTTTTAACTGCCAACACTATAACTGGACACCACTCGCTGAATTAAACATGCCATGTGATGAGGTCTTGTTATAGCAAGGTAGCATACTACTGTTTGAATATAGTGTATACTGTGGGTATTCAGTAAGTAGTAAGCTATATTTCATTCTAAAGTACATAGTCAAGGTATCTTAGAAGGCAGCATATTTAAAATGTCTACCCTTTCGAACAGCCTTCGCATCAGAAATGCACCATTGATGAAGCTCACTAGGTTTGGAATAGAGCAGTACTGACTGGCATCTGTCTTGTTCTATAAAATAGACTCTTTTACACTGATCTCTCAAGTGCGTAGTTGTTTCATTGAAATGTGTTTTAATTATACATTGTCTCTTCATTCCCACCCGTTTAATGATCATTGATTCTTTGACAGAGTAGGAGAAGTCATGCTCTGCTTCTCTTATTGATGTCTTAGATTGCCCTCTACATTTGAGAGAAAGCGAGGTGTCCAGCAGTAAAAGAGTTTTGCTCAGAGTTGCATGGCTTGGCTTCTGCAGAAACTGTGATACAACCGTCAGCACCTTCTTTCCCACATGTGTATATACTATAAATGCTAAAGGTCCTCCAACAGTTGTTCAGAGAGATTAATAGAGGCTCGCAGCCATGCACATTAATGAATCTATGACAGAGTGTTCTGTTCGGAGGAGATTGCCAAGAGAAAGTCAAGTTAGATTAATTGTACAGTACATGACTACTTTGTCTAAGATTAAGAACATTAGTTCTATCAGGAAGACTCGCAGACTTGAGTGAAATTTAAGATGATATTTATTTGATGAATATAAAATGAAATGTAATGTCTCTCTTTGGTGTAAGCCCCGTCTGGCGGTCCGAAGAAGTTGTACTCGGAACCGTCATATCCTGCTGGAGATAGGAGGCAGGGGCGAGGAGCCTACCCCCGTGGAGGACGGGACTCAACTGGTGGTGGTGGGGTGGTGGAGGTTGCTGTGTTAGCACACTGAAACAGCAATGTGATAGATTGTGAGCAGACTTATAAAGCACTGGCTTACATGTGATTGGCTAGGAGTTACCTAGCTAATGGTGTGATGATGTACAGCTGCTAGTCTTCCCGCTAGAACTACGCTGTGCTTACATGTACTCTGATTTTCACCCAAATACTGTAACCTCCAAGCTTTGATGGTAGCAGTCTCTGGGGCTGTTCCAAAGACAAATGAGCTTCCTCGCTGCCTCCTGCCTATATAGGCAGCTGCCTTCTATGGCAGCATCCTAACTGAATTGAATAAGTGACCAATTTTGGAACGCACTACATTGGCAGCAACTCCACGAGGCATTATAATAGCGCTCTTCACGTGCTGCCATGGTAGACTTGACTCACAATTGATTTAAAAACAGATGACGCGAGAGGAATGATGCAATACTCTAATAAGCATAAATATACATGGCACACACATTTTGGGTAAAACAATTATTTGCTATTATTTTAAACTATTTTATTGATATTTTTCAGTACTGAATGGATTATATAAGTACATTTACAGTCAACAGTTCTCTTGCATTGTCCGGCATCTTGGATTTATTTTTCAACTGACCTCATCACGGAGCATTTTGTCTTTCAGGGGAATGATACATAACATGGTCCCTTAGACTTTTGACAAAATGGGGTATCTTTGGAGACAGCATAATTAAGTTATCAATTATTTGGATCAGCCTTTGCATCAAGGGTGTGCCTATGATGCCTTAAAATGCTGTTTCTAGAGGCAGCTCACCATGTTTTGGAACAGACCCACTGAATTATTTCAGTTTGTATGTGTTTGTGTGTTCTTCATAGGGAAACACTGTACAAAAGGAGGATGTTTTTGTTGCTGTTAAAACATGTCAGAAATTCCACACTGATAGAGGTGGCATTAGTGTGTGACCTGCTCCATGGGAATTTCCCAGGAAATAAGATCACAGGGCTATTTTAGAGCTGTTACATAGTGTTTCATCAGTGGTTCAACCTTCTATACAAAATGCATTGGTTAAACCGGCTTTATCAGTGAAGTAATTCCTATCACAGTTAAATGGGCAGAGACAATTATGAATGAAGCATTTGTTGGTTGTTTTCCCCAAAAACACTGTGGAGCTTTCAAAGCTTTGTTTTGGATTTTTTAGCAGTATGCCATTCCAACGACTGGCTAATGATGTAAGTTTGGGTCAGGACTACCTGTTTGTTCGAAAAATGGAAGATGGGGTAGGTTGGGAAATCCATTTGGTGCTAATGGTGCAGAAATTATACACTTCACCTTTAAGTTGATGCCTCATCATTGACATCTATATGTTATTATGGGGATTTAATAACATATAGATGTCAATGTTAATATACTGTATATGATATGAGCAACAGGGTGTTTTGGAAGAGTTAATCATTTTGTTAATCATAATCATCTTGATTAAATATAAAGCCCATATAATTTAAATTAGCACAAAAAGAGACCATCAAACAATTGCATCAGGAGCATTACAGAAAGACAATGATAGAAGAGAAAACTGAAACTGCCAGTCACGTTGAGACATGGCCCAAATGCTGCTTATGTCAGTCAGTGATAATGAATTGATTATATTAAGTAGACACACCAAGTTCCATCATGGCTTAGCTGAAACTTTGTACTCTCGAAGTTCTCACAGTCAGTCAATAAACTCCCTCTCCAACTGTCCACTGCCTTCTCTAGTCTCAAAGTGCTGTATAATACGACAGGTATAAATGCTGTTTTATATTCCTGGAGCCATTTTGCAGCTGGCCAGCCATAATTGCACCAATTTGCATGATTATGTTTAGAGTTGGATTTTAAAAACAGCCTCACTGCAGTATACATTTTTTTTATGTCATTAAAAAGATCATATAAATATCAATTAAGATATAAATCATTCCCTCAAAGTTCCACTGCACATGCACTGCAGTATTTATTTTTAGTTAAAAGTATAGTTCTCCCAAAAATTTGCATACCCTCATGTTGTTTCAAACCTGTCTGAATTTGTCATTTCACATCTGTGGAACACTCAAGAAGTCATGCGTTTTTTTAACAATATGAGGTTGAGAAAATGATAACATAATTTTCATTTCTGAGTGAACTAACCCTTTAAGATATTAAGTTTATTTGATGCATCAAGTCACTGAAGTCGTTGCAAGCCACTCACATCCTGAGCGACCTCAACGGCGCAGCGGACGCGCTGTCGCGGCAGGTCACGCGGCAGGGAGAGTGGTGATTCGGCCAAGCGCAGGTAGACCTGTTTGCTTCCCAGGAATCCTCCCACTGCCCGCTCTGGTACGCCCTGACCAAGGCTCCCTTCGGCACAGATGCGCTGGCACACAGCTGGCCCCGGGGGCTGCACAAGTATGCGTTTCCCCCAGTGAGCCTGCTTGCACAGACCTTGTGCAAGGTCAGGGAGGACGAGGAGCAGGTCATCCTGGTGGCACCTTACTGGCCCACCCAGACTTTGTTCTCGGAGCTCACACTCCTCGCAACAGCCCCTCCCTGGTGAGTTCCCCTGAGGGAGGACCTCCTCTCTCAGGGACGGGGCACCATCTGGCACCCGCGACCAGACCTCTGGAAGACCTGTGGAAGACCTAAGTGACCAACCACCAGCAGTGGTAGACATGATCACTCAGGCCAGGGCTCCCTCTACAAGGTGCCTGTATGCCTTGAAGTGGTGTTTGTTCACTAAGTGGTGTTCTTCCTAACGTGAAGACCCCCAGAGGTGCGCAGTCGGGTCTGTGCTTTCCTTCCTGCAGGAGAGGCTGTATGTGGCCACTATAGCGGCACACCACGACGCAGTAAATGGTAAGTCCCTCAGGAAGCACAACCTGATCAGCAGGTTCCTTAGAGGCGCGAGGAGGCTGAATCCTCCCAGGCCGCACCTCATTCCCTCATGGGATCTCCCTGTGGTCCAGCGGAGCCTGCAGAGAGCCCCGTTTGAGCCCCTAGAGTCAGTTGAGCTAAAGGCGCTCTCATTGAAGACTGCCCTCCTGACTGCGCTCACTCTATCAAGAGGGTTGGGGACCTGTAGTCATTCTTTGTCAGTGACACCTGCCTGGAATTTGGTCCTGTGTATTCTCACGTGATCCTGAGACCCCGACTGGGCTATGTGCCCAAGGTTCCAACGACCCCGTTTAGGGATCAGATGGTGAACCTGTAAGCACTGCCCCAGGAGGAGGCAGACCCAGCCTTGTCATTGCTGTGTCTGGTGCGTGCTTTTCGCATCTACTTGGATCGCACGCAGAGCTTTAGGTGCTCTTAGCAGCTCTTTGTCTGCTTCTGAGGCCAGCGGAAAGGGAGGGTTGTCTCCAAACAGAGGATCGCCCACTGGGTCGTTGACGCCATCGCTTTGGCATACCAGGCCCAGGGCGTGCCGCCCCCTTGGGGCTTCGAACACACTCCACCAGGAGTGTGGCGGCCTCCTGGATCCTGACCAATGGTGCCTCTTTAGCAGACATCTGTAGGGCTGGGCAACACCCAATGCATTCGCAAGATTCTACAGTCTCTGGGTTGAGCCGGTTTAGTCCCGTGTGTTGTCAGGTATGAACAAGTAGGTATGCGGGGCAACTGGTCGGGTGTACCGCTTGCGTACAGCGCTTTTCCCCTCCTGGAAGGGAGGATGTGCACTTTTCTCCCCCCAGCCGAGTTCATGAGACTGTGGACCCTGGATGTCCTTCCTCCTTAGCCCTTTGGCAGGCGAATCCAGCGGAGAAATTCGATGCCGGCCCAGTACGTGTGCTAGTAGACCCTGTACTGGGGTTGGTGCTCCACATGCGCTGGCTTCCTGGGAGTAACCCCATGTGATATATCTTCCATGGTACGGTTTCACTGTTGGTAAACCCGCGTCTTCCTTGGGCAGAGTTCCCTCTGCCACCGGTCGCCACGTTTGTAGAGCTCCATCCCCTCCGGGTAGGACCTACCACGGGGACATCCTCCACATGCGATACTGCCGGTCAGTAAGTCCATGTGACTTCGGGCAGGGTGTGGTCTCCGCTGTGTCTTTCCCCTTGGGAAAGGACACCCCCCGATGCAGATGCTTATGGCCCCAGCTGAACGATTTCCACTTTTTGGGGAGAAAAAATAAGAGGCCACAGCTGGTGCGGCCTGTCCACATTATGGGCAGTCGGCTTGTCCCTGAGGTGCGGGAGACTGTACGATGCTCGTGGAGCATTGGGGGAGGTTACGTGAGGGCCGGGTGCGCTTGCTATGAGGCACGCAGTGGCTTGCCCGCACCTGCACCGCCAATCCACGTAACACAGTTCAGCTAGTTGTGGTGTTTCGTATAGGGACCCCTAGTGTCACTATATCGACACAATGTCGAGTGAGTGACAGAGAGGGAACATGTTGGTTACTGTCGTAACCTCCGTTCCCTGTTGGAGGGAACAAGATATTGTGTCCCTCTTGCCACAACACTGAACTACCCGCTGAAATGGCCGGGACCCTGTCTCGGCTCCTCAGCACAAAACCTGAATGAGTGGTTGCGAGCCAGCTCCTTTTATACCCGTATGTCAATTCTCATTGGCCTTTTCTCAAGGATCAGAGGTGTTTGGGGCTCCCAAGAGCGACCCCTTATCTCTAACACCTATCTCTCATTATAGTGATGGCAGAGGGAGACTTATCAAGGCACGCCAGACATCAGAGGGAGAGAGTGACCGACTACCCTACAGCCAAACACAGAGTGTTTGGCTGTTATTTTGAAATCATTTAGTTTGTTTTGACGGTTCTGACTCCTCCATTGCTCGATCAAAGAGATCTGATACATTAATATATAAAGTCACTTAACCTCAGTTTTTGCAGCAACCCCCTTTAAAAAAATTATTTTTTATTTGACAGATTGCTCCTCTCCCAGCCTCTCAAATGTTTGTATTCTCCAGGTCACAAAGACCTTTTTAGGATTGAATTAACATTAGCCAAGATTTATATGTTCTGTAATAGTATTGTTCATTATTAGTTTGTGTTAACTAATGCAGTTAACTAATGTTAACACATTTTTTCTATATTGAATATACATTTTTCTAGTTATACTCTGCTCTTAAATATTTCATGAGCTAAATATTGCTTTTATGTAGCGTAAATATTATTCACAGCCATATCATATGACTATCTAATTTAGGAGTGAATCATTCTTTTGAGTTGGTTGCTTTATATGAAACAGTGGAACCATTTCACAGCCTGAATGATTAATTAAATCAGATGTGTAATTTTTTTCGATGTTAAAATACTTTCACCTATCCTTTCATAAAATGAAGAGATAACTCTATGTAAGACATTAGGAGGCTGATTTTCCCGAAAAGTGTAAACACAGTGACTCTTTAGCTGTTTTTTTAAAAACAATGTTTTAACTGCCAGTCCAGCCCGATACAGCAACGCTGACTCAACCAATCTGTCTGAATTCGAATCATTTTTAAACATCCTATCTAGTAATTAAAGCAAATGGAAAAGTTATGGATATTCACTGCATACTCATACATACTCAAAGCACAGAAAATGACAAGGTGCTTTCATGTCTTGAATCATTTCTTTCACTTTTTTAATCACTTATCATTTCTTCTTGTCTTTACTGATTTGCTGTGGTATGCAAAATATGCTGTGGTTTACATTATGGAAAACAGTCCAATGTCAAACTTTGTAAAGTCAGAGGAATGGAAGCCTATGAGATCATTCTCGTAGAGAACTTATGGTAAGCATTACGCCATCCATTCATTACATTTTGGCATCTCATTACATTTACATTACATTTATGCATTTGGCAGACACTTTTATCCAAAGCGACTTACAGTGTACTTATTACAGGGACAATCCCCCTGGAGCAACCTGGAGTTAAGTGCCTTGCTCCAGGTCAGCCTTCTGACTACCAGTTCTGATTACCAGTTATGTGCTTTAGTCCACTATGCCACCACCACACCTTATCCAATCACGATCTAGCCTATGCCATGTAAGGTACCACAGCTGTCTCTCATTGTTTGTTATGCTGTGTTGCTGTCATCCACCGCCACCCCAACACCACCAGTTTAGTTCCCGTCTGCTGTAAGGGGTCAGCTCCTCTCCCCTGCCGTCATTGCCTGTGAGAATCCTGATGCTGAACAGTAGGACAGGGCTTACGCCAGGGGAACCTTATCTATCATTTACTCATGTTATTCCAGACTTCGAGTTCTCTGAAAGAATGTTTTTATTCATAGCCTGACAGGCAGTAAGCTTAATGGACTAGGCATTTATTGCATCTTATCGAATGTCATCAGTTAACTCATCACAGTAAATATTGCTTTATGCTTTCCATTTTCCTCTGCTGTTTACACAGACTTGTTAATGGACTTTTGATTGACAAGCTCGCTTTATAAACAGAAATAATAAACAGCATATTTTCATGCCTTTAGTGTGTTGAGTTAGGTTGACTCATCACTGTAAACACATACATATTCATTTTTAAAGGCTATTCTTGGAATACAGTGGCTTTAGTTAAATGGATATTTCCAAGTTAAATACAAAGTTGAGGCATCCCTGTGAATGGGTTGAATACCACATGTAGTAATTTGAATAAACCTGAATAAGCTTACGATGGGAGTCTATGGGGCATACAACAGGTTCCCATATCCTTTCTTTTTTTACAAACTGAGGTTTATATGAGGTATATTCCAAGACCTATGAAGACATACATGTATAACTTTCAAATATCACAGATTTCAATATGGCTTAAGAGGTCCTTATTTATAGAACTGTTGTATAAACCTAATATCAAGCTCGCAAACATGCTATTGTACTGCATATCAAATCTTGATTATGCAATATTGCTAACCAACTCCATGAATTGATTTGACAAGCTCAGTTTTACTTCCTGTGTTGATGCATTTCCTGTTGAAACAGGAAGTTGGGGCGGGACACAAAGGGCAGGTGGTTTGAGGGGGAGGGACATTCTCGTTCTAGAGAGCATTTGATTGGACAAAACGAGTAAGTGCAGGGTGAGTCATAAATATTTTTTGTCCATGTTCCCATAAGAGAGAGACTGTACATTTGTGTGGTGTACCCTGGGTTGTGAATGTGTAATTTTCTAAGAGTAAATTCAGTACATTTTTAGGAGTGGGGGAGCGTGGAGCACAAACTAACGCAGGGCTAGTTGTAACACACGTGGTTTAAACGTTTCCACACATGCTGGTAAGACAAAACTTCCTTTGTTTACTTGTTGCCATATCAACACTGTGTAGATAAAAAATTGCAGAAAAATTCAAAGAATTTTGGAAGATATCACCAAAAGTTTATTTTAAAGTAGCAAAAGTAAAATTTCACATGAAAGTAAATTTTCATCTCTGTTTTTAATGTTTATTTAAAATGAGGCAAACTTGGTATCATTTTAATCTCCAATCTTTTAGCTAGCATCTTATATAGTCTTTTAATTCTCAGATAGCCAGCAGAAGTGACCGGCCAGGTTTAAATCCCAGTTGTGCCTATGGGGCACGTTGTAACACTGCATTACAATGTGCCCCAATTACAAAACACTATATGCAATGCTATGCAGTCAGATATACCATTTACATAATTCCCCTTAATGCATGTGTGTGTGTTTTGGCATCAATCCATACATTATTTCGGTCAATGCTGTGGCTTTGTTGTGTATTTATTGTCAGGTGTCAAAATTATTGCTATATTATATATAACAAAGTCAATAAATGGCTTTTATTGACATGAACATTTTGTTTATCTTCTAGGCTTTGTAATTACATCAGATACAGTTGTTAGAGGGGGAGTTATATGCTGTTATATGGTCTTGTTACAATGTGTCCTGCCTATGGGTCACATTGTAACATTTCACTTTCTTTTTTTCGAGGTAGATTGCGAAAAAAGTATACACTGTATTCATGAAACAAGACCACATATGTGTAATAGGTACGTGTGAAATTAATGTGAAAAAAGAAAAATACATAGAACCCCAAGTACTTTACGCAAACTTAAGAAAAAAGTGTTAGTTTGTGCCCCGTTCTCCCCTACACTAACATATAGATGGCTTCAAAGTAAACAGACATGAACGAAAAGCCACAAAACCTCCATTTTGATTTTTTGAGCACTGAGATTTTCTTGATTCCTGGAGCCTCTGATGTTCCAAGGACTTTCAGGATAAAATTGCTGTGGAATGTTATGGAACATATGGGGAGAGGCAATATGAAAATCAATACATGAGCAGTCATTAACAGCTGGTAGGTCATTCATGGGATTCGGTAATATTTCAACTTTATTTCAATTTTTCTGGACTACATTTGATTAATTGTCTGAATACTCCAAAACATAAGGCACATATTAAACCTCCAATAAATCATATTTTCCCACATCAGGCATCAAATCCCTTTTATTATTTAAAAAAAGAAAAGTCTGATTTGGACACCTTTTTTCTCAACCCCATCACAGACATAATGGAAGTGGTTTGAAAATGATTATACACAATACTTGTTATAAAATAAGCATCTACCTGCTGCTAATGTGTCCCTCATACAAATTTAATGTTTACAATTATACAGTTTATGACAGTTTTCTTATTTTTATGTGATAAAGCTTCAAGTCAAATTGTGTGTCTGTGGCCTCATTGTTTTTTTGTTAAAAATATATTAAATTCAGATATTTAACTAAAACCCCACCTTTTTTGAGCTAGCCCTTAACGTGTCAGGCTGTGCTTAGGAAACAATATATTGATTTTTAATTGTGTTCTCATTTTAATTATTAAATATTATCACTTTTAGCTCAACCCTGTCACAACTCTCCAACCACTAGTCGATTTGCACCCACATATTTTTGACATCATGTTTCATTCAAGTAAATATATAGAATTTGTAATATATAATACATGGACTATTCCATATTTTTGTTAAAATATTCATAATTGTACTGAATAACTCAACCCTGTCACAGGTTTACAGTAAAGAAATGTGATAGTGTTGAGTGTGATGGAGTTATGGATTTTTTATATCTTAATTTCATGTGATGGGGTTGAGTTGTTGAGCTTGACCATACCCATCTTACTATAATACACTTCAAAATATGAATACAGGTTATTATATTTCTTACCTGTTTCTGTACCATGCTGTTGTCACTTCTGATTAATAATGTCACATATGGGCAGAACTAACATTTTTATGGGCTGAAAATGATTTGCGTGACGGGGTTGAGTTCAGACTGAGGTACAAACCTTTATAGCCTGTTTTTATAAACAAAAACTCATGATTTTTTTTTTTTTTTTTTTGTAAAATATCTTTCTCAGCAAAGGAACACAAATAAATCTTTACATTAATGACAAAAATTATAGACAGTGTGCACTTTTTTTCCTAGGTGCAAATTCAGTGAAGTTGCTTTTGCTTGATTTAAGATAGAAAGAAGACATTCGCTAACACTACAAATTGGGTGTATTAATAAGCATTAATTCATGCTTAACTAATGCACAGATAATATTGAGTTAATGTAAGACTCATGATTAACTAAGCCATTCATTAATGATTGCCACATCAGCAACTAATAAAGATTCTGTCTGATATGGGGGACGAAACCTGCAAAAATAATAAATAAATAAATAAATGTAATAATAAGAAAATAAATAAAGGAATAAATGTCTTGATAAAACAAATATAATTAGTTTTTATATAAATTTATTCCTGAATTTATTTTTGTATTACTTTTTTTCCTTTATTTATTATTTTTTGTTTTTATTTAAATTTTTATTCTTTTAAACTTTTTTATTCTTTCATTTATTTATTTTGTATTTTTATATTTATTTATGCATTCATTTATTTTTATATTTATTTATAAAACATGTATTTATTTCCATATTTATATATTCCCACATTTATTTATTTTTGTATTTATTCTTACATTTCTGTCTCTTGTATGCGGGCTGGTCCTGCTTACCATTGGTTTATCGTAGATTGAAACGTGTGCTCGATTACTCTTGACTTGTTTTGATGTGACGTCAGGTCACACCCATATCACGTGAAAACTATGGCTGACGCTTCACATATATCTAGAGAGTTGCGTAACTTAGCGAATGAAGTCGATAACCACGCATCAAATGACTATGTTTTATTTAGAGTAGAGGTGCTTATTGATGTTTTAGGAGAGCTGTATGCCGGTATGAATGCCGAAGCACATCCTGGATTGTTAGACTCTCTGCAAAATATTTCCCTGCATATTCAAAATCTGTGTGAGTCAGAGGGTGCTAAGGTGGGAAGTCCATCTTATTTGCTTCCGATAAGTACTATTGAAACTTATCTCTCAATGGGTCAAACTGCTGGAAACATTGCAAAGTTGTTTGGTGTATGTGAAAGAACTATTCGTAACAGGAATTACACAGCATGGTTTAAGGTAAGCTGCTCCTATTAGCTTTATGTAGCCTTTTTAACTTTCAAATGTACTAGTGTTGATCTCTTGTGTTGTGTGGTTGATAACGAGTTTGTGATTTATTCTCTTAGAGTAAGCGACCTGTTCTAAACTTTGGAAGACGCTGAACTGGATGCTGTGGTAGAAGATATACTAAAACATCATCCCAATTCTGGGTATAAAATGATGGTTGGACAACTCACTGCACAGGGCATTCATGTACAGAGTAAGGCACATTTTATACCTTGACATATTTGCATCCTTGAATACAAGGTAAATACAAAGGATATAGTATAGAAATGAACTCAAAGATAGGAATATTTAATCTGCATATATTGGTGAATTTTATTTTTGTAGGGCGACGTGTTCAAGAATCCATGCGACGCGTGGATCCTCAGAGTGTCTTAATGCGCAGTCTTCAGCTGAACCCTCGGAGGTGTAGAAAATACACTGTCCCTGCACCCAACAGTTTATGGCACATCGATGGTAACCATAAGCTAATAAGGTATGCTGACAGTAATAGAAATTATTGAAGCTTTAATCACGGTCAGCTGAATGTGTTTTCCTATGTCAGACTGAAGAGGAAAGGTCTGTCAGTTGACCAAAAGAAAATGAAAGCAAAAAGATGTGTAATTGGTGGTAGTAATTGCAGCTCAAGATGTTTTGTCACTCTGGCTTCCTCAGTTGAAAGTGGAGCTTCCTCAGCATTACATTTCATCACACACATGTAGACTACAAGTGTGAATTTGTTGGGGTTAGTTTGAAAGGACTGTGTTGTAAGAAGCTGACAATCACACCTATCCTCTCTGGGCAAAATCCTCACTTCACTGTCTTAGAACGTGTGAAGTTGAATGTTGTCTTTGAAGGATCTTCCTTGTGAACCTAAATCTGCAATGACTCTTACCATTATGAGTTGTTATATGACTATTACTTGATGATTATTATTAAGTCATTGGGTAATGTCATGTGATGTCATTGTGTGTGTTAAGATGTAATGCTGGGGAAGCTCCACCATCAGTTCATCCATTTGACTAGAACGTTTTTGTAGATTTATTCTACCATGACCTGGATAACTGAGAATTTTCACAAACATAATTGGTGGGATATGAGCAGATTTTCCAAACTTTGTTGTTGTTCATTGCATCAATAATTATGTAAATGTTATGGTATTAAGTATGTGATATACTTTCATGGCTCTTTTAATTTACTTTAGAAAGTAGGATGTGTTTTATCTCATCACTCAAAAGGCTAGTTGTTAATATTGTTGCTGGTTTTAGTCTGAAATTCATTTTCCTATATCTGTTCCAGGTGGCGTATTGTGGTTCACGGTGGCATTGATGGCTTTAGTCTTCTAATCGTGTACTTAAAAGCTGCCACCAATAATAAAGCTGCTACAGTCCTGACAAGCTTTTTAGAAGGTGTCAGACTGTATGATGTGCCATCATGTGTAAGATCAGATAAAGGTGGGGAGAATATAGATGTTGCTCGCTTCATGGTGTCCACCAGAGGAGAGAATAGAAACTCACACATCACAGGGAGGAGTGTCCATAATCAAAGGTATACAGTGCCTTGCAAAAAAATCAGGATTTTTATTGCAAACTCATCTGATCTACGAGTACTTTTTTTAAAGCCAAAATTAAAGGGGGGCCTGGGTAGCTCAGTCTGCAAAGACGGTTGGCTACCATTGAATCCTGATGTAATGAGTGACTGCAGTCAGGCTTCCTAAGCAACCAAACTGGCTCAGTTGCTAGGGAGGGAAGAGTAACAGGGGTTACCATCCTCGTGGTCACGATGACGGTTCTCATCCACAGCAGGGCGCGTGGTGAGCTGTATGCAGAATCGTGGGGAATGGCATGAGCCTCCACACGCGCCAAGTCTCCACGGTGATGCGCCCAGTGAAACACATGAAAAAATGCACGGATTGACAGACTCGGAACCGGAGGTAACCGAGGGCTGTCCCCCGCCACCTGGACTCTGGGGGTAGAGCAACCACACCACCACGAGGACATGGAGAGCATTGGGAATTGGGCATTCCAAATTGGATGAAAAAGGGAAAAAGCAATAAAAATTGCCAAAATTAAAGATATTTGAGTAGACATTTAAAAGAAAAGAAAAAACTGAAATATGCCTTTTGCATAAATATTCATACCCCTCATAGGAATATTTAGTCAGGCCACCTTTTGCTGTAATAACAGCTTTAAATGTTTTGGGGCAAGTATCCACCAGCTTTGCACACAGGCTGGGAGTTTTGTTCATTCTTCTTGGCAGAGTGGTACAGGTTGTTTGGGTGATGCTTGTGGACTGCAATTTTCAAATAGTGCCACAGATTCTCAATAGAATTCAAGTGTTGCTTTTGCCTTGTGCTTGGGATCTTTGATGGAGCAAAATACAGGGCAATACTGAAACTTTTCTGCTAAAAGGCTGAAACTTGGGAGAAATTTCACCTTTCAGCAGGACACTGATCCCAAGCACAAAGCAAAAGCAACATAGGAATTACTCGAGAACAAAAAGGTGAATACCCTACAGTGGCCCAAAGTCCTAATCTCAATCCTGTTGAGAATTTATTTGAAAATTTCACTCCACCCAACCAACCTGAACCACCTGGAGCAAATCTGCCAAGGAATGGACAAAACTTACTCTTAGCCTGTTTGTAAAATGTTTAAAACTGTTATTACAGCAAAAGGCGGCCCGACTAAATATTAATATAAGGGGTATGAATATTTACACTATGCAATCAGCATATTTAATGTAAAAAAAAAAAATTTATATTGTAGGAGCCATATTTTAAAGTTTAACTGGTAAGCGTTCACATAATTTCAATACAAGGATAACATGTTAGAATATGGAAAGCAGGAAATTTGAAAGATGGTATGTTTATTCACTTGGAACACAATGAAGACAGACATTATTTTAAAGACGCTGAATGCATGGACACTTTCTGCACATGTTAATACGTGCTCACTCCTGTTACCAAGCCACCTCTGGCTTTTTTGAAAAGTCATTACAAATATCTACTCAGATATCTTTAATTTTGGCTTTAAAAATTTACTCATAGAGCTGAGTTTACAATAAAAAAGATAAATAATTTTGCAAGGCACTGTGTATGTGTGTGTATACATACAGTACTGTGGAAAAAGTATTTGCCCCTTCCTGATGTCTTTTATTTATCTGTACTGTAGATCTCTTACAAAATTTTCAGATCTTCAAATGTGTGAAAAGTATTTGTCCCCTTAGTTACTAAATCCCCAAATGTCTGTAAAATAGATTACTTTTTTATTTACATTTCAGGTTATGGAAGCCCCATTTCAGGCACAACATTGTAAATTTTGTCAAGGTCCTTGTTTCCAGGTTAAATATTTTAGTATTTTGGCTCTTTTACTGTGTTAGGATCGAAAGGTTGTGGAGAGATTTTTATGCTGGTGTGCTTGATCTCTTCTATACAATCTTCACCAACCTTGAGAATGAAGGGCTTCTGAATCCAGATGATGAAATGCATCTCTATGTGCTCCACCGGTGCTTCATGCCACACGTACAGAAACACCTTCAGTACTTTCAGGATGGCTGGAACCACCACAAGTTGCGGACCGAAGGAAACCGGTCACCAATACAGCTCTGGGAAAGTCATCAAACTGAGGCACTGCAAGACCCTAACCAGGTATTTATATCAGAGCTGATTAGGAAATACACTGACATATGAATTAACGTGTAATAATTGCCAATGTACATGCATTGTAAATGTTAAGGTTAAGATTGCTATTTATTTAGTTCTTTGTAGGTGAGCCTCATTTTTAATCACATGTAGCTTTTTATTGTAATACAGTAATCTTTAAGTACTGTATGGTTTGCTTTAAAAAAAAATTTGCCTAAAGATTAATGACTAAAGAGCTCTGGTATTAGGACAGACAGGTTTGTTTGGATAATTTGTTAAATTAAAACTTTTAATTATCAGTCGTCTATTACAGGTAGATGCCATGCAATATGGCATTGACTGGACAGGGCCATGTGGTCATCACGAACCCGATGTAGTGATCCCTGAAGTACAAATGCCACATCAACTTACACAGCAGGATGCTGAGAGGTTCCCAGACCCAGATGTCCCTCTGGCTGATGTGTTGGGGGTCTACAGAGAGACTGTAGCTTTATTATCAGAAATGATAGAGTAGCACAAATATACAGCATCTACAAGAGAATTTTGTTTTAATTTTTAGGGGTTGTGTTTTGCTCATGTTATATTCAATTATTTAGCCTCTCTGTATTTTTATCAAAATTGTTTAAACACTGGCATGCTTGATGTACTAGTACTTACAAATTCAGTTATGCTAATGCTATAAAACAATCCAAAACCTATAATCAGTGAACAGCCGTACACGTTCAGCTTAAAACTTTTATTCAACTTGTTAACTTTTATAATGCTGGCTTTGAATAGCCACACCATCTTTGTAGTGCACTGAGGTCAGTAAATGTTTCAAATAACTTTTTAACCAAAGGTTAGTTTGGTATAACTTTTTTGCAATTAACATTTTTATTGATTCATATACACATGACAGTGGAAAAAACTCAACACATATATAAAGAATCAACATTTTACATTTAAACCCTACTAATACAATCCCACCCTGACCCCTAACGAACACCCCTGTGGTCCCACATAACACAAACAATCCCAAAAAAAACAAAAATTATATATATATATATATATATATATATATATATATATATATATATATATATATATATATATATTATGCACACAAATAAATAAATAATATAATAATAAACATACATGATTAAACTAAACTACACTCTCCACATCCCCTCCCCGAGAGTCCCCCAAAAAACCTAAATATTTGTCCCATTTTTTAGCAATTAAGTCCCTAAACCCCAGCCTTCCACTTACCGCCTCTTCAAATGCAGATACCCTCCCCATTTCCACACACCACTCCGAAATAGTGGGTGCTCCACTTGACTTCCAACCCCTTAAAATTACTTGCCTGCCGATCATGAGACTGGTCAGAACCCAAATTTTTATGTGATTATCCCCTAAATGCATGACCGCCCCATCACCCAAAATACATAGTCTGGGACAAAGCAAAACCTGAGTGTTCAAAACATCACACAAATACCTCTGAACCCTCAACCAAAACTCCTGGATCTTAACACACCCCCAAAAGACATGGGTAGTGTCTCCAACTTCTGATTGGCATCGCCAGCAAGTGGGTGTGTCTTTAAGACCAAGCCTATATAATCTAGAGGGGGTCCAATAAAATCTATGTAAAAACCCTTGCATCTCTAGATACAGACTTGACATTTTTAAGAATCTTAGTCCACACTCCATCCTCCAATACCAAATTCAAATCTTTTTCCCATACTCTCTTGAGAGAAGTCAAGGCTCCATCTCCCAGACTCTGAATTAGTAGGGAGTAATACACTGATGCTTCATGTCCTTTTCCAAAAGCAGCAATCACCTCTCCCAAAGCACCTGCCACTTTAGGGGGGTGCGTGCCACTCCCAAAAATAGTGCAGAGTAGGTGGCAAAGCTGTAAATACTTATAAAACTGAGATCTGGGAATGCCAAAATGTTTAACCAAATTTTCAAAAGGTCTCAATACTTCACCCTCATATAGGTCACCAAGTGCATTAACCCCCTTCACAATCCAATCTGACCAACAAAAAGGGGACTTATTAATACATAGTTTAGGGTTCAGCCATATGCTCGAGGCAGCATTTAAATAAATATCCGAATTAAACACTCTGGACACTTTTGTCCATATCGAGTGCAAATGCAAAATAATGGGGTGCGACTTAACCTCTCCGGCTAGTTTGATCGAAAGGCTTTGCAGGGGCGAGATAGGGGCAAGAACTTCCTTTTCAATACAAAACCAGGGAGGGGCTCTCTCAGGTGGAAGCGACCAATTAGCCAAATATCTAAGACCGAACGCATAATAATAAAACAAAATCTTGGGTAGGCCTAACCCACCATTGTCAACTGGCCTATGTAACTTATTGAAATTTATCCTGGGGCGCTTCCAAATAAAGGACTTCGCTATGCTATCAAATTGCTTGAAATAAGAGAGGGGGACATCTACAGGGAGAGAATGAAGCAGGTAGTTGAATTTTGGAATACAATTAATTTTAATAACATTAACCTTCCCAATCATCGATAAATTTAATGAAGCCCACCTGCCCACATCGCTCGAAAACCTTTTTATTAAAGGGTCAAAATTAACTCTAACTAAATCAGACAAATTTGCTGGGAATAAAATCCCCAAATACTTTTGCGCCCAGCTGGAAAGCCGTTTCTGGGCAGTACGCTGTCAGTGCCAAAGCTTCGGATTTAGACCAATTGAATTTGTATCCTGAGAACTTGGAAAAGGAATTAATAATTCTGTGGAGGCAAGGCATAGATCTAGTAGGTTCAGAGACAAATAATAAAATATCATCTGTGTAAAGCAGAAGCTTATGTGCCACACCTCCCGCTGTCACCCCTGGAAAATCATCCTCCTTTCTTATCGTGGCTGCTAATGGTTCCAGGGCAAGGCAGAACAATAATGGGGAAAGAGGGCAACCCTGCCGAGTGCCCCTATTCAGAGTAAAATAATCTGAAATTAATCCGTTTGTTTGTACTGCTGCTACAGGGTGTTTATAAAGTAACTTAATCCAACCAATAAACGTACTCCCGAACCCATACATTTCCAAAATCTTAAAAAGATAATCCTATTCTACCATATCAAACGCCTTTTCAGCATCAAGTGAGATGGCAGCAACCGGAGATTGTTCATTCGCCACTGACCACATGATATTGATGAGATGCCTGATGTTATCAGAAGAGCTGCGGCCCCGAATAAACCCCACCTGATCTATATGTATAAGAAATGTCATAACTTTACTTAATTGGTTAGCCAACATTTTTGACAATATTTTTACGTCTAGTTGGATCAGGGAGATTGGACGGTAACTTTTGCACTCACTTGGATCTTTGTCCTTTTTAAGAATCAGACTGATCCAGGCTTGTGTCATGGTTGGAGGAAGTTTTCCCTTCTTTAATGATTCAGTATAAACTTCTAACAAAAGTGAAGACAGTTCTGTAGCATAGGATCAAAAAATATTCTGCGTCAAAACCATCTGTTCCCGGAGCCTTGCCTGTAGGTAGGGACTTAATTACCTCGTCAAGCTTCTCCAAGGTTATCTCAGAATCAAGAGAGTTTTTTTGCTCAATCGTCAGTTTAGGAAGATCTAATGGTTCCACAAAGTTTCTAATATCTTCATCAGTAGACGAAGGCGTGGAACTATAAAGATCAATATAGAATTAGTTTGGTATAACTTTGACAACAAGAAGATTCTGTTCTAAATAATACAATACAAAAGTTACTTATGAGATTTGTGGACTGGACTACAGTGCTTAGTCACAAAAACAAAAATTGGGACATTTTAAAATTAACTCCAGTTAATATGGATTAACTCTGACATCCAGTGAATATTCTTAGTAACTCAAGAATTTATTCCAAACCATTCTATATCCATAATCTATGCTCCAGATAGCAGCTAAACGTCTAGGAGACCATATTTATAGTGAATCGTAGTAAATAATTTTTTTAAAAAACTTTTTAGACAAATGTTAGTTTGGTATAGCCTTGGCAACACAAATGTTCTGAACTCTGCAACATGTCAAAAGTGTTTGATATTTGTTGACTGGATATCTGATGGCTTAGTAACAAAAACAGAAAATTGAAAATTTTAACACTAACTCCTGTAAATATGGATTAATTCTGGCATCTAATTTATATTCTTAGTATGAAATCAGATCATTCCAAATGTGCTCCAGATAGCAGCTAAAACATCTCTCTCAAAGGCAACGTAGTCCTTATAATGACTAGGAAGCTTGAGAGTTTGATAGCATGTGGAAGACTTAAGTAGGTTTCCCTCCACCACCTCAACATCTAGGCTCCTGGGCAGCACATCCAATCCAGTCCAGAATTTGAACAGAAACTGCAAGGTATTAGAAGAAGCTGCATTAAAAAAATGGCACAAGTAGTATCTTCATCATCATCAAAAAATGTTAGTCAGTTGATTCTCATATACTTACAATTCTCAATGAATGTGCGAAGGAATCCTTTGAGCCTACATGTTTCTTCAAGAGAGACCTCGCTGGCTTCATCTTCTGTTGGCCAATGTTTCCTCTCCAAGATCATCTGACAGATTGACAAGATTATTTTTACTGAAGAGTTGTAGAACACAACAGTATTACATAAATGGTCTCATATCTTACCAATGGAGTGTACAGTGTATCACTAGTCCTAGGAAAGAGAAGAGGAATTGTGTCTTTCCTTTCAGTCAGCAAAAGCCAGATCAACGTCTCCTTCAAACCCCGTCGTAGCTGTTTTGCCTGCTTGGAGGTTCTTCAAGGACCTTCATAGAGCTATTTGAAAAGGAAACATATGAAAACAATCTTCTAAATTGTAAGAGTATTCCAAGCAATAGTGCATACTCACAGCGTGTATGAGTAGTTTGTCAAGCAGCCATCTTCTGTTTTCTGATGTCACTCCAGGCAAATCCCAAGACACAGCAAGGTCTGTAATAACACTCTTTTCTTCTAATGATAATTCATCCGTGCCTTCCAACTGGTCATAAAATAATATATGTATAAGTACATTTCTGTTCACTAGCAAAATCATTTCATGAAAATGAATTAGAGCATACATTAACTAACCATCTTTATTACTTGACGGACATCAATGTCAGCACAGTCCAGAATATCTATTGTGGCAGTTTCAGGGCATCCACCAAAAAGCATATGCACTATTGCTAGGCTTAAACCAGTTAGGCATGGACCACCATGCAGAAATGAGTGCCCAATCATACGACCTGCCACCACAAAGAAGTCACTATCCAGAAGACACTGTGATGTTGAGGGAATCATGTGATCCTTTTCACATCCTCCTGGCACTAAAACAATAAAATCATGCAACATCTGACAATCTGGATTATTATTCATTACAATAGACAAATGCAGAAACACCTATTACTGAACCAAACCTAAGATAGGCCAGTGCCAAGTCATCAATTGTTAATGCCTACAAATTGCAGTAAACCTCTGTCATAGTTATTTTACCAAAACAGAAAGAGTAAGAACATGTAAGGTATAGGTCACTAACCAAGTTGTAGTTCAAAACCATGCTGAAGTTTTGACATGATTGTTGCGAAAACATGACGAGTCACTCCATCTCCAATTGCGGGATCACTTTAAAGGTAAAAGTATAATGCACATTAATCCAAACACAAATCTAAAACTGTATCACATTATTTTGGGATTTACTTTACCTACCATGTAGTGTACATTTTAAAGGGCAAGCCCATTCTACATTTGCTGTCTTATAAAAAGTCAGGCTTGCCCTCTCCCTGTCTTCAGGAGTGTCTCTCATGTCCATCTGCAAACTGAGCTCCTTTCCCGTTTCATGCTTCTTCAAGATAATTTCTCTGTGCTTTTTTAATGCCTCTGTTGGATCTGGCTCAAATGTCCAATATAAACCAGAGTAAAAAACATTCAGTTTGCAGAACTCCTACCTAAAGATAAATGTCAACGTCAGCTATACAAACCATCAAGTTGAGTGCTCTCTTCACAATCTATTGTGATGACCTGTGAAACTGTCATGTTTTCTTGAAACTGCATTGCTCTGTCTCTGACGCTGGCACTTGAAACATTCCTCTCCTGCCACACAATTCTACTTTCAGTGTTGCTTGAAGTGGCCCTTTCTGTAGCTCTCTCACTCACTACCTCATCACTGACCTCTGCTGACCTTAGAAAAATGGAAAAATATATATATATATAGATATATATAGACTGGTTCAAACTGACAAATTCTATGGTAACTCCCAAAGTATTGTAAGCTAAGTACAACCCTGTTTCCAAAAAAATTGGGACACTGTGTAAAATGTAAATAAAAGAATGCAATGATTTGCAAATCTTTTATATTTAATTGTAAATAGTACAAAGACAACATATCAAATTTTGAAATTGTTTATTGTCTTTTGAAAAATATATGCGCATTTTGAATTAGATGCTAGCAACATAAGTTTTAAATGATTTGCAAATCATTGCATTCTGTTTTTATTTTCATTTTATACAATATCCCAATTTTTTTGGAAATGGGGTTGTAGATCGTAGAAATGATTGGCACCAATAGTCTCTATGATTATCTTTACTTTACGATGCTTTTGGGAAATGCAGCCATGTACAATTGTAGTGAGAAGAATAGCATGTCAGAATGCTATTCTGAGATGTGGGTTGGCACTGTTTTGGCAGCACGAGGGGGACCTACACAATATTAGGCAGGTGGTTTTAATGTTGTAGCTGATCGATGTGTGTGTGTGTGTGTGTGTGTGTGTGTATATACAGGTGCATCTCAATAAATTAGAATGTCGTGGAAAAGTTCATTTATTTCAGTAATTCAACTCAAATTGTGAAACTCGTGTATTAAATAAATTCAATGCACACAGACTGAAGTAGTTTGAGTCTTTGGTTCTTTTAATTGTGATGATTTTGGCTCACATTTAACAAAAACCCACCAATTCACTATCTCAAAAAATTAGAATACATCATAAGAATACACATAAAAAACATTTTTAGTGAATTGTTGGCCTTCTGGAAAGTATGTTCATTTACTGTATATGTACTCAATACTTGGTAGGGGCTCCTTTTGCTTTAATTACTGCCTCAATTCGGCGTGGCATGGGGGTGATCAGTTTGTGGCACTGCTGAGGTGGTATGGAAGCCCAGGTTTCTTTGACAGTGGCCTTCAGCTCATCTGCATTTTTTGGTTTCTTGTTTCTCATTTTCCTCTTGACAATACCCCATAGATTCTCTATGGGGTTCAGGTCTGGTGAGGTTGCTGGCCAGTCAAGCACACCAACACCATGGTCATTTAACCAACTTTTGGTGCTTTTGGCAGTGTGGGCAGGTGCCAAATCCTGCTGGAAAATGAAATCAGCATCTTTAAAAAGCTGGTCAGCAGAAGGAAGCATGAAGTGCTCCAAACTTTCTTGGTAAACGGGTGCAGTGACTTTGGTTTTCAAAAAACACAATGGACCAACACCAGCAGATGACATTGCACACCAAATCATCACAGACTGTGGAAACTTAACACTGGACTTCAAGCAACTTGGGCTATGAGCTTCTCCACCCTTCCTCCAGACTCTAGGACCTTGGTTTCCAAATGAAATACAAAACTTGCTCTCATCTGAAAAGAGGACTTTGGACCACTGGGCAACAGTCCAGTTCTTCTTCTCCTTAGCCCAGGTAAGATGCCTCTGATGTTGTCTGTGGTTCAGGAGTGGCTTAACAAGAGGAATACGACAACTGTAGCCAAAATCCTTGACACGTCTGTGTGTGGTGGCTCTTGATGCCTTGACCCCAGCATCAATCCATTCCTTGTGAAGTTCACCCAAATTCTTGAATCGATTTTGCTTGACAATCCTCATAAGGCTGCAGTTCTCTCGGTTGGTTGTGCATCTTTTTCTTCCACACTTTTTCCTTCCACTCAACTTTCTGTTAACATGCTTGGATACAGCACTCTGTGAACAGCCAGCTTCTTTGGCAATGAATGTTTGTGGCTTACCCTCATTGTGAAGGGTGTCAATGATTGTCTTCTGGACAACTGTCAGATCAGCAGTCTTCCCCATGATTGTGTAGCCTAGTAAACCAAACTGAGAGACCATTTTGAAGGCTCAGGAAACCTTTGCAGGTCTTTTGAGTTGATTAGCTGATTGGCATGTCACCATATTCTAATTTTTTGAGATAGTGAATTGGTGGGTTTTTGTTAAATGTGAGCCAAAATCGTCACAATTAAAAGAACCAAAGACTTAAACTACTTCAGTCTGTGTGCATTGAGTTTTTTTAATACACGATTTTCACAATTTGAGTTGAATTACTGAAATAAATGAACTTTTCCACGACATTCTAATTTATTGAGATGCACCTGTATATATATATATATATATATATACTGTTCATATACATGCATACATACACACTCACACACACTATATACATTTTATGTGCGCACACAAATGTGTGATTCATTGGCTCACACTACAAACGTATAAACTCCTTACAAGATTATTTTAATGACAAGTTTTAACCTGATTACTCCCAACCAAGAATAAATATTTCCATATGAGACTCCACATTATACAAATAAAATACCTCATGCACTCATCACTATGACAGATGATATCTGCAAACGGGAATCCATCTCCACACACAACACATTTCTGAGGTGGTCCAATCAACTCGTCTCTGTTAGGATGGCTTGTCTGCAAGTAAATATCATTAAATAAAAGTATGTCATACATGTTTTATATGAATCTTAAAACATTCCTTGTTTGAAAGTATGGAACTTACTGATTCAACTTCTAAGTTTCGTTGAAGTGGACTAATGAAAATGGTTGCATGACCAATTTGATTTTGAGGATCTTTCAAATACTTTACATGGTATCCCTCATTTGGGCAGGGTATCAAGCTGAGATGGGGGCTCCTTGTGTTCCCAGATATTTTTAGTAACTCAAACCCACCACCTTGTCGGAGTTTTGGAAAAGCTTCCATGATGACATCTTTAAATTTTTGGGGATCTGTATGGCATCCTTTAAGAATAATAAAAAAATATAACATGTAAAGATACTAAGACAAATCTGACATTTATCACTTAAATGTATCTTTAGCTTTTCAGTACTGGCAGTGTTCAGTCAGACGGTGTATGTTTTGAAAGCTACACCTGCAGCCTAGTGTTTGTATTTCATGTTTAGATTGTTAAATGACTACTGACAGACCTTATCATTTTTATCAGTAAAGATAATACATAATTAATAATCCAAATGTGCTCAAGAGAACCTCACTTTTAAACAAAGCTCTAAAGTAAATACCTCTAAACGTCACACGTTTCTCTCACCCCTAACCCAGCAGAAAACAACCGCTCTTTTGTACAGTGACTGGGTACCAAATCTGCATTTTTATCATCAAGAAAGCAGAAATTATGACTCATCACGGGCAAGCTATCAACCAATGATGCACTGGAGCTACGCAAGGACTACCTCTCTCATTTCCATGTTGCACACAGAAAAATAAAAATAAATACATATATAAATAAATATATATGGGAATATATAAATATGGAAATAAATATATGTGGGAATAAATAATATAAAAATATATGAACACATCAATAAAAAATTAAAACAATGCAAAATAAATTAATAAATAAATAAAAGTTAAAGAGCATAAAAATACAGTTAAAAATAAATACAGAAAATAATAAAGGAAAAAGTCATACAAAAATAAATTGAGGACTAAATTTAATTAATAACTAGTTATATTTGTTTTATCAAGACATTTAATCCTTTATTTATTTTCCTATTATTACATTTATTTATTTATTTATTATTTCTGCAGGTTTGGGCCTCCATAGTCCGATTAACTCATATATAAATTGCTATTAATTAAATGTGTCATCGTGGATTAATTCCCTAACAACTTATTATATGAACTAATAGTGTTAATTAATGTGTTAATTACCACAATGAGCTGAAGCCATGTATTTGAACTTCCACCAAATACGGGTGCACTAATATGCATTAATACATGCTTAATTACTGTATTATTACTGCAAGTTCATGTGTTAATTACAACAATTACTTAATGATGAGTTAATACTCATGTGCCTCAACAATTAAAGTCAGAACATAATGATATCTTTGCAAACTATTAGTTAATGATTCATTAAAACAAATGCTGATACAGCCAAAGTACTGCCTAAAAAGTCATGACTTGAGAACTAATTTATCAAAATATCATATATATATATATATATATATATATATATATATATATATATATATATATAAATATATACATATATTATATAAATAAATGTGTGTGTGTGTGTGTGTGTGTGTGTGTGTGTGTGATATTTTGTATATCTCTTTTCTATCTCTGCATCCCTCTGTTTTTTTTTGTTTTGTTTTTTCTTTAGTGAGGCAATGTTTTTGGAAACCGATGTTAAACGAATGGATTGCAAAGATATCATTATGTTCTGACTTTAATTGTTGAGGCACATGAGTATTAACTCATCATTAATAATTGTTGTAATTAACACATGAATTTGCAGTAATAATGCAGTAATTAAGCATGTATTAATGCATATTAGTGCACCCGTATTGGGTGGAAGTTCAAATACATGGCTTCAGCTCATTGTGGTAATTAACACATTAATTAACACTATTAGTTAATATAATAAGTTGTTAGGGAATCCACAATGACACATTTAATTAATAGCAATTCATACATGACAATATATTAATCAGACAGACTCTTTGTTAGTTGCTGATGTGGCAATCATTAATGAATGGCTTAGTTAATCATGAGTCATACATTAACTCAATATTACCTGTGCATTAGTTATGCATGAATTAATGCATATTAATGCACCCATATTGTAAAGTGTTACCAGACATTCTTTTATGATAAAGATTATTTTAATGTGATAATTCTTTTAATTCATTGTAATGGACATATCAACATCTTGTAAAATGCTTTCAACATTTAATTTTAGGGAACCACCATTTCATTAGGTCTGGGGGACTGAAATATTACAGAATCCCAGGAATGACCCTGGTATTGTTGGCTGGAAATGGACCCGATTTGCTGACTGTACCACTATTTAGGTGCATTCCGACATTCTTGTGGTGTATTACTGGGTGAAAAGGAACTGCAAGCATTCGATTAATTATCATTTAAAGAACAAGAAGAGAAGCTACATCAGCAAATTGCCTGGATGTACAATTCTCACCCAAGAACCCAAGAGCGAGATGGTGTTGAAGACCTCCTCTGCTCAGGTTTACAAGGTTAATATGTACGATCCAATGTGTAAGGTCAAGTAAATGACTTAAACAGTTTTCCTTTTCAGGGGTAAGGTCGCAAAAGTCTATTTGTTCTGATCAATTTAAACTTTAGCCATTTACGACCTTACCCCTGAAAAGGAAAACTGTTTAAGTCATTTACTTGACCTTACACGTTGGATCGTACATGTAAACTTGCTCATTGATTGGACGAATACAGTTTACGAAGGGAATGCATCCTGAGTTCATAACTGCTTAACAGTGGAACTGCTTATCTGTGGAATGTCGTCATGTAAACATGCTCCATTTGTCTTACGTCTTCGGAAATATACTACAAAAACTAATAATACTGTTTTTCATCACTCCAGTTAATGCGTTAATGCGTTGAGTTCGAAATTGTTTTACTGGTGTCCCGCAGAAGGTGTCGTGCGCAAAATTTTAATTGTAATGAGGTAAGCACTTGAGTAGTTTATGATTGGTTGTCTGTTGCGGAACAACTGGTAATACAGTATGTTATACAGTCAGCAGGAATGCAACTTGTATTAAAGGGTTAGTTCACCCCAAAATTTAAATTCTCTCATGATTTACTACCTTATGGGCAGGGAGGAGAATTTATGACAAAAATTACTGAAATATTTGTCTGTTTCTCACCCACACCTATAATATTGTGTTTGAACACATGGATTTAACCACTGGAGTCATATAGGTTACTTTTATGCTCCCTTTATGTGGATTTTGGAGTTTAAAGAATGTTGGCACCCATTCACTTGCATTGTGAGGACCTACAGAGCTGCAATATTCTTCTAAATATCTTCATTTGTGTTGTGTAGAAGAAATAAAGTCATTCACATCTGGGATGGCATGAGGGTGAGTAAATCATGAGAGAATTTTCATTTTTGGGTGAAATATCCCTTTAACAATATGCCCTAAGTCTAACCCTAACCCTAAACCTAACTGTCAGTGGAGTATAAATGTAATCTTAGTGGGAAAATGCAACCTCCAAGTCGTGCCTATCATTGATTATGTGAACACAATTACTTCATGGTTTACGTGGGACCAGAACCCGTGTCTCTGAGGCTGCTGGTGCAACATTTTCATGTGATCATATTGCACTGGTAGTGGTGAACCTGCAGCAAATCTTTGGCAACAGTGGACAGTTTGGCACTACTGGCAAACACATCTATGGCAACCCTGTGGCAACAATGAAACGTTTAGTGCAAAGTTCATTCGCATATGAAAATGAGTGGCAAATTTGCAGCATGTTTGCCAGAAATATAAGCGCAGTGTAGTTCTAGCAGGAAGACTAGCAGCTGTACATCATCACACCATTAGCTAGGTAACTCCAAGCCAATCACATGTAAGCCATTGCTTTATAAGTCTGCTCACATTCTATCACATTGCTGTTTCAGTTGTGCTAACACAGCAACCTCCACCACCACAAGTTGAGTCCTATAATGCACAGGGGTAGGCTCCTCGCCCCTGCCTCCTATCTCCGGCAGGATATGACGTTTCCGAGTACAACTTCTTCAGACCGCCAGACGGGGCCTACGCCAAAGAGAGACATTACATTTTCTGTTTTATATTCATCAAATAAACGTCATCTTGAATTTCACTCAAGTCTGCAAGTCTTCCTGATAGAACTATATATTTGTAAGGGGTTAAATATGGTGCCAAACCTCTTTCAAAATGACAAGTGTAAAATGTTGCTTAACCCGGTGTGAAAAGCGGCCTTAACCCAGGGTTATAAAAAAACAATATCCTAGAGTTAAGCCCAGTGTAAAAGGCTCTATTTAGACAGCCCTGGAACAATGACTCACTGGATCTGTGATAGTAATGTCTGAGCTGACAGAGATCTCCTCTAAACACACACACACACACACACACACACACACACACACACACACACACACGTGACTGCCCACTCCTCCAGTTGCTTAGCTCTCCATTTTTGTTCAGAGACAAAGACACAGTGAGACAAAGAGAGGTGCAGAAGTCTAATTTGAAAGAAAGGTGTTGAGAGTCCTCAGAGACAATTCTAAGCTCATTCATTATTACCAACTGACACTGGATATATGAGGCTATTGAGTATTTGTGGAGAGCTGGAGTGGTCCGGAGAGTTTGTGAAGGGGAAAGAAAATGGGGAAATAACGTCTCCAGACTGAGGTTGCAGCCAGGCATATTGTGGGTTTAATATGGTATCTAAGCAGTGAAGGGATAGCTCACCCACAAATGAAAATTATGTCATTATTTACTCACCCACATATTTCAAACAAGTAGGCCTATGATTTTGCATCTTCCTTGGAACACAGTAGGAGAAGTTTGGTAGGATGTTCGAGACTAGAAACCTCACCATTTACTTTTATCTTTTTTTCCCCCCATACAATAAACGTGACTGAAGCTGTCAATCCTTAATACTCTGCCTAATATCTCCTTTTGTGTTCCACAGAAATAAAATATGCATGCTGGTTTGGAACAACATAAAGGTGAAAATATGATGAGAGAATTTTCTTTTTTGGGTGAACGATCTCTTTAAGATTTTCTCACTGTTTTCCAGTGGTATTTCACGATGAGTGTCTATTTCAATTAGCAACCTACCAAACTTACCCAGGTAAGGCAGCAGTAACATCAAACCTCATTGGTTCTTGAGTGTCGTGTGGCCAAATGTCATGACTTCCAGTGTTGGGTGTAATGCGTTACTGTAATCTAATTACATTTCACGGTAACGCAATAATGTAACACGTTACTTAAAAAATTAAGTAATATGATTACAGTTACAGACATGTATAAAATTACGTTTCTTTGATTACACATTTATTACTAAAACAATAATATTAATTACGTAAAATACATTTTAAAAGTATTACGTTCTTATGTTAGTACTCTTATGTGTGTTGCTGTGTCAGCTAATGAGCATGCGCTCTAACAAACCACCATGGCATTGAGGACATGTATTGAGGCAATGGCAGATGAGTTAGCTGAGTTACTATGGACACAGCGGAGTGTAGTTGTTTATTAAAATTGAAAATGAAAGTAAAGCATTTCAAGGTTTCATGTGCTAACAATCAATCTCAGCGAGCTCTGTTTCAGTGTGCTCCCAGCCCTGGCTGGAGGAAAAAGATTATGGTTATGGTTAGGATAGGTAGGGTAGTGTAGGTTAGGGTAGGTAGGGTATGGTAGGGAAGGGTTAGGTTTAGGTTTGTGGATGGGGGAACGCATTCTGACAGCGGAGAATGTTACCTTCAAATACTGTTCCCCCCATACAGATCTGCTGGGGGGAAACAGGTCCCGACCGGGAAACAGAGTTTGACACAACACCTGCAACAAATCCTTTTCAAATCTCCATGCTCTACCCCATCCTCACGTGCCTCTCTTGGGTGTCCCTCTGCAGCTGCCACAGGAGGAATGGGGATATTGAAAACAGCACACGTTCCCATCTGAAAGAGGGATATATCGCTCACAAGATTGGAACATTTCCGGAATGGCGTCTTGAAAAACGGCTCTTTTATGTTCTTTATGTACTGTACACAATTAAACACAGACACAATGCAACAGCGTTACAGATGTGCAAGTGATAAAGGATACTCAGTTCGTCCAAGCAGGGAGGTAGAAATAATCCACTCTCTGTAAAGTTGTGTAAACACACACATGCTGCACATGTACACCCACAAACAGACATACTGTGCATACACACATGCAACACACAAGCAAACATGTATATTCACACCGAAAAGAAACAACAAGCATTCAAATACACAATGGATTTACTATCAAAGCTGTTTGCAAATGTTTTCAGAAGTGTTTTCAGTTCATTAGTATTCTTTTTTTGTCTTTCACACCAACACAAAAACAGGTAAACAAGCATACTGTACACATACATGCCACACACAGCTAAGAAGGTTGTAGATAGCAGACACACACACACACACACACACATACACACACCTGAAGATATTAGGCCTACTACAGCATATTTGAGATAAAAAAAATTGGATTGGATCTCTTTAGCCAAGTTGCTGTCTTTGTCATATTGCTGTAATTTTGTCATTGTTTTCAGTCAGTATTAAAATACTAAAAGAGCTATTAGTTACATTAGTTTTTTTCGCAGGTTTGATAGGTTTTAGAAAGTAACTTCAAAGTAATCTGATTATTTTTCCAACGAAATATTCAGTAATCAGATTTAAATTTTTAGAGAAGTAATCAATAATCAGTAGTGGATTACTATTTGGAAAGTAACTTACCCCACACTGAAAGTCAAACCTGAACCTAAATCAGATATGGCATTAAAATAGTCTTAATGTTGATGTGGCATCCAGAAATAAATACAGTTCTTTAGATTTTTTTTTTATCAGTTTTGTTTTAATCAGACAAAAAAACAAAAAAACAACAACATTAGAATTAACTACACTTGTACCCATATACAGATGTACATGCACCTGTGGAACGGTCGTTAAGACACTAACAGCTTACAGATGGTAGGCAATTAAGGTCACAGTTATAAAAACTTAGGACACTAAAGAGACCTTTCTACTGACTCTGAAAAACACCAAAAGAAAGATGCCCAGGGTCCCTGATCATCCGCGAGAACGTGCCTTGCTGCATGCTGCATGGAGGCATGAGGACTGCAGATGTGGTCAGGGCAATAAATTGCCATGTCCGTACTGTGAGACGCCTAAGACAGTGCTACAGGGAGACAGGAAGGACAGCTTATCATCCTTGCAGTGGCAGACCAGGTGTAACAACACCTGAACAGGATTTTTTTTTTTTTCTGTGGCAATCAACATTATGCCACAATTGTGGTCAATTGAGCTTAACTTGTTTTAAACCCTTAATATTCCTTTAATGTGAGTTGTCAGATCCGAAGATCTAAAAATATTATTTTTGTGTGCACTATTTAGATCTTTAAACTGTGCTCTGGTTTTATTCACAGGACACTGTACAAAAACATTTGCCATCCTAAAAAGATTTGCTAGCAAGGCAGTAATGCAAGCAACTTAGTGGATGATGACACACTGATCAGGTGAATATAATTTCTTCAAGAAAGACTCTAAATTAATAAATTAATGTGAATATAGTGATAGAATATAGTGATAGAATAATTCCAATTCCTTTGGTGTAATCCCCGTTCTATAGTTCAGCACTCAGATTCTCGCTCAAATATTCAGATCCTGCTGGAAGAAGATGATGGCAGGGGAGAGGAACTTCCTATGGCAGGATGGGACCTAAACTGGTTGTGATGTGGTGGTGGGGGATTGAAAATAAGTGCAGGCTTAACGAGCAATGAAGAACACCTGGCATACCTTATGAAGCAGAGGCTGGATTATGACTGGATGAAATGCCTGAAGTGAATGGATGATGTAATGCTAGTCTTTTTGATAGAAATACCCCTTACGTTTCCACTTCTTCCAGAAAGACTCAGAATGAGTAAAATTAATGTGAATCTAGTGATGGAATATTTTCCTTTTGTGTTAGCCCCGTCCTATTGTTCAGCGCTGAGATTCTCAGATCCTAACGGAAGACGATTATTGCAGGGGAGTGGAACTTACCTCAGAAGGAAATTGAAACCTAATTTAAAACCTATATCCCCCTGTCTGAAGAATCTGTCTGAAGAATCTGAAGAACAGAATAAAATGAATGTTTAAACATAAGGCTGTAAACCAACATTCTACCCTTATAAATACACATTAGCTGAGCCATACCCTGCAGGAGGAAGACATTTGAGATTTGTTAAGCCCTTGCGAATTGGTGAGCATTGTTTGTGCAATATCTTTGCTTAAGGATAAACAGTGCTTTGCAATGTATCCGGTCCTTGCAGAGGGGTGAGCATCATATTTGCAATATCCTTTCAGAAGGACAAACAATGCAGTGCGATGCATCCGGCCTTTGCAGAAGGATGGGCATCGTTAAGGATATGTGTAAGTGTATAAACCCTGTGGAAGGGTGAAGATTGTTTGTGCAATACCCCGGAAATGACAACAATGCTTTGCCCCTTCGCACAACACATAAGACACCACAGTACTGGCACCTGGACATCGCAAATGTGCTGCTAAGGAGAAGTATTGAGCCAATTGCAGGAGCAACACTGTTGCAGTGTACAAGCTTAGACACACTATGAGGGTTTATATATATTTGCTTAATACATTATTTAAAACTAAGTGAATGAAACAACATTTCTTTTAATTAGGCAGAAAGCACACCATATTTGCAGTGTCGTGGGAGGCATAGTTGCACAGCCCATAAGACGCCACAGTTGTGGCACCCGGACAGCACATTTGCGCTGCTTAGATGTTATGAGCTTATAACTGATACTATAAATGCAGATACTATAAATGCTATAAATAATATAAATGCAAAAATGACCATGTACTCTGCATAAATCAATGTGCATGAATGCTGAATGCACAGTGCAAGGAACTGGAACTGGACCAAGATTACCCATGCAGTGTGGCAGCCACGATATGGCAGAACACACAAACTTTGCTGACAAGTTGAAAATTGGTGTAGACCCATTACTCTGCAATGAAAAGTGATTAGTGGAAGTAGTATGGTTAAAAATGAACAGTGAATTGAGAACATTAACATCAAAAAAGCTTAAACCCCAAAAGCCACCAGCTATATGCATGTGACAAATGAGAAAGAACTGATAGGCCTATTTATCTTATTTTCCTGAAGGAGAGCTGCGCTGAGAAGCTTGAACATTAAGGTGAGTAAAACCAGACAAGGGACAATATGAAGTAACTGTTTGCTTTGCTTAGCGTGTGGCATGACTGTGTTCATTCACATGCAAGTGAGTGAAAAGTTCAGCTTACTGAGCGATGAAGAACACCTGGCATAGTTTATAAAGCAGAGGCTGGATTATGATTGGATGAAATGCCTTAAGTGAATGGACGAGGAAATGCTATGAGTCTTTCTGACTGAAATACTGCTTCTGCTTCCACTTCTATTCTGCAGAGGAAAAATATCTTATGACCTGATAAAAAGGTTTAAGATTTACCCTATATAAACGAAAACATTCAACCAAAAATCTCCATTTACCTGAAATCCAGTCAAAGGCTTTTATAATTTGTGTCAAATAAGGTACACTTTATGGTCCCAATTTACTTTATAAACATGTGCAAACATGATTGCACATGCAAAAAAGCATATCCACTAATGCAGTCTTATGAGGTCTGCTTCTTTCAGATGCACAAAATAGCACGTCTTGGCAATTTTTACACGTTTCCCCGAAATTAATATGCAATAAAGAGGCATGCCTCCAAATGAGCAGAAAAAAGGGCAGTGTTGATGCAAATAAATTAAATTGCTCCTGCAAAATAGTTTATCAAGCCTGAAAGTATCTTCAAAAACACAAACTGCAGAGCAAATTAATACGAATGAAAGGCAGGTATTAATCTGATTTGCACTGTGTATCATGCTGTCATTGCAGCAAAACAGATACTTTAGAAATGCAGAATATGTAGAAAACCTATTTATGACACACACACTAATGTTATATTAATTTTTCATAAAAAACTTTTATTTTAGAACTTGAAATCTTAACTGTAACATGCTTTCTGGTGATCATTCAGCTCTTTATTCAAAGTAAAAAAAAAAAAAAAGATAGCTTACTCACAATTTATGCCCAAAGTATGTCGTATTTCAATGTTTTAAACATTATTTTTAACTATTATTCTAAGAGGCAGTTCTCTCCAGTGCTCGATCGAAGTGGGCCGGTGAGCCGGATAGACCCACACCGAACAGATGTGTCTTTCCCCCCGCATGGGCGGGGACTCGGGAATGACCTCGTTGGTCGTGGGCAGAGACTTGGGAACAGAAGCCTTTCTTCTCCTCCGGATGGCCAAAACTGGCAACACTGGCTCTGGGACGGATGAGGCTGGCAACACTGGCTCCGGGACAGACGAGGCTTCCAGCTCGTTGGCCGTGGCAGGAATGGGCGCTGGCTTGGAGCCAGGAGCTGTAGAAGGCTTGGACAAGGGAGCCGAAGATGCGGGTTTTGGCCTGGGGTTCCCACCATAATCCACTGTGTAAAGGGAACCGCAAAGTTCCAGAGCCTTCTCCACATATTCATAGAGTGTCCAGTGAGGATCAGCTAGAGGCATTAGTTCCTTCAGTGCACTATTTTGACCAGATGGGAAGAAAACCACCAGTGAGCAGTCTAGACAGTGCACTAAATTTGCTAGCTCTAAAAACTCACAGACGTGATCCTCAACTGGACATTCCCCTTGCTTAAGGAGCAGAATTCTGACAGCCGCTAGATCCATTAGAGGTCAGTCTTTCTGTAATGAGGCAGGCGAGGATGGAGGATCTAAATTCGGCTTTTAATGAAAAGGTGAACAAGGTAACGCAGACTAAACCAAAACACAGGGAACCATGTACAGAACATGATAAGACATGTGAAGACTGACAAACTAACCAGGGGAAACAAGGGCTTAAATACACAAGGGAAAACAAGGAACACCTGGGGAAACAAACAGGGAATGAGGAACACCTGGGGAAACAAACAGGGAATGAGGAACACCTGGGGAAACAATCAGGGAGAACCAATCATGAAATTAAACTACAAAGGACTACAAAACTAACACAGGAAACAGGAACGGGGAACTAAACAAGAATTTCAACATAAAAGTCTAGACAAAAACAGGGAATACATGACAGAAGGTTAGTAGGGAACGTTTTTTTTAGAAACTACCAACAACCTCATAGCAAACGCATAGTAACACACTGGCAAACCCCTAGCACATACTTGCGTTGTGATGGCAAGTTTTACATGGGCAAACATCTCTTACATTTTCTACACAAAATATAAAAATGTATTTGTAAATTTGTTCTAAAGTCAACATGAATCTAATTTCATTTCAGGACCATTTCAATCAGATAAACACTTTTATTGACTTTATTGACAATTTAAAGCAATCTGTTAGTGTTGGAGGTGTTCTGGGCAAACGCCCCATCCAACCACACAGCCATACATGGACAGAGCAGGGAGAGTAGCAAATCAACCTGCAGCTTGCATCCATGCAATTGGAAAAGCAATCGAGGACTTAAATACAAAATGAATCGAGGACTTAAACAGAACCACTCTGAAAAATGTATATATTTTTTTCATTTAGAATAACATGCACCAATGAATCATTCACAATAAGACCAGGAACATGTTTTAAGATATATGTTGGATTTATGAGTAAATGTTGTCAAATTTGATCCTATGTTGACTTGTGTTTTGCAAAAGAGTGCTATTTAGATATTAATTTGTGTGATCTATGTTGGATCTATGTGTTGCTTAGTAAATTATCTCAAGTGATTTTCAGTTACTCATAACATTTCAATTAGCAGACAGTGTCTTTCGATTGCAATTTAGGTACTTTGTTCAAAGACACAATAGTGTTATCACTGTGTTGTGGTTGGACTCCCTCCCACTTGAGAATAATCATGCTGTTTTATGTTTGTAATATCTGAATTGCCTACGGAATGATGTCTCAAAGTACTGTATGTGTGTAATGATGAGTCATCAGAGTTGAGATCCATGTGCAGCTTTAATAATGATAAATGTCGTAATACAGACAGGCAGGGTCAATCTCCAGCAACAGTAATAACAAAGACAATCCAGAGTTGTAGAAAATATCAGGCAAGAGGTCAGAACTGGAGGCAGACAATCACAGGTTATTTCCAGGTAAACAAGGCAGTAGTAGTAGGCAGGCAGCAATGGGTCAAAACAGGGTAAACAGTCCAGGATCATACACAGATAATGCAAATCCTCAGAGAACACTTAGAAATGTCAGCCATGGCAAAACAAGACTTTGCAATGACAGCGAGTGAGAGTGAGACTTAAATAGCTGCATGAATTGGAAACAGGTGAACAGGTAATCATTGACAGGTACAGGGATTGTGGGAAATGGAGTCCAGAGAGTTCAAGTCAAACCCCAGGTGATGGAGCCCTCTGGTGGTGAGCGGGAGGAACAACAAAGACAGGATTCATGACAGAGCCTCCCGACCCCCCCGCAAGCGGCTCCTGAAGGGAGAAGGCAGGCAATGCTGGGGTCCAAAGAAACCAGGGCAGATCAGGTAGATGACCAGGAAACCAAGGGAGCCAGAGCAGACCGGGCGGATGGCCATGAGACCAGGGATACCAGAGCAGGTCAGGTGGGCGGCCAGGAGACCAAGGGAGCCAGTGCAGACCAGGCGGACAGTTGGGAGACCCAGAAGACCAGAGCAGATCAGGCGGATGGCCAGGAGACTCAGAAGACCAGAGCAGATCAGGTGGATGACCAGGAGACCACCTCAGGGTAGGGACTGGATCAGGAGGACTGGTTGGACCGGGAACAATCTCTGTGGTCGTGGGCATAGACAGAGACTCGGGAACTACCTCTGTGGTCATGAACATGGGCATAGTCTCGGGAATGACCTCTGTGGTTGTAGGCATGGACATAGTCTCGGGAACGACCTCTGTAGTCGTGGGCATGGACAGAGTCTCAGGAGTGACCTCTGTGGTCATGTACATGGGCAGAGACTCGGAGATGACCTCTGTGGTCGTGTACATGGGCAGAGACTCGGAGATGACCTCTGTGGTCGTGTACATGGGCAGAGACTCGGAGATGACCTCTGTGGTCGTGTACATGGGCAGAGACTTGGAGACGACCTCTGTGGTCGTGAACATGGACAGAGACTTGGAAACGGTTTCTGTGGTCGTGAGCATAGGCTGAGACTCAGAGACAATCTCTGTGTTCGTGAACACTGGCAGAGACTTGGAAACGAAAGCTTTTCTCCTCCTCCTCCTCCTCCAGGAGGCCAAAGTTGGCGGTGCAGGCCCTGGGACGGACGAGGCTGGCAACACAGGCTCTGGGACGGACAACGCTGGCAAAGCATGCTCTGGGACGGACGAGGCTGGCAACTCAGGCTCTGGGACAGACGAGGCTGACAACGCAGGCTCTGGGATGGACGAGGCTGGCATGGGCATTGACTCACTGGCCGTGGCAGACATGGCATTGGCTTGTTGGCCATGGCAGGCGTGGGCATTGGTTCGTTGGCCGTGGCAAGCTTGGGCGTTTACTCATTTACATTTATTCATTTGGCAGATGCTTTTATCCAAAGCAACTTACAAAAGAGGAAAACATAAGCGAATCATCTTAAGGAGACAGTGGTATGAAAAGTGCTGTATTACAAAGTATCACTAGCATCATAATAGTATTCAAAACAAAAATAAAGTGCAACAGGAATTGTTTTTTTTTTAATGACTGGTGTAGGGCTTTACTGGTTTAGATCAGTGTTACTATCAGAAATAATTGGTTATTATTTCTATAGTTATTAATTAATATTTAAATTAATTAGTTGAATCTAACTCATTAAAACCTCATATGGGGCTCCAGTAAATGTAGTGTGCTACGTTTAGGAGCGGGTTTGGTTATTAGCAATAATTAATAATTATTATAATTAAGGTAATTATTAATTATTAAAATCAATAGAACATGGATGAGAATCAATGTTAGCTTTTTTTTAATCCTTTAAATCATCAATTATCAAAGATAATCACTAATCACGGTGTTCTCGGTAAGATGACGATCTGCTTATGTGACTAGGAAATATAGTGGTCAAGCCAGTTGGTTTGAGACTGAACTTCACTAATTTCATCCCTTCAGCCTGAAGTTGCTGTTGAAGGGTGTCATCAATGGTGAGGTTGTGACCTCTAAATGTGTCCATGATCTCAATTTCTGCGTCATGTTTGTCGACGTTGAGATGATGGAGGACAATATCGTCAATGTGCACAGTGGCTCCTTGGGGAACTGTTAAGAACACCTTTTGGTTTGGTAGTGTTAGTTTAATGGCTGTATCATGGCGGTTGTATGAAACTGGGACTTCGGTGGCTGGTGTGTAAACGAGCCAGCGATTGCCTGCTCGCTCTACCCTTGTCTCTGTTCCTTCTTCTTTGATGGACATGCTACCTTGACACTTATTCAGGGAATTCGGCTCTTAGGCCGCAGAGGTAGTTAGTCATCTCTCTAACAAAGGGGTTGCATTTGGACAAACCCAATGAATGTCCTTTGTCTTGGTACACATATTTAGGTTAGGGATAAGGTAGAGCGAGGGGTCCTCATCATGGTAGGCAAGTGTTGGTGGTGTTTTGAGGTGAATGTGTGCATTACCTCTCTGAAAACCAACATTAAATACGGACTTTAGTCTATATATTTTCTGCCTATGATGGTAGATTGAGGATAAATCCTATTTTGAGGTTCTGAGGATTTGCATGGATTGGAATTTCAATGCCAAAACTATATGCCAGGTGTATCTGTGAAGGATTTGTTCAACAAGGTCTAGGGATAACAGGTAAGCTGGAATCATTCCACCACTCAGACTGTTGACTGAGGAGCTAATTTTCATAAGTTGTCTTCTCTGACAAAGTCCCTAAAGCGTGCAAAGTGTTATTGATAAGAACGGAGTGCAAATTTACAGTGACTATAGTACCCTGAAGGGTTTTATTCAGGCCCTGTAATTGTTCTTGGAGATGTCGTCTCTGCTGGATTTTTGGATGATGGCGATTTGTCCATCTGAAGCTGGCAAACTGTTTTCTGGACCAAGTGGTCTCAGTTTGTCAACCTGAGCCCACGTGTGTCCACGATGGCAGTCAATGAGCGAAGCCAATTGGTTCAGTAGGTCCTGGCCAACTAACAGTGGTTCCGTATTAATGGGACATATGTAAACAGGGTCTATTAGCATCATCCCTTGAAAGGTGTCAATCCAGGCCCGTTTTGTGATTGACGACCTATCTTGCGTGTAGCTTGTGATGCTTACGGTGCAGGTCTCTGTCTATAACGGTTTGCCAAGGGAGAGCTTTGCTCTAGCCACCTCTGCGAAGGTGTTGGAACCCATTAGACTATTTCGGAACCGGTGTCGAGAAGTGCGTGGGAGCGGATGCACCCATGTGTCAGGCATTGCCCTTATGGAACAGATCGCTCAAGAACGTCAGAAAAGGAGGGTGTGGCATGTTAGGAGTGACTGTTTTGGGGAGCAACTTGGACCCTGTTCCCCTTTTCCCGACCTACAAATTAAACTTTGGTGTTAACGGGAGGGGGTACATCGTCTAGTCATACTGACAGGGTTTCAGCACCGTATTCCTTTGAGGAGTTCGGCGGACCTGGTGAACAACAGAGCACGTCAAGCTTCGTTACTAACTCAGTCAAGCATCTCCTTATATCCTCCATTTCCGTTCTCAAATCTTGTTCTCTGAGGGGGTTTGAAACCTTTTCTACCCACCCACCTTCTTGTTTGGGTTTTCGTTCGAACTGCGCCTTTCCTTTCGGCCGGCGAACGTTTTGTCGTTTAGGACTGCCGTGACCCTGGGGGTGTGTCTGGTCACCACCCCCCTGGTTCTGTTGCCTACCCTGCTGGCGGGGTGATCGGCGCCTCTGGGGTCCTGTTCTAGCATTCACCTTAACACGAGGCATTTCGTTGCCTTCAAGCACTTGGTCTGCACATTCTGAGGCTTGGATCCCCAGGACTCTGGCGTCGCCTTCATGCCCTCGGGCAGGGCGCACGTGTGTCTCCCATGCCAGTTGCGCGTACCTTCTGATTTCCTGCATGGTGGGGTTGCCCGTTCTGCAGTGCATCGTGACGTCATATCACACGCACTCGTGGAGGTTGTGAAGGAAATGAGACTTGAAAGCTTGTTCCTCCTCCAGACCTGGTTCGTTACTTCCTTGGAAGTACGTGGTTCTCAGGCATCTGTAATACTCACGCGGAGGCTCGTGCCTCTTCTGGCTGATGGCGAAAGCAGCTATGGTAGCGGAGGCTTTGTCGATATACAGCGAATACTCCTCGCGTAGGGCTTTACGCAGAGCTGAGTAGCGGTTTCGTTTACCAGTCGGTAGCGTTTCCATGAAAGCATGGACACTCCTTAACGTGGTCTTCCATATAAGCTTGAGATTTTCATGCGACGAAGCATAAGGCAAGTCAACCAGGCAGTGCTCAATTTCTCTGAGATAACTGTCAATGTTTGAATCTCAATTACTTGGGTCAAAGTGCTCTATGTCTCCTGCGAGGGACTTGAGTTGTCGGATGTGCAAGCATTGGTGGCAGTATGACCACGGGTCGTCTGAGTCATCCGAAACACCATAGTCACTCGGATCGCTATAGCGATGAGGACGACTTCCTCCCCTTTGTGGTGGGGAAGGAGTCCAGTCGACGCATGGGGGTGGACCCCAGGTTGCGTCCAGCTCCCTGGCTAATGGGATCTTCGAGCCGCTTACACCACTCTGGGCTTGAAAATAATTGTCCCCCCTCCATGGTGTGGAATCAGTCCGTTTGAAACACAAGGTGGCGTGACTGAAAACTGACTGAGGAGGGCAACTGTAAGGAGGGGCACCTGCATCCAACCAGCGGGCCACTGGAGGAGCTTGAAAGGTGTCTTGGAGGACGAAGTCAGAGACTGTACCACTAGGGGCAGCTCAGCTCCTAGCGTGTGTCCCTGGGTTTCTCAGGGGCACATTCCTATGTGTATCACTAAAGAGGGGGCCCTCTTCTATGTCAGATGTTGTGCTGTGCATTTCAGCTGCACTTACCTGATCTGACTCTACTCTTAACTGGGCAGCTTGAAGCTGCCTGCGCAGGGTTTCATTTTCCTCCTGCATCCGGGCATTATCTTCCTGTGCCTGGACTTTCTCAGCTTGGGTGCACCTAACGTCTTGGTGCAGGCTGAGATTTTCCCTGTGCACCACTTGATAGCTGCTCTGCAGCTGGGCGAGCTGGGCCTGGTGCTCTGCGGTTTGCAGTTGGGTTCTGTGGTGATGAAGAAGGAACATTTGGCCCACTAGGTCCAGGATTGTGCGCTTTGGCTTCCTGACCGGGTTGTTGACATAATCAACTAGTTCCTGCAATGCTTCATCACAATGACTAATATTGTAGCCATTAAGGTTATCTCTCTCCTCTACGGAGAGACGGAGGACAGCAGCGACCACATCTTGCAGTCTGTGGAGCTTCAGTTCCAGTCACGTGGGGCGATTGGTGACTCATTTTACTGGGGCAGTAAAAATTCTTGCGACAGTGGCTCTGATAGCTTGTTGTTTTACAGTTTCTATAATGCTAACACGAACGCACAGGTGAGAGGCTTCGACCTGTGGCTTACGGGCTACTGTTATGTAATGTGCAAATTTCACTGCGTTCTCTCTTTGGTGGATGTCAATGAAGTGACTTGGCAACTCTCTGTAACATCTAGGTGAAAACGTTAGGAGTTAAATAACAACAACAGCAGGTTTTAAGCAGACTATCATAAATTTACCAACCCCTAATTCACTCTTAAGAGCACTTTCACACCACACTGGCTTATACTTGGCAAGTTGTGAGAAGTAAATTATCAAAGATAATTATTAATTATTAAAATCAATAGAACATTGATGAGAATCAATGTTAGCTTTTTTTAATCCTTTAAATCAACAGATATCTAAGATAATCACTAATCATTAACATCCATGAAACATTAATTAAAATTAACACTAGCTTATTGATCATTCAAATTCAGCAGTCATCAAAGATAATTATCAATTATCAAAAATCAATAGAATATTAATAAGGATTAATATTGACGGGACACCACCCTGGAATCAGGGACTAATAACCAGATAGTATAACAGTCTCAATATTAGATTGTTTTCTTAGGAAAATTGACATCCGAAGAATATCGATTTTCGGGAAAAAACAATGAATGAAAGGCTTGAATCTGAGCACTGACATCCCGTCAGCATGACACAGGTGTATGCAAAACAAACCAAAACACTTCATTTGAAGTATAACAAAGTTTATTTATGCAGTAATATCAATTAATAATTAATACAATGCAGTCAATAAACTTCCGACATACAACTACAAACTAAACAGTGATATTAGATATGGAAATCAAAATAATCCTAAAACACATGAGGGTGTGTGTGTGTGAGAGCGAGTGTGTGTGTGTGTGTGTGTGTGTGTGTAAGGAGGGACGCGCACAAAATGGCGGACATGACTCTCGTGGAGAGACGAATGTGGGCGGAGAGAAAACAGTCAATGGTGTCTACCAGTTACCGCGTGTATCCGCTTGTATGATAGCTTAGGGACAAAGCTGAGCTTTATCACGAAACTATCTACTAGCCAAAAATGTGTGCGAGAATGTTTGTGAGGGGTCGCGTGTGTGTGTGTGGTTAGTACGAGAGAGAAAGAGAATTAAGTGACGGCCCACAAGCAGATTTCGTGATCGTGGGAGAGAAAGCAGCTGTTAGTTTATCACTCAGAGATGCGGTGGACGGCTCGTAAACCGTCCCGTGGTCTTTGATTCTTTAATGGATAAACTCAGTGTGCCGGTCTCACCCGCGATGGCGGAAATGCACCACAGTCCAATGTGGTTGGACTACAATACAGCAAATATCATTCGTGATAATTAATATCCTGAGTGTTAATCGCAATGAGTGGTCTCGGTGGTCCGTAAACTGTACAAGCAATAACACTGATACACAAGAATAACACACTATAATATTCTATCTCTGCCCAGATGTAAACCTCTGACTTGAATCGCACGAGGATGCAGAATGTGTGTTCATCCGTCCTTTAACTCCAACTCGGTTCCTCGAGGCTCGGGTGATGACAGGAGGCTGTTTCCTCGCTCTGTCGGCGGGTGGTACCGCTGCTGATTCTCAGCGGGCTGGCGGAGAAATCAGCGACATCGGCTTGATTGAAGAGGGAAGAGAACTCTTTTTCTCTTCACTTCAGCAGGAAAATGGATGAAGATGCGGATTGCTCGGCGGTCTCCTTCGGATCCGTTAGAGTGTTCGGTGGAACACAGAATAATCTCAACTCGTCCAGCGAGATGGAGATTGTATGGCCACAGTTTCAAGTCAGATGTTACTTCCTTGTACCACGAGGCTGCACCTGAGAGCAGCGATGAGCTGCGTCTACACACAGCGAGCAAAGTTGCTGGAAGCAAATCCCGGAAGCATTTCAGAGGTATTTCTACTCCTGATGATGTCATGGTTGGGCTGCGTTCTGTCGTGTGCTTCATCCAATAGTAGTTGAGAGTTCGATCCTTTAGTGAGCAAGGCTTCATGGGATTTGTTGTCTGTTTTTGGAGTCCCTTTGTTTGATTTTGGCACGATTTTTATCAGTAAAATTTATGACTTGGTATGTGGGCCTGAGTTAGGTTTTACGACTGTGTTAGGCCTGCCTTTGTCTTCTATCTGAATACATGAGGCCCAACACTGGTTAAGTGCTCATGGAAAAGATGTGTTTTTAGTCATTTTTTGAAGACAGAGAGTGAGTCAGCTTCACAGATGGAGTTGGGAAGATCGTTCCACCAACGTGGTACGATAAAGCTGAAAGTCCGGGAAAGTGTTTTGGTGCCTCTTTGTGTAGGTACAACAAGGCGACGTTCCTTAGCCAACCGCAGGCTTCTAGTGGGCGCGTAGCTCTGCATAAATGATTTTAGTTGTGCTGGAGCAGACCCATTGACTGTTCTGTATGCCAGCATCAGAGCCTTGAATTTGATACGTGCATCAACTGGCAGCCAGTGGAGAGAGATAAGGAGTGGTGTAACATGTGCTCTCTTTGGTTTATTAAAGACCAGACGTGCTGCTGCATTCTAGATCATTTGCAGGGGTCTAATTGCACATGCAGGGAGGCCTGCAATGAGAGTGTTACAGTAGTCCAGTCTAGTTATGACAAGTAACTGGACAAGCAGTTGTGTGGCATGTTCAGAGAGGAAGGGTCTTATCCTCCTGATATTGTAGCGTGTAAATCTACATGATCTAGCAGCCTTTGAGATGTGGTCTGTGAAATTTAGTCTGTTGTCGATGGTTACCCCTAGATTTCTGACTGATTTGGAAGGTGTTACTGTAGTTGCACCCAGCTGCATGGTGATGTTGTGTTCAACAGCAGGGTTGGCTGGAAAGACAAGGAGTTCAGTCTTGGCTGGGTTGAGTTGCAGGTGGTGCTCCTTCATCCAGGCCAAGATGTCCGCCAGGCAGGCAGAAATTAGAGCAGTCACTGTGGTGTCGTTGGGCTGGAAAGACAAGTAGAGTTGCGTGTCATCAGCGTAGCAGTGGTAAGAGAATCCATGTGCCTGAATGATGGGTCCCAGTGATGTTGTGTATATAGAGAAGATAAGTGGCCCAAGCACTGATCCCTGAGGTACCCCAGTAAGTAGCTGATGTGGCTTGGATACCTCACCTCTCTAGGCTACCTTGAAGGACCTACCTGAGCAATAGGAATTAAACCAGTCAAGCACAGTTCCTGTGATGCCCAGCGAGAAGAGGGTAGAGAGTAAGATCTGATGGTTGACTGTGTTCAGTGTGTGTGCATAAGAATCCAAAGTAATAAATACCACTTACACGCAACTGCAGACTCCTGTAGATAGATTGCTTCTCCTGCCTCACTCGTTGCCTGTGGCAGGCGTGGGAGTCAGCTTGGTGGCCGTGGCAGACAAGGGCACTGACAATTTGTGGGAAAGGGTCTTTGTGGCCCTACGCACCAATATCAGTGGCGGATAATTCAACTTGGAGACAAGGGCCGTGAAGGCCTTTGAGCAATGAGTCGCGGAAGGTTGGACTGTGGCATGGCATGGAGCCAACTCAAATTTGACTGTGACAGGGTGTGGAACAGTCTCAGATGTGGCTGTGACATGACGTGGAGCAGATTCAGACATGGCTGTGACATGGTGTGGAGCAGACTCAGAAGTAGCTGTGACATGGTATGGAGCAGGCTGAGGTGTGGATGTGACATGGCATGGAGCAGGCTCAGACATGGCTGTGACATGGCATGGAGCAGGCTGAGGCATGGCTGTGACATGGCATGGAGCAGACTCAAACGTGGCTGTGACATGGCATGGAGCAGACTCAGACGTGGCTGTGACATGGCATGGAACAGACTCAGACATGGCTGTGACATGTATGGAGCATGCGGAGGCGTTGCTGTGACATGACTTGGAGCAGGCTGAGGTTTGGCTGTGACATGGCATGGAGCAGACTGAGATGTGGCTGTGACATGGCATAGAGAAGACTCAGACGTGGCTGACTCGGAAGTTGGAACCAGAATTGTGAGAGGAGGATCCTCTGTGGCGAGTGTGTTGAGTACTAGCCTCACATATACCTCCCACTTGTAGTCTCCGGAGTCTGGCAATTCCCTCTACTGCCGTGCTGTGAGTCCTATCCAGTATATGGATTTCAGAGCAGCATTATCAAAACTAGTGTGGGCGGCAACGGTGGAAAAGAAATGGCAGTACTCCCTTATTGATAAGTTCACCTGGCTTAGTTGAACAAAGAATGCTGCTAGATCCATGGTGAGATGAATTGTTCTAGATGAGGCTGGGTGTGCCGCTGGGTTCGATGAAGGAATTGAGACCTCGGTGGTTAGTTGGAAAAAGCCGCTGGATCGGTTTGTGGCGAAGTCTTCTGTAATGATGAGTCATCAGAGTTCAGATTGATGCAGCTTTAATAATGATAAATGTCGTAATACAGACAGGCAGGGTCAATCACCAGCAACAGTAATAAAAAAGGCAATCCAGAGTGGTAGAAAATAAACAGGCAAGAGGTCAGGGCAGGCGGCAGACAATCACAGGTTATTTCCAGGTAAACAAGGCAGTAGTAGTAGGCAGGCAGCAATGGGTCAAAACAGGGTAAACAGTCCAGGATCATACACAGAAACCTCAAAGAATGCTTAGAAATGTCAGCCAGAGCAAAACAAGACTTCGCAATGACAGTGAGTGAGAGTGAAACTTAAATAGCTGCATGAATTGGAAACAGGTGAACAGGTAATCACTGACAGGTATGGGGATTATGGGAAATGGAGTCCATAGAGTTAAAGTCAAACCCCAGGTAATGGAGCCCTCTGGTGGTGAGCTGGAGGAACAGCACAATGGACAATGGTCAATGGTCTAATATACAGTTTGGTGGTCATTATACAAATATATTTGCCTGCAGAATGCCATGATTGACCAATCAGAATCCAGTATTATTGAGAGCTGAATAATAAGGTGCTGTAACTCTGCATATTTCTATATTCTTACAGGATGGTGTTCAGTAGAGTGGCAGTGCAAAATATTTTAGCAGGGGGTTGTGACAGCCACAGTGCTGATGCACCTGAGGTATTAGGAATGTGTTTGAACACACTGTGACTCCCGCCTTTCACACAGCCCAATTTTACACCAAGTAACACACACACACACACACACACACACACACACACACACACCTTTAAACACATTCCATTTACACCTGGCCACATTAATCTGTCTCCACAAAACGGACATAAATCTGAGCCCACTCTATTTGGAAATATTACAAGTCCACTTCCGTGATGATAATGCTAAAGACGGGTAGCAAAATTTTGATTATGTGGCTCTTAAACATTAATGGGAAAGATTTAATTAAGATACGCTTTATTATTTGATTCTAAGTGACTTTACCGTGTGTGTTTGTGTCTCCGTTGTGTTTTTTCCCCATTGGGACATGCTGTAAGCAAGATATATACAGGTGCACTTGTCAGTGCCTAGTTTCGATTTTTGTCAGCAAGCTGAATAAATCAAATGAAGAAGAAAGATGTCGGCTCTCCTGTTATGTGCCTATGTTTCTTATTTTGTTATTCCTTTATGTTTATTTCTGTTGCAAATGGTCGGTTACACTAAAAACAGATGGTGTCTAAAAGTGATTTGACTTTTGCTTTGACAACAATTCTTATTTTCTGTATGCTCACGTAATTACAGTATGTGGCCTGAACAACCTGATGCAGTTAAATTTGGCAAAGTCTCAAACCAATATTTTTTTATAATAAATAAAATAAAATAAATAAATAAATACAAACATCAGAATAAAAGGCTACTTTTGAATGGCTGTCAATGGAGAGAGAAACAAAAAATAAAAGTTGAAACACAAGCTGACATCTTTTCAAGTTTGCCATACATCTTTGGTAATAGAGCAACAAATGAACTGAACCCTGATATTACAAACATGGGAGTGCTCTCTTGTGCTCTCCAGTGCATGTTTCAAAGCAGAATTGAGGGTTTTGGCAGATAAGAAGACAGGTTAATTTGTCTTCTTGTACCTGTTTGGTTGTGCTTCAAGACCTGGGGCATCATTTGTAAACATACACAACCAGTTGAAAGGTTGGACACACCCAAGCAATTTGGACTACGTTCATGCTTCTCATAAACTTAAAAACCTTTTGATCTGAAGGCATAAGCTTTAATGCTTGAAATGAGTTTTGTTGGCAAATATAAATTAATGCTTTTAAATCAATACATTTATAATGTTATTTAGAATAACTTACTTAATGGAGGACCAGATAGTGAGGTAAAAGCAGCCAACAAGTGGCCACCATACATGGCAACTTCTTCGGGACTGTTTAAAAAGCATCCCATGTGGATACATCATGAAGTTGGTTGAGAGAATGCCCAAAGTGTGCAGACAGACATTTATACAAATGAACATAAATCAATATACAGACAGATGAAAACACTCACTCTCACTGTTTATATTTAAACAGGTTACAGGCCTACATTTTTTGATTAATTACTTAAAATGCTGCATAATAAGTGGCAGGAGTGAGTAGAATAGAATAGTGAGGACCCAACAGGTGTGTCTTAGTTATTCAGAAAATGCTGATTACCATGTATGCAGAAATATTGCATTAGTTAGGTTAGGTTTAGGGTTTGGGTAAGGGGTTAGACTTGAGGTTTAGGGTTAGGTTTTTGTTCATCATTGTTTGGTTAGTTTATTTTTCTCTATGGGATGAAAGGTTGTACTATGTCTTGCGATTTTACCATGTAGTACTAATATTATGGTTTGTCATGAGACTGGGTTGGATGATTTGTGAAAAAAAAAGCAGGTAAAATTTTAGACAAATTTTTGTGTGTACGAATGTTTTATAAATAGTTTGTAGGGACATTAGGGAAGTTAACATTTTTCACACGTCTTTATAAATGTGGCCCCATCTGTATACTGAGTTACGTGAAGTTGCTGGTGTAATCATGTGGTCTCCTTTCTGACCACAGGCCCTTCCAGAGGATTATGTGAAAGAGCTCCTGGCCCAAAAGAGGCCAATCTCCTTCCACAAACTCTGGAACGTCAACCCTGTGGCTGTATACCAGCGCTGGCTTCAGACACAAAAGAGCCACAACAGAGGAAACCACATGAACTCACAAACACCAGAGAGGAACTGTAGATTATATAGTCATTCTTATGTAGTTGATGGAGTGTTCATGCTGGGAGTTTGTGCGTTTTTAAAATGTTTAGGTATTTGATTTATTTTGATAACTTGATATTTTTGGGATCTTTTCTTATTATGTTATTTTCTTACTTTCTTTTTTCTTTTTTTCTTTCTTTCTTTCTTTCTTTCTTTCTTTCTTTCTTTCTTTCTTTTGCAATTCCACAAGGAAGCATTTTACTTGTTGTTCACATTTGGATATAGGCTGCATGTTTGGTTGTCAGCTTCTATGCCAGGCTTTGTAACAAAGCTGAAACATGATTGGATTGGTGAGTTTTTATATTTTAAATATCCCGGTTGATCAAACAGTTTCAAAAATGTTTTCTCGCCTGACAAAGGTCTATGACTGAAACACTGTGTCATTTAAAAAAGATCTGCAAGCCATGACAGTGTGCTTTCTATTAATTTTCTACTTTTTGTAGAAATGTGAAGCTTATAATTTTATAAAAGCACTTATGTTAATTCATCTGTTAAAACGAATGTATTATTTGAGCCGTAAAGTTGTTTAAATTATAATTTTTACAGTCATTTTAGGGTTTGATGACATCACATCGTCATGGCAACGAAGTTGTAAAAATTGTCTATAACCTTGCACAGAAAAGGTTAGTAAGTGATTTTATTACACTAAAATCATGTTTACACAAATATTGTTTGTGTCTTATGGCTATAATTTTGAAACAGTGAGTATTTCAGCATTTAGAAATTTGCCCCTTTCACTTCCATTGTAAGTGCCCCACTGTAATCCAGATTTTTGCTCTTTTTAAAGAAAAGAAGAGGCAAGATAAAATACATTTTTGTGGTAATCAATATTATGCCACAAATGCTGTTGATTGAGCTTAATTTGTATTGAACCCGGAATATTCCTTTAATTTTCTTTACCTTTAAAAATCACTTACATCACCAAGCCCTCTTATTTTTCAACCTTTCCCCTCCAACCACCTGTCATATAAAGACCATTTTCCACAATCCAATCAACACCCGATGGATAAAATTAAATACATCATCAAGGACAAATACATTTTCTTTTCTTGTTGATTATCTTGTATCTTGTCATTGAAAAGGAAGCTGCTTAAAAATTCTTTCTCTAATTGAGTGTGAAGCCTGTACTTGGAGAGTAACCATAAGTAAATCACTGTATCTTTTGTATCTGTTGCAGTAAAGAAAAATGAGATACATATCATGCACCATTTACAAAGAGATTTATATCTGGCTGTTAAGCTGCCTCTGTGTGTGTGTGAGTGTGTGTGTGTGTGTGTGTGTGTGTGTGTGTGTGTGTGTGTGTGTGTGTGTGTGAACAAAGTGATTAAGGGCAGGTGTCATAGGATTTAGACAGCTGTAAAGCACCATAACGTAAGTGTCAAAACATACTCTTGCAGCATAGCATTTCATCGCACTTAAGGTGTCATTTTCAAAGTAGAAGTGATAAAGAGCATCTGAGAGCATGGCCTTTTCATCCTTTCCAGGTACATGTCCCTACTCTTAAAGGTGAAGCGTGTAATTTCTGTGCCATTCGTGTCACCAAATGGAATAGCATAAATACTGTTGCCCCTTAGAGGACAAGTAGGGAATGTTTTCCAAAATAGTTTTGCATTCCGTCTGAAAAGTTTTGCGTTCCCTCGCAAAAGATTTTGTGTCCCCTGGCAATAGCTTTCTTTGGCAATAAGTTTTGCATCCTCTCAAAATAATTTACATTCCTTCGCAATTATTTGGGGCTCCCTCGCAATAAATGTACCATAGTTATACTATAGTAACAACAGTTCAATGCTATTTGTGTTAAAACCATAACCACAGAATTTACCATGGTTTTACTACAGTAACCATATTTTAACCATGATATTCATGGTGATACCATAGTAATAAATCAAGAAAAAGAATTTACCCTAGAAGTTACCCTAGTAACTACAAGGTTATCCATGGTTACTATAGTCATGGTTACTAGAATATAACTGTAGTAAAACCATGGTTATAACAATTACTACAATACTAGAGAAAAATTGTGATTAATTTATTGTGAGGGAACCTAAAAGGATTGCCTGGGAATGCAGAACTTGGGGGACTGATTTAGCACTGGGGAAAACAAATCCCGGGGACCATAGTTACCCATTCATTAAGGAAAATGGGGGACAATATCAAATAGATTTGGCTATTTTAACAATAACGAACATGCTGACAAGCTGTTTTTTTTTTTTGTTTTTTTTTTTAGTTGTTGCTAAAAGAGAAATACATTAGAAGCAGTGCTCATGACAGTTTCCCCATCAAGTTCAAAGGAGGATGCTCTGAATTCTGCTGTGTTTCAACTTTTTAGCAAGAGTTTGTGACATTTCTTCATCTTTTTGATAATTTTTTTTACCTGTAATAAAATGCTGCAGACATACACATGCTGTGCAGGTTTCACAGGCATCTCTTCATATCATCATGAAGAACCGCTTGCAGCAGCAGCAGTGTTCTTATGGCATCAAATGGCGAGCACTAAAATTCAGTTTGGGGTTTTTTGGCTTTGTGTAAAGTGCAACAAAAAAAAAAACCTAAAGCTTTTGTATTTTAAAAATGGGCAAATTTATCGGATATGTCTCACTGTTTCCCTTACAGGAATGAACTATGATCACCAGGATTTGCCAGCTGTATCTGTATGTTGAGCTGCTCAGGATGCTCAAACAAACATAGCAATGTTAAAAGCACCACAGAGTCATAAGGGATAAATGGCTTACATATTGTTGTCTCTATTAAGCTGGGATCTGGGATAGATCACCCTGAACTAAAATTATGGGAATAAAAGAGGAAAAATCAGTTCAGCTGAAGATATTACTGTGGGAGTACAAAGTGTTTATAAGCATGCTGTCATGCAATAAACAGAATGCCCAGGGACACAATATTCCAATCATGTTTTGGTGAATGGTCACATTTCAGGAATTACAGAGTTCTGAGAATCACACATGGTTACTGTTTTGACAAATTATGCATCATGGTACTTTGTTTTATGGTTGTATGCTTTTAGTTCTGGTTCCTATTGACTTTAAATATGAAACTGCATGGGATAATGAGCCCAGCAAATGCTTTTCCAGTTAAAGAGGTGTTTTAAAATAGTTCATGCATTTCTTATGTATCTAAATGCACCTGAGGTGTTAGGAATGTGTTTGAACACACTGTGGCTCCCACTTTCACACAGCCCAATTTTCCACCAAGTAACACACACACACACACACACACACACATACACACACACACACACACACACACACACACACACACACACCCCTTTAAACACATTCCATTTACACCTGGCCACATTAATCTGTCTCCACAAAACAGATATAAATCTGACCCCACTCTATTTGGAAATATTACAAGTCCACTTCCACGTGATGATAATGCTAAAGACGGGTAGCAACATTTTGATTATGTGGCTCTTAAACACTAATGGGAAAGATTTAAGATACGCTTTATTATTTAATCACTTAATTTGCTTTCATCTTTACTCTCTTTTGGTTGACAGCACAGAGAGGTTATTGTCTAATCTTGTGTCTTGCTCTCTAAGCAGAAGAACACACAATGTTTAGTGGGACAGAGGAAAAGAGAAGTTCATGTCATGACTCTCTTTTGCAGATCTGTCGAATGGCATTGAATTTACAAAACACATCTCAATTTGTACATGCAGTAAAAGCAGTGACTTGTGAACCGTATGAACAGTTCGGTTATTACGTTTATAAAGAATCGTTGCTTTTAATTTGGTGCTTCTGAGTATATTTACACTGTAAAGAATAATTTTCTTAATCAGTATTTTTGTTTTGCTTTTAAGTAAAATAGCTAAACTTCCCTAAATCAAGATCAATTTCCTTGAGAAGCAAAATTGTGTACAATAATTAGAGTAGGCTATATATCTTGGATTAAATTTGTAGTTCCTTACCTACGGCAGGGTTCGCATGTTACCTGGAAATATCTGAGGATTTTAAATGTATGATTTCTAGGCCTGGAAAAGTCAAGAAAAATGTGTCTATTGCACACACAGATGGGCAGTAGCATCCCTACAGGTTGCAAAGCTATTCGTTTAACTACATTTCAGTAAGTGGTTGCATCGCTAGTTTTCAATCACGTAGCTTTGTAGTAGAGATTAGGTAGCAGGGTAGTGGTTTTATTTATTTATTTATTTATTTAACTTAAAAGCAAGAACATATACAAACAAAATCAATACTTAACAACCCCCCCCCCCCCCAATCCCCAACCCCCAACCCTACCCATAAGAACATCCCAGTGGTCCCACATAATTATAGACACACAAAAACAAATTAAAAAAATTAAATAATTAATAAAATATAATAAATCACACACATAACCTCTATATCTCCCTCTCCACTGTCAATGCCAAATATTTGCCCCACTTTCCCAGAAACAAGTCCAAATTACCCAATCCTCTAGATAACCCTTCTTCAAACGCTGCCACCCTCCCCATCTCTGTACACCACTCTGGAAATGATGGTGCTCCGTCTGACTTCCAACCCCTTAAAATGACTTGTCTGCCAATCATAACACTTGTTAAAACCCAATTTTTTATAAATTTGTCCCCCAAATTTATGACCGAGGTAGCAGGGTAGTGTTAACAAACAATGTTACATTTTACATCGAACCGTGTGTCTGGTATTTTCTTTCAGCGGTTTTGAATCAGAACTAGGGATTCACAAATTAATCACTCTTTTGAGTTGGTTCTTTACAATGCATTGGTGACAGGAAATTGCTCAGAACGGTCTGAATCATTTCACGATTCAAACACTCAGACTGCTCACGCATTGAATGGTTTGGAGCGGTTTCTTACTCAGCAACATGGCAACAATAGAATACTTTAACGAAGTGACTATTTGCAGTAGGTGTAAATAGCATCTGCTATACAACATGGCTGTTTGCACTCCAATAGTCTGTGGAAACACAGAAATTTAAGACAAGCTGCGCCCCTAGTGGCGTTGGTGTGGATGTGCTTTTTTTGTGCGGACCACCCGGGTTTCAATCTACCTTTTGTCCCACTTTTTTCACATCCTGTTTCTTGCCTCCACTCTTCATACTTCCTTTAATACTACTTATAATAACTCATAAAAATTAATATACATGTCGATTTCCTCACAGTGATTTGGTCACAGTGAAGGTCAGGGAGTTTAGAGAAGGTTTGTTTGGGTTAAAATTAACCATGGTTTTACAATTGAAATTTTGTAACCATGTAACCATTTTGTAAGCCATAGATTTAATTTAATTAACCATGGTGTAATATAAGTAATATGCTGTTCATATACAGTAGTAACCATGTTTAGTTTTATAGTTACTATGAATTTACTACAAAATACCATGGTGATTCTATGGTTAACATAGTAAATCCATGGTTAATTTTTGTAAGGAACGTATAGGGTGAGGTTTAGGAGTAAGTTTGTTGTAAGGTGTCTGTGGAACTCTAAATAAAAACAATAAACATGTTGCAGTGATGCCCTAACTGTATAATAGTATATAACAGGATTTAACTGTATAACAGGACTCAAGCTCGTCACCTTTGATCTTTTGAGTCGGCGACTAGAAGTGTCAGATCACAGCAAACTGTTAACCAAGTCTGTCTTATCAAATTTTTGCCTCTTTGTTTTATTTTTTTCCGTTTCCCTGCCAAAGCCCTGCCATTAGCCATTTTTTTTTTTTCATGTTTTAAGCATAAACCTCACTAAATTACTAGATGTATGCCTAAACAAGAAAAACATTATTTCTACAATTCTGTAGTAATTATAAATACATTTATCTTGTTTTTAAGGATGTTTAGATATTTTTTTTGGAAAATAAGACAAACATACTGAAAGTTCAACTGTTTCACTTTAATAACTTCCTCACTTGGAACAGAACTGAATATTGTCACCAACTATAATTAAAACCTGCTTGTTAGGTCATGATATTTTTATTGTTGTTATTATTATTATTTTCATGTTTCAGTTTTCATTCATCAAAAACAAAGCCTCATGATCATTTAAACTTGTAGAAAAACAACTCATCTAACTCTTACAAAAGTTTTTCTTTAAGTTACACTGAATTAAAAGGGGAAAAAAAAACATGTTTGAAAGTTTTGTTTAAACAAGAAAAGGAAAGGCCTTTGTCTTTTGCATATGTTTCACTTTATGACTTCGTTCTTGCATGCTTTACAGTCTCATTGACAGAGCATACACACTGACAGGGTCAAAGGTACGGCCAAGGGTTTGAGCCATTGTTTAAGCAGGAATAAATCAAGTATTTTGTCCTGCATGCTGTCAAATCACTCTTTTATCCTATGGAGCTGCTGGAGGATAACATGGAACTGTTTCCAAGAACATACTCCAGCATGTTAATTTTCAACGTGCCACTAGGGCCGAATAAGACATCTTTGATCAGATATCATTATTTGGCTGTTCACGTGAATTCCTCAACTTAAAGTTCTGGTTGTCTTTTTCTGTGCCAACTTATTAACAGCAGCAGGACTAAACAATGAAAAAGTACAGCAACATTGTAAGAATGAATAAATGGGTTAGAGAAAGTGAATATTTATGGCCCTGAGGCAATTCAGGAGAACAACAAGTAATAAAGTTATATGCTTAAGGAGCCTAGTAATTTGTCAATCTGCAAGGTTATTTTCAAGGTACATTATTATTTCGTTAACCTTTTTTTCTGTTTAGAAATGACCTAAAAATGTATTATTGTTAAATTCATGATGTATTTCCCTCCTGGACTTCTAACAAACTCTGGAGTTGTGTTATGAGCACACGAAATCCTGGTGCAGCTGCCTTGCTGTTTACTGTCAACAAAAGCAGTGACCAAAGGCAACCTAATGGTACCTTGTCTGTGACTGATTCGAAACGCTCTTCATAGGCAGCAGCTCTGTTACTCAAGCCACACAAATACTGATTCTTGTGTGAACCATGCAAAAGACTCAATGACTAACTTTCAGTTTATTCCAGTTCAGTCTGACATTAGCATGTTGCTAACGACACATACTGTGCATACAGTAGAACACAAATATACATGGAACACCCATTATTGTATGAAATATTTTTTATCAAATTACATTTGACACATTTCAGTTTCTGAATAATATATAATCATCTTGAAAAAAATTCCTCTCTGTTAAGGAATTGCTTTTTTTTTTTCCAGCTTCCAGTGGAATTATTTTCAAGTCATGAGAAAACTTATTTTTCAGGAATACAATACTCAACAGTAAGTAGTGTTAGGGGTAATGTAACACATTACCAATGCAGTCAGATTAGGTTTTGGAAGTAAGGAGTAATGGTTTTGTTCTGAATGTTTAGCCGATGTCCTTTTTAAATAAGTAATGCACATTACATTTCTATGTTTTTAATTTACTGTATAGCAAACCTCGCTGGAAGAACAAACATTTATCCACAGCAAAAATACTACTTTTAAGAAGAAAATCCACCAAGCCATTATGGATGACCGAGAGTCTCACGCAGATGACAATAATCCATTAAAGAATAACAAAAAATATAATATAATATAATATAATATAATATAATATAATATAATATAATACAATATAATATCCGTTTTAATTGGTTTCAAAAACAACAGTGTGAATGTAAAATGAACCAAGACTAAAGTTGACCAAAAAAAAGAGACATATTTTAAGTATTTGGAAATATTTCGATATTTAAATTATAATTTTTCATGTAATTGTACTCCTGTGCAATATTGTTTTTAAAGCCTTGAAGGAACACAATTATTTGTTTGACAATTAATCTTCAGTCAAATTTCATAATCGTTAGCAAAATTGAGTTGTTTGGCTTTTGTATGACATATCGCATAGTAAAGTTGTCATTTGTAAGTCACTTTGGAAAAAGGCATCTGCTAAATTACTAAATGTAAAACAGATTAGCTTGTAAAAACTAAATGTAAAACTTGATAAGCTTGGTGTCTATTAAACAACATGTCATTAATAAATTAATTAACGTGATTTATTAATTCATATCCCCATAAACCCCAACAATGTCTTGTGGACACCATCTGTGTTCATTTTTGTGAGATATGCTGCTAAATTGTCACGGGCTATATGTTCCTCTGATGGAATTCAATTTAAACAATTTATCTGGAGCTCAGATATTCAGAAAACTATTGTGCCATTGTGACTTGGTTTGTCTGCCTGCAAGATACAGAAGATTTTGCTTTGATACCTTGGCAGCATTTGACAGGATTCAGTTGGCAACAACACACTCTTTAGAAGCATGCACCCTTTACCCCAGTGAGTACTCACATGCTTGACTGAAGCTTGGCAGTGTCTCTTTTCTCGACATTTAAAAACAAAACATGGTAGTCAGGATCAATCATTCCTCTGTCCTCTCTTGAAATTTAGAAGAGATGGATTCGGTTATACATTTACTTATTTGGATTTCTCATTTTGGCCACAAAACAGTTTTTCTGTTCTGGAGATTGATGCCTATTGAGCATAGCATCCGACTTGCCAATTTTTATGTGAGATCAGGCTGCCGTAATCCCTGAACCATTTTCTATTCAAACACGCTCTGTCTAAAGTCTAATATAGTAGTACATTATGTCTCAAAGGAACAAGGGAAAGAAGTTCCATGAAGCTTTTTAGGGATAGTTCACCCAAAAATGACAATTATGTCATCATATATACTCATCATTGTGTCATTCCAAATCTGTATGACTTTCTTTTGTGAAACACAAGAGGGGAAATTTTGAAGAATGTTTAGGTTGCCTCTTTTTCCATGGAACAAAGAAAGTAATTTGGGTTTGGAATGACATGAAGTTGAGAAAATGACAGAATTTTCATTTTGGATTCATTTTGGGGTGAATTATCCATTTAAGAAAAGAGAGCGTTTTTTGGGGCTTTACAGTATGTAGGATCTGAGGTTATTTGTATAAAGTGATTCAGAGCAATAGGTCTGATTCCAGTTTTCATTGTTCAAATCTTATGAAAGATGACAGATCTAATTGAAGGGAAGACTCCCAGATGCTTGCTGAAATAAAAAAATTATATCTTTGGTTTCGCCTCTTTTGAAATAGCCTGTGCTTTTTATATTTCTGTCAATAGATCTTTTTCCATGAAAAGTAGAAAACATGACTCTTGCGATTGGGAATGGAGGAAACTGGGAAAGCCTTATGATTCAGATGTTTTAACTTCTCTTCTTAATTGAATCAGTACTATCATTCAAATCAAACTTGTTCATGTTTTTTAATGGCGTTCAACGCCCGAGATCCACAAAAGCATGTTTGTTTTTTCAATTCACTATATGACCAAACCTGGATGATTAAAAATGATTGGAATAGAAAAAAACTTTAACATATTTTTTAACCCTAGAGCCAAATGTGGGTCGAAAATGACCTGTGTAGTGTCTAGTTTTTAAGACTTAATTTTTACATGAAGTGGTCTTTCATCTAACACTTTAGTCATTGCTTAATTACCAGTAAGTGTCCTTGATTATGTGAACTGTCATTAACATTTAGTTATTTCTTAAGAGAGCTTGCATCACTACTCCTAGAATGCATATGTGGGTCATATATAGTGCCTTATATGCATTTAACTCTGGTGTTACACTTGTAATTCATTGATTTTTTTCATTACCCTACTTCCATGTAATTAGATATGTTAAATAACACGTTCATGTTCATATTTATGTGCATGACCTTTTACCTATAACACGGAAAGTCTGTATGAGGTTAGATGCCTAGTTCACAGCAAGTGCACAATGCTAATAGCTCCTGGACCACTTCTTAGTGTGTTTGAACCTGGAACTTTTCTTTTTTTCAATACACCTCACCACTCTGAACAACAAATATAGCAATATAGTAATATAGCAATATTGGGTAAAGTATAGGGTAAGTTTATATATATATTTAAAAAAACAAACAAACATTGAAGTTACAAATACATTCTAGGATTAAAATGAAATGTATGTAAATATAATTCTCTGATTAAACCATGACCAATGAAGAGGTGGTATCCGTTATTGTAGCCATATTCTGTGCTAATGTATTCTTATGTGAACATGCCAAAATGTGTGCTTTCAACCTGCATTACTTTCTTTATTCATATAACTATTTGCATAATTAACTATTGTGCAAAAGTTACTTTGATCAAACTGGCTTTTTTACAGGATTAAAATGCTGTAGAAAGATCTGAGGCCAATGAATTTATGCTTTGACTTAGTAAAGCCCTTGCAAATTGAGTCTCTAATACAGAGAGTCTATTTGCTCCCAAAAGCTGTTGGTTTCCCATAAGAGCAGAGGGATAAAAAGTTAAATTTCTCTAAATGACTATACTTCAGAGGGTCCAGTGTCATACAGAGTTCGATACTGCTATTAAATCCATCTGAAATGACTGATCCTGCTCTGACATAAAATGTTCTATGCAAGTAATTTATGGGAACATGTACTGGGAAGACAGAGCCATTATTCAAAACTGCAGCAGTCATTCAAACCTTGTCAATGGACTTGTGTGGCTTTGAGTTCTTATACCTCAAAGATGTCAACAATCTCTTATCGATCCTTGGCCTAGGATGTAGGTAGAATCTCCTCCGTCTCTGTCCTGTACTTTGGAGGCTTGACATCAAAGTAGTTGTTCAGCTTTGATTCATTCTGTCTCCTTATAACTGCACTTTGATGTTTCACAGCCAGCGTGATTCACACTCATCAGCATGGCACTTAGAACAATGGTTCTAAACTGCCGGGTCACAACCCAAACATTAGTTGCATGTATGTTCAGAATTTTTTCTGATGGGGAAGAAACTTTGATAAATGCAAATAATAAAACTGACTATATGTACCCAGGTGTAAATGCCATCAGCCATGCTGTGTGGGCATTTGCACCCCAATAGTTTGTGGAGAGTAGAAAGAGTGCAAATATACTTTTTTGTGCACGCAACCCGAATACGCCTGTCGTCCCACACTTCTGCCAACCCTGTTTTCTGTCTTCACTCTTTTTTTTTCCTTTATTACTATTGTACTTATTAATGAATAAAAATGAGCATGAAGATTGATTTCCTTGCAGTGATTTGGTCACCGTCAAGTTTGGGGAGCTCGGAGAAGGGTTTGGTCCAGTTAAGGGGCAGGGTTTGTCGATCGCACATGCTCCCCTCCTGGTGTAGGGCATGGGGGTTGGTGGCTTTCTAGTATAGTATCTTCTATAATAAAATGTTATCAAACATTCTAAATATGCATAGTTAGAATAGCAAATAAATAGGTTTGTCAGCTGAAAAGGGAGAAGAGGCTTTGCATATCTTTTATTATAAACATTAAAGGCTGTGCATCCAAATTACAATATTATGATGCAAATTAATGAGATACATTATAGAAGCCAGTCAAATTTGACAGATGCCGACATGGACAGGTTACGTAACATTGTAAATAAGGGGTATAACCACACACTATTGGTCCGATGTTGGATTCCAATAGAATGGCCCCCGGAAGGTTTCTGCATTGTTCTGTCTTTTATTATATTGTCACGGATCCTAACCAGAGGCACTTCCATTCTAATGAAGGCCCAGGGGAGAAGAAAGTTCTTGAGGTATCAGAAACTTATAGAAGGGAGTGGGAAAGTGAAACTGAAATTGAAAGAATTATTCCCTGTGTCAAGTACGTAGGTCACCTTGCAACTCTCTGTATGACAATTTGTGTGAGTGAATTTTTGACTTTCATCAGGGTAGGATGCACTTCCCAGAAGCAGAGTCTAATTGTCTAATGCCTAGCTCAAGTCAAAGTACTCTCCCTTGATATTGGCCCTCAGACATATACAGAAAAATGTCAATATTCTAAGGGATATTTTGTGTACTTTCACTTTCACGGTTATTATTTCTTTGATAAACCGAGAATACTGCATACACAATTCCCCCTAGAGCACATTTTGAAAACTGGTCATGCAAAAATTGACATCTTGAGGCTTTCTGAACTATTGAACTACAGATCTGTTTAACCCATGGAAGAACATTTTAAGACCTGAAAGGGGTACCGATGAGTAAAAAAGCTTTTTTTTAATTTTTTTAATTTTTTTTTTTACAGAGACCTGCACAGACAGAGGAACTGAACTAAGAAATAATGTACATTTAAATTCAAGTATTACAGCATACTGTACATACATCATAAAACATGCTAGTATGTTGTTTTTGTTCTCGAGGAAAGAACCAAGGATACATTAATGACTAAAATTACTCACTAGCTCAGTCATGTGACACTGTGAATGAATGTTTTTCAAAGATAGGATTGAGATATTTAGCTATGCTAGTACCTGACAGCTTTGATCATGTACATTTTTTAATTCTTCAAATTACACACACACACACAAAAAAAAAATCTTGTAATTCTGGGGGGGGGGTACTATAAAAGCTTTCTGAGTGTTGTGTATGGATGGTTAGCTGCAAAAGTGGATGTTCTTTGTTAGAACTAACTGTGCTTGATACCGAAAGAGTACAAAGTGAACCAAAGCTTTAACCAGTGAAGAAAAAGACAGATCAGGGTTCGTTTTATTGGCCCAACTGGAAATGTAGTGGTGTTGCATTCTGCTCTGTCAATTTGACTGTGAAGATTCAACACAAGAATTAAGTAGAGAGGAAGAAGCAGGTAAAAGTCCCCCAGTCATTAAACGTACCTGATTAACTGGCCGAATAACAACAGCGGATGGACTTCTGAGACAACAACCTTCTGCTGTTGGATCTTTCTCTGGACTGCCAGATAATGAGCAGTAGGAGATACAGCTTGCATGTGAGCATGGATGAGCAAGCCCTTTTATTTATTTTGGGAGTAGAGATAACAAACAAAAACTTTCCAATCCATGCTTTATGGGGCTCAAAGATACTTCTCCACAGGTTACTGCCACCAACAATTCTGTCAGATTGGTGATACTGTAGACATGCTTGCTTGAGTATGAATCCTTCAAAAGATTACATAGAGCTTTAATCTGAAGCGATGAACAATGTCCACTTCAGAACAATGGAAAGATGGGGTTGTTAAGAGTGACATTTTCATAATACATTTACATGTGCTGAGTAACCCCCGAATGATGCTGCATCTCTCACTCACTCTCTTTTTATCTCCCTTCTTTTTTACTGGACTCTGATGAGTCTCCCACTCCAGCTGCTAGTTCATAAATTACATTTATTTGTGAAAATGCATGAAGATAATCCATTACAGATGCTGTGCTCTGATGCTCTATTAAAGTTTATATGCAAATAAGAGTAAAAGAGAAGCTGAGATGACTTCGTTGTTTTCATTCCAATTTTTCATAATTCCCATGCTGGTCTAGACTGGTTTATGATGGTCTAGGTTGTGGACCAGCAAAGCCATGCTTTTCACCAGCAAAACCTAGCTGGTTAAGCTGGTTGAACTGTATGGTCATCCTGATGAAGCTGGTCAAGCTAGTTTAAAAGCCTGGTGGGGACATCAACACACCAGCCTCCCAAGATGTATGACCAGCACGCAAAACACAACACAAGCTGGTATTTTCAGCAGGGAAGATGGAGATAGATAACTCTAAATTTGATGAATATGCTGAAAGTTTAAGAAGGCTTATGACAAATCACCTGAATAAGGTTCTAAACAGGACATTGGATGATGAGATCCAATCTTTTCAGAATCAGGAATATTTTATGGGTGTAGTTAAATGTGATGATGTGTGTCATTCCTGCACCAATAGCGGAACCTAATTAAACTGTAAAAAATTACGATTGTTTCCAAACAAGTTTCCCAAATCTGTCATTGTTTCCACAAAAAGTGGCATCCAAAACTTATAGTTGTCTCTTCACATTAAACGGGGATAGGAGACAGTAATCTGAAGTCAAAAAATTATACTGTTCACTCTTGAGTTAAATGTCCCATAAAGACTTCATAGCCATTCTAAATATCAAGCACATACTCTCACTTTTATCACGTGTATTTGAGTATCTGTCTGAAAGTGTCTGAAGAAGTTGAGTTTTTCTGTGAGCTGCATTGTTAGAAAGGTCTTTGGAAGCACAAACATTCTTGTCAAAACATTTGGAGTGACATGAGGATGAGTAGATGATAACAATTTTATTTTATGGGTGAACTATCCTTTAAGTAAGCCACTGTAATGGTAACATTAATGACATACCTTCACTTTTTAATTTTCTCAGGTATTGAATAAAATATTGTTTAATTCAGGGACTGTAAACATGCCAAGTGAAATAGCTCAACATACAACAGCATGCTTTGGATAAGTGATTAAGTTATGTTAAAGGCTATTCAGTTAGGCTTTTGTATCAAAGCAAATGACAAATGAAGTCCTTTACCACCCTTAATTACATCAAAAGCCTTGATATAATGAAACATCTAAGAATCATTCAACTGCTGAAGCTGAAGATTTTAGTTTAATGAGAAATGCCGACTTAATTAAATAACCCTTGATACCTAAATTATTGGCTAAATTGTTTGTGTTGTTGGTCGAGTTAAAGACCTACTTTTCCAAAGTAACTTTGAGTATGAACAAGTGCCAAAAAGGAGGAAAATATATGGTAAAATAGTGCTCTACTTAAGTGCTATGTATCTGATCGTTAAGATGCCCAAATTAATTAATGATATAGCAGCATTGGCAGGCAATCACTTGGTGCACGAAGAGTGCACTCCTATCTGATATCTGACTTGCAGTCCAACAGAGAGTATCCCTAAATTGACCTTCTGGTGGTAGCCAACTTGTCTTCTCATAAGATTCCATCACCCCAGTGTGCATTAATTAACTTGCACAGGGTAAATCCTGGATGACTGGATGACTTCTGGATAGCCTCTCTGACATGCAGAATAAATGAAAAAAGTAAATGAGCATCTCAGCTGTCCCTACTTCCAATGCTTCGACTTTCATGAAACCCACTTCAGAGACAATGAAGAGACTTGGACTTTCAAATAACCTGCTCGCTAGTGAGAGAAACCCCACCATGACCAATTAGAAAGACTTGAAATAAAAAGAGAATAATCATGGATATAAAGATAGAATGGTTTCCTTTGGCATAAGCCCCGTCCTACTGTTCAGTACTCAGATTCTCGCTCGAACCATCAGATCCTGCCGGAAGACGACAACGGCAGGGAAGAAGAACTTACCCCTACGGCAGGACAGGACCTAAACTGATGGTGAAGGGGTGGTGGGGGTGAAAACAATGTGACATAATGAGTGATGAAAGACAGCTGGAGATCTTATAAAGCAGATGCAGGATTATGATTGGATGAGATGCCTGAATTGACTTAATGGTGTAATGTCACTATGAGTCTTCCTGACAGAACTACCACTGGAGTGAGAGAGCACCAACTCCCTGACAAATCAAACATTGCTGCAAAATTAGCTCAATGTAGTAGTGTTTTGTTTCTTAACTGATCAAATCTTTTCACTCTAGTTTCCGTCTTTAGTTTTGATCATGAATGATTCTGTGTTTTTTGAGGAATCAGTTTGAGTCAATGATTCAGTAACACTCATAACACATAAAAGACGGTCATTTATCTCCACCTACTGGGTATAAAGATGTAGACTAATCTGCGGAAATGGTCACAGAACAAATTAGTGAACGCATTTTAAGGTATAATTTTTTGTGAGCTTCTCCATGACTTTACATGGAACACAAAATGAGATGTTAGGCAGCATGTTAGCCTCAGCCATTCACTTTATATATTTATTTAAATACTGGATACAATTACATTTTGTATTAACTATCCATTTAAAGGTGCAGTCAGTAATTTTTTGTTTATGTCACCTTGGACTTTATGTAACAGGAGCCAGCTGGTACGTGATAGCTGAATGGTATGTGTAAACCTCACTCCCCTGGCCTCAAGAGGCGCACTAGCGACAGACACTAGAGGCTGTAGCCTTTAGCCTCCTCGTTAGCGCGCCCGCCTCCAATGCCAGCGGCGCCGGTTCAAATTCCACTCAGAGCGGGTCAAGCAGAACCAGTTACACTTACACTGACACCTAGGGGAATGAATGAAGTATCATAGAAATGCAAAAGTTTTCAGTTAACGATGCCATTGTAAAAATCCATTATTCAAAGTCAGCCATAATTCATTTAAAGTGATAGTTCACCCAAAAATTTTAATCCTCGCATCATTTACTCACCTCAAGCCATCCCAGATGTGCACAACTTTCTTTCTTCTGCAGAACACAAATAAAGATTTTTAGAAGAACATCTCAGCTCTGTAGGTCCATACAATTAATTGTTTTTATATAAATTAATTTTAATCTTAAAAAAGTACATAAAGCCAGCATAAAAGTAATCCATATGACTCCAGCAGTAAAAGGCAATATGATAGGTGTGGATGAGAAACAGATTAATATATATGTACTTTTTTTCACTATAAATCTCCACCTTTGACCAGCCCCAACTAGTAAATATGCACAAAGTATGCAAAACACCAAAAAAATACAATTTCCGTAATTGTCCACGGACAATTAACTGTCCGCATGGACATTGATTTAACCACTAGAGTCTTACAGATTACTTTATGCTGGCTAAATTTGATTTTTGAATATTCAAATTTCTGGCCTCCATTCACTTGCATTGCATGGACCTGCAGAGCTGAGATTCTAAAAATCTTTGTTTGAATTCTGCAGAAGAAAAAAAGGCATACACATCTGGGATGGGATGAGGGCGAGCAAATGATGAGAAAATTGAAAAGAGAGAACATTTTTAGGTGAACTATCTATTTAACTGCACTTATGTAGACAAAAACTTCTTAAAAACAATGCTTCAAATGGTCAACAGTAACCCAGACATCAACATTTTGTCTGTTTCAATCTAAGAGACTTCTCTGGTTACTTATTATTTTCGAATGCGTGAAAAATCCACGTTGAAAACTCAAACCCACGTTCTCGTCTTTTACTATTGCTCTCAGAAATGTGACAAAAGTGTTGCTATAATGACAACAACGACCTCTAGCTTTAATACGTAGGTGTTTAAAATACCCAAAGCACGCGTCAATGACGAAATTCTCAATGAATAATGTAGGGCTCCGCTCTAAGAAGAGCAGGGACGGAACAAAAGAGTTCAACACGCCTCTCAGCCCGCACCGAGTCCCGTAAACGGAGCAGGTGACAGAACGTGGCAAGTTGGACCGATCGCTCGCGCGATGCTGTTACATTTATCCCTTCGAAGTCCTGCCGAAAGCCACATGCGAGCATATTCCGTTGAAGTAATCTGATTTAGAAATAGTCTGTTTTTGGTCGGTCATGCATGCTTTGGGAGGACTGCTGTGAGGGACACATGCTTGATAATGAAAGCCTTCAAATGTACTTCGAGCACTCTCCTGGAATTAACCATCCTTATTCTTCTCATTCAGACCTCCAGGATGGAAAACGCAGGTAAGTACACATCATTTACGGTTCAGTTAGCCTACATTTATACGTGTTCATTTAGCAGACGCTTTTCAGAACAATACAAGCGAAAAGAATTCATCCAAGGAATTTCACAACACTACAACGTTTATTTTAGAAGCAAATTGTACAATTTAAGAAGTGTTTTTTTTTTCTTTTCTTTCATTATTCCGCAACAGTTTCCTCAATTTTCTATCAACTTTAATAGAACTCCCTCATACGTCTATGTGACACAATAACCTAGTAATATGGGCTACTTGCCATTATTTATGCACTCATTCAGTGGCTGTGTGGATGAATTTAAAAAAATTTTTTTTTTTTTTTAATTGAACAAATCCACTAAGATGGAATTCGCATTACGACATAGCCTACGGGTGATTAAGATCTATTTGTTCATACATTATATATATATATTTATTAGCCTCTCATGCTGTGTACCTACTACTACCAATGTTCAAGACAAAACATTTAACTATTGTGTCTGTCTTCGCTACGCATATATTGCTCTGAGAAGAAAACGCTCGTGTCAGACCTCTGAGGAACTTTTGGCCCTTCTTGCAGTACATTCTGTTCTTTGGCATTACACTATTTTACTTGTTTAGGCGTTCTGTGAGACTTAAAGGAACTCTTATCAGAAAAAACAAAACAAAAACTAAACATAATATGACTTCTTGGTGTCACGGTATGGTGGTTCTGTTATCTGTTATCTCCCCACTTCTGTGCAACACTTTAAAGCATCTGATTTATCACAGTAATGGGACAAATGGTGGACAGATTCACTCAGGTGGCTTCATTCAGCACAAAGCCTAAATTAAAATGCATCCCAGCCAGTGCGCACTGCGGTTTTTAACACAGGTTGTCAGTCAGAGGCTACATATTTTGAATAAGAAATAACCTTGCTTAGCATTTAAATACAGACTTCATGAAGGATAAACTGTGAACATGTACACAACATATTTAAAACATTAAATGCCATTATTTTCCTCTAACAAAGTTTGGTATTCATTAAATTTGTTCACTATAATTTTTTATTTAGGGTGAATTAGGGGAATCTGGGACATCTTTGCACTTTTTATTTTGATTTAATGTGATTGTCACCCCAACACTTAAATGAGACTTTATCGACAACCTAGCTAAAATATGGTAATGCGAACATAAAGTTGTATGTGATGGAATTTTATTGCTCTGATGATACTCATTAATATCTCAGAAGACCTAATGGAGCTCTCAGTTATGTTGAAGTTTAAACTTATAATTTAAGCATAAAGCTGTTATTTAAACAAAGAAGTTTCGACAAACCCTGTTTATTTATCTGGGCCTTAATAGAGCCACTTAGAGCCATATCCCTCATTCAGAAAAGTAGGGCTACTTAAGCTACGTGCTGTCAGAAAGAGGTGAAATAAGGTGGTGCAGGCAAACAATACAGGGGATCTGAGTGTCACAGAGGAATCTTATTACAGAGGCTTTAGTCAGAGAGAGAGAGAGAGAGAGACAAAAAAAATAAATAAATAAACCCAACATGCAGAAACTCATTTTTTTTTTTACTCTTCACTCAAAAAAACAAAAAAAACAAAAAAGAGGAAGAAATGGAAGGAAAAAGAATATTAGGTTTTGCACAAATACAAATATAGTTTATTTAATGGTTCTTTGCAGCATCCAGGTTCTTATTAAAAACCATTTTTGCGATTTTGAATTTTGGCAGGCTCCATACAGGACGCAGAGGAAGTGAAATAGCAAACGGAGTAATCTCCTTCTCCACTCTCCACTCTCCTTCATAAATACATTGGAGTGAGTAAGCCATTTGATGTTTCTTATATTAGTGCACTGACTCGCTGTTTAGTGACTTGATTATCTGAGGAAGATGGGCACATTTTTGTTTCTTTTTGCGTTGGCTCCACCTAGTGGCTGGAGTTTGTTTTGTGGAATGACACTTCCTTCAAGAAACGTTTGCATTGACGGAAGATCGTTTTTTACACTGAAGTTCCTGGCCAGATTGAGAATGGACACTATGGATGACCGCTAAATATCTACATGCTCACATAAAGGATGTCTTTTATAAAGCTGACAGGCTGAGTAAGTCATGGTGTAATTTGGAATTTTTCTATTTTTTTATTTTTTTCGCAGCCTCCGAGTGAGTTTGGCTCTTGATCATCCGAGAAACCGGGATGCCTGTTTTGTTTTGTGCGGGTTCCGCCTAGTGACTGGAGCTTGTTTTGTGGAATAACACTGCTTCGGGACAGTTGTGGATAAATCTGTTTCTTCTTTGTGCTTATGCTTCCTGTTGGCTGGAGTTTGTTTTGTGGAGTATTTTTAAGGGACATTAGAATGAGTTCGTCATCTGCTGCACTCATAACAGCCGGCTCACTGAGCAATTGTCTGTCCGAGGAAACTGAACGGCTTTCTATCAGCTGGAATTTGTTTTGTGGAGGAACACACCTTCGAGACAGTTCTGTGAATGAATCTACATGTTCTTTGTGTTTATTCTGCCTGTTGGCTGGGGTCTGTTTTACAAAGTATTTTCTTTTATGTAATTTTGCCTCACAAAATTTGTGCAGAAGCACCGGACTTGAGCAATCTGATGGCAAAATTGTCACGGGGGCTCTCGTATGCGTACATGGGCCTTTTGAGTTTAGAGGGATTGACGCCGGTTGGTGCTGTCATGCACGGGGTTAATGAGCACGTTTTTCTTTTTTAAGTTTGTTTTGTTCGGGGGGAAGTTCGGGGTTTGATTGTTGCTGTAATGGGGAATGTGGTCTGTATAATCTTGTTTTTGACACACAATTTTTAATTTTTAATTTTTTTATTATATCAATATGTCAAATGTTAATATGAGTAGGTTATCGCTCTCCACATGGAATGTGAATGGGTTGGGGCACCCCATAAAAAGAAGGAACGTTATTTCTTTTCTTAAGCGTAAGAAATATGATATAGTATTTCTTCAAGAAATGCATCTTTCCCCGCAGGAAGCTGAAAAATTTGGGAAGATTTGGGGTGGACATGTTTTTTTTTAGTGCTGACTCAAGTAACAGTAGGGGAGTCATTATACTGATAAATAAACATCTACAATTCAAATGTCTCAAACAGAGTAAAGATAAATTAGGAAGAGTCATTATTGTTTTAGGAGAAATTCGGGGGCAAAAGTTGATTTTGGCTAATATTTACGCACCTAACACTGAAGATCAGGGCATTTTTATAGATCTTGAAGGGATGTTGCAAGCCGCTGGCACCCCTCATGATATAATATTGGGAGGAGACTTTAATCTTTTGATGCACTCAGTCCTTGATCATAGTGAAGCAAAAGTGTATAAGCCTCTTAGAGCAACAGTGACGTTTCACAGGATGTGAAAAAAATCTTGGTCTTGCAGATATTTGGAGACTTTTGAACCCATCTGGTATGGACTATACATTTTTTTCATCAGTCCATAAGATTTATTCTAGAATAGATTTTTTTATATATATCTATGTCCCTCATTTCATCTGTTGTTGATTGCTCAATTGGAAACATTTTAGTTTCAGATCATGCCCTGGTGAGTTTAGTGGTGTTGCCACATATGGAGAAAAAGAATTCATATAGTTGGCACTTTAATGTATCCCTTTTGCAACATCCTGATTTCCAAAAAATGTTAAAGACTGAAATCAGTGTTTATATGGCGACCAACTGGTCCTCAGTATCCTCTGTGGGCGTGGCTTGGGAGGCACTTAAGGCAGTTCTTAGGGGCCGGATCATACAGTATGCCTCATTCACCAAAAAATCCAAAGCACGAGAACTCGTGGAGTTGGAAGAGAATATTAAAAGTGCAGAGGTAGAGCTGAAGCACTGAATGTCTTCTGATGGCCTCAGAGAATTGACTCATTTGAAATACAGATATAATACTATTTTGTCGGAGAAGGTGGAGTTTAAGACAGTCATACTTTGAGTCAGGAGACAAAGCAGGGAAGCTTTTGGCTAGATATATAAAGCAGAGAGAGTCTTTTTCTACCATTCCCTCAGAGAAATCTGATGGTGGTGAAATTTTTACCTCGGCCATTGATATTAATAATGCTTTTAAAGAATTCTATCTTGATCTTTATAGTTCCACGTCTTCGTCTACTGATGAAGATATTAAAAATTTTGTGGAACCATTAGAACTCCCTAAACTGACGACTGAGCAAAAAAATTCTCTTGATTCTGAGATAACCTTGGAGGAGCTTGGTGAGGTAATTAAGGCCCTGCCTACAGGCAAGTCTCCAGGGCCAGATGGCTTTGCTGCTGAATTTGTCTAGATCTTATACTACAGAACTTGCTCCAATTTTGTTAGAAGTTTTATAGGGAATAATTAAAGAATGGAAAGCTTCCACCAACCATGACACAAGCCCGGATCAGTCTGATTCTTAAAAAGGACAAAGATCCAAGCGAGTGTAAAAGTTACCGTCCAATTTCCCTGATCCAGCTATATGTAAAAATTTGGGCAAAAATTCTGGCTAACCGGTTAAGTAAAGTTATGACATCTCTTATACATATAGATCAGGTGGGGTTTATTTGGGGCCGCAGCTCTTCTGACAACATTAGGCATCTCATTAATGTCATGTGGTCAGTGGCGAATGATCAGACTCCAGTCACTGCCATCTCACTTGATGCCGAAAAAGCGTTTGATATGGTAGAATAGGATTATTTTTTTAAGATTTTGGAAATATATGGGTTCGGAAATACTTTTATTGGATGGATTAAGTTACTTTATAGACACCCTGTAGCAGCGGTACAAACAGATGGATTAATTTCAGATTATTTTACTCTGAACAGGGGCACTCGGCAGGGTTGCCCTCTTTCCCCATTATTGTTCTGTCTTGCCCTGGAACCATTAGCAGCCACGATAAGAAAGGAGGATGATTTTCCAGGGGTGATGGTGGGAGGTATGGCGCATAAGATTTTACTTTACACAGATGATATTTTATTATTCATCTCCGACCCCACGAGATCTATGCCTTGCCTCCACAGAGTTATTAATTCCTTTTCTAAATTTTCGGGATATTAATTGGTTAATTGGTCTAAATCCAAAGCTTTAGCTCTGACTGCGTACTGCCCAGTAACAGCTTTTCAACTGAGCGCCTTTCAATGGCCCAAACAGGGCATTAAGTATTTGGGCATTTTATTCCCAGCAAAATTATGTGATTTAGTCAGAGTTAATTTTGACCCTTTAATAAAAAGGTTTTCGAGTGATGTGAGTAGGTGGGCTTCATTACATTTATCGATGATTGGGAAGGTTAATGTTATTAAAATGAATTGTATTCCAAAATTCAACTACCTACTACAATCTTTCCCTGTAGATGTCCCCCTCTCTTATTTTAAGCAATTTGATAGTAAAGCGAAGTCCTTCATTTGGTATGGAAAATGTCCCAGGTTACATTTCAATAAGTTACATAGGCCGATTGACAAAGATGGGCTAGGTCTACCCAAGATTTTGTTTTATTATTATGCATTCGGTCTCAGACATTTAGCTCATTGGTCACTTCCACCTGAGAGAGCTCCTCCCTGGTTTGGAATTGAACAGAAAGTTATTGCCCCTATTTTACTATTACAAAGCCTTTCTATTGAACAAATTGGAGAAGTTAAGTCACATCCCGTCATCTCGCATCTGCACACACTATGGACAAAAATGTCCAGAGTGTTTAATTCAGACATTTTTTTAAATGTTGCCTCGTGCATATGGCTAAACCCAAAGTTGCGTATTGGTGATTCCCCTTTCTGCTGGTCGGAGTGGATTGTGAGGGGTGACCTATATGAGAGTTGTGTGTTGAGATCGTTTGAAAATTTGGTCCAACATTTCAGGATTCCTAGATCTCTGTTCTTTAGGTACTTACAGCTGCGCCACCTGCACTGTACTATTTTTGGGAGTAGCATACACCCCCCTAAATTAGCAGATACTCTAGAAGTGATGATTACTGCTTTTGGAAAAGGTCATGAGGCATCAGTGTATTACTCCCTGTTAATTAAGCGTCTGGGGGATGGAGCTTCAACTTCTCTCGAGAGATTATGGGAGAGAGATTTAAATTTGGTATTGGAGGAGGGAGTGTGGGCTAAGATTCTAAAAAACGTCAAGTCTACATCTAGAGATTCAAGGGTGCGTCTGATGCAATTTAAGATTTTGAATCGATTATATTGGACACCCTTTAGATTGTATAGACTTGGTCTTAAAGACACTGGCAATGCCAATCAGAAGATGGGGACACAACCCATGTTTTTTGGGGATGTGTTAAAATACAGTAATTTTGGTTGAAGATTCAGGGATTTATGTGTGATGTGTTGGACACGTGGTTTTCATTTTGCCCCAGACTCTGATTCTCATTTTGGGTGATGGGGAGGTCATTAATTTTGGGGATAGCCATTTGAGAGGTTGGGTCCTGGCCAGAATTATGGTGGCCAGGCGAATAATTCTCAGGGGGTGGAAGACGGCTGGGGCACCCTCGTTTCGGGAGTGGTGCGGGGAGATGAGTGCGGTTGCGGCATTTGAGGAAGTGATCTATAGAAGGTTGGGAAAGTGGGATTTGTTTAATAGGAAGTGGGGTGGATATTTGGATTTTTTGGGGAGAACCCTCCAAAAAAAATTTAATTTTTTTTTTAATTTTTAAATAAAAATTTTAATTTTTAGTTTGATGTGTATGTGCACTCTTGTTTTTTGAAAGTATATATTTTTTAGCTTGTTTCTAATTTTTTGTTAAAATTCTAAGAGACCACTGTAATGCGTTTTTTTGTCGGGTATGTTCGGGGGGAGGGGTTTAATTTATATAATTGATTCTGCATTTTATGTTGTGTTTATTGGTTTTTGTAGATGGAATCAATAAAAATGTTTATAACAACAGCAAAAAAAAAAAGATTTTTTTTTTGCTGTTACCGACTTGGCTGTATGGTTCATACGGTTCTTAAAAGGTAATTAAAAGATTATTAATGTAACATAAATTCTTCTTATCACCATATTTCTTTCCTTACTCAGCTTAGAGTGAGAAAGTAAAAAAGAGTGTTTGGAGAGAGAGCAAGAGAGATTCACTGGTGTTTATCTGACAATGCACATCAAAAGGGCAATGTCAAAGACCTGACCTGACCTGCAGCAGGTTGACTACTAATGAAGCTGTGCGGGAACACTGTTTAATCAGATGTTCATTTGTTGTGCATCAAGCTTCAGTTATGACTTTAAGTGTTGTGCTTACACTGGCCCCTACTCTATTAAACTCCTGGTTATAGGTAGACTATACATTGCCATGAGGCAAGTTTGTACTTTCCATTGATTTTTTGAGGCATTCAGGTAAGGACTTAGCCTCTTATGGAACCATAAACAGATTGACAGTGTTGCGTGGCCCTGATTTGTATTGGGATTATGTGAGACAGGTGTGACAGCCGTTCATTTCACTGTGACAAGCCTTAACAAATGAACACCAGCAAGGCTCTTTTCCTACGTTTGCGCTGTCATGGTGCGACAGATCAGAATTATCACAGATTTATACATAAAATTTTCACGTACATGTCTCACGCCCCCCTCTTTCCATGTCTGTGGCATTCAGTATAGTTGATTCGCTATTTCCTATACCTAGGCTTGCTTTGAGTGTTTATACAGTATTGCTTCAAATCAATTTCTCTATGGAGAGAATGGTTGGCCAGTATCTCACCGCATTAGTGTGTTAGTTTCCTGGCAACATCACCTTAAAAAGCCTATTGCCATTGTCGTGTTCAGTCCTATGACCCTCTTTCCAGATGTTCGTGTCAACTTTTTTTTTTTTACTCATCAGTCTGCTCTGCATTGTCATTTAATGTACTTGGCCTGTTAATCTGTGTCATATTGTCATACAGTATATGCACTCTTCTCTGTTTGTGGAATGTCTAGCTCCTCATCCTTTCTTTAGAGTAGATTCCCATTCTTTGGTGTTCTTTGATTTGTTTCTGCTGCATTACCTTTTGTTCCAGTACGCTGATAGCACTCATACAGTCTGAGAGCACTAGTCAAAACGCTTCTGTTTTTTTATTATTTTAACTCAACTCAACTCACTTTTATTGTCACTATGCAATTACACAAATGAAATGATATGTGAAAAGCTTATGTGCATGGTCCAGACATTGCAGCCATACATGTAAATACAGTAAGTATAAGTACACTCAACAGAAGAACAATGTTCAGAAAAACAATATAACAATGTACAGAATAACAATATAACAGTGTACAGAATAACAGAATGACAATTAGCAATATACAGAACAACAATATAACATTATACAGAATAACAATTTAACTCTATACAGAATAACAATACACAGATGTTTACACAGTTTGCATGTTACACAATGCATATTACACAATATACAAACTGAACAGTTAGAGGCAATTGCACTGAATTGAATTAAGCACAGTATACAAGCACAGTATACATAGTATACATAACGTGCCACTGTACTTTACTACAATTTTTTTATTACAAATTATATTATCAGCGTAAGCAGTTTGAGAGAAAGGTTTAATTAAAAAAAGAACATGAGTTTCAGAATTTCCTAGAATTTGTTATGCCCCTTTTACTTTAATTACAGCATACACTCAAGCTGGCATGGACTCTACAAGTTTGTGCAAAACCTGATGAGCCATGTTATCCGAGTATGATTTGATAATATTTCAAAAGAATTTTGTGTTCTTCCTCGGAAGCAATGGAATCTGTTCTAAAAAGGGGTTATCAGGATCATTGCCACAGATTTGCTTACATTACAGCTGGATATCTTTATTATTCCTTCTTTATTTTATGTCAGAACATTTAAATTTTTAAATAAGGTTGATATGTAAAAAAAGACTCATCGCTGACTGCTAGGGTGGGTAGAGTCACGTTGGGTTAACCTCCTCGTGGTCACTATAATGTGGTTCACTCTCGGTGGGGCGCGTGGTGAATTGTGCGTGAATGCCGTGGAGAATAGCATGAAGCCTCCAAACGCGCTAGGTCTCCGCGGTAATGCGCTCAACAAGCCACGTGATAAGATGCGCGGATTGACTCAGACACATCCGCCACCCGGATCACTACGCAACCACGAGGACTTAGAGCCATTGGGAATTGGGCATGCCAAAATTGGGGAGAAAAGGGGAGAAAATCCCCCCCAAAAAAAGAAGAAAAAAAGACTCATACTAACCTAATTTGCTTTTAGCAGATGTCTGTGACGTTTATGATTTAAACTGTATGTGTATCTGTATTTTTAAGATGTTTATCAGATGTTTGTGCACAGTATACTAGGAGGATTTTCAGATGATATGCTCTTTTGCAGATGCCTCAGTGAAACATGCCTTTGGTTTGTTTGTCGTATCTTAACCCATTTACTTGTCTCATAAATTAGGTTTATTGTTTTTTGTAATATATCATTGGGCGAGTTTGTGACATAATTTCCAGTTCTTCAAAGAAGAATTAGTTTGTCTGAATGCATAATGCAAATGTAATGTAAACAGGAATTTGGCTAACTATAGAGGAGTGTTTCTTTGGTGGGTCATGACCCAAAAATGGGCATAGAGGTTTGTTCTGATAGGGCCTTGGAATAACGTAAAAAAACAGCACTATATGCAAATAATAAAATGCAACTAACCATTTAATTGGGTAGTTGGGGTAGCACAAAAAAGGTTTATCGACTGGGAAAGAGAAAATGCTTCAGACTATGTCAAGTTAATCATTTGGCATATAGTTAAGCCTAGATTATGGTAATATTGGCAATATACATTTCAAATTTCAAGTTTAATTTTAAAAGTGATAAAAAAGAACTAACTTTTTGGTTTTAAGTTTAAATGGGAAGCATACAGATACATTTTCTGCTCTTCAATCCTTTTGCAACACTTCTATGGGAGTTTTCAGCAGAAAAGTGTGTTGAGTAGTATGTATTCAGTTCCTTCTTAACCACAGATATCGTTCACTCTCCTGGGAGACTAAAAATGTGCATCTGGGTTTTACAATTCAAATAAATAGATTTCCAGACTGACATTGTTTGCTTTTCCATGTTGCATAAAACCTCCTGTAATAAAGGTCTATGCCACAAAATAAGAGTTCCAGCAGATGAAACGTGTCGGAAACAAGTAGAGGTCCTCTGTGGTTCTTTTGGATTTCTATACCGATTTTAACATTTCTTTCCCTGACCTTGGTCAAGGCCCAGTGTGACGAGGAGGAGGGCACGGCCAGGCCATGAGGGTGCACGGCCAGTGTCCTGAAAATATATGCTACCTATCAGGATGTTCTACCAATACTATATTTGTCACATATTCCCTGTTTTTTGTATTGACTTTTATGTTGAAATTCTTGTTTAGTTCCCATATTCCTGTTTCCTGTTAGTTTGTAGTCCTTTTGTAGTTTCATTTTATGATTGGTTTTCCCCTGATTGTTTCCACAGGTATTCCTCGTTCCCTTGTTTGCCCCTGTGTATTTAAGCCCTTGTTTTCTCTGTTTCCTTTGTCAGTCTTCACATGTATTACGCTGTGCTCTGTACTTTGTTCCCTGTGTTTTGTTTCTTATGTTCTGAGTTGCCTGGTTTACTTTTGTTTTATTAAAGACGCTGCATTTAGATCCTCCATTCTCTCCTGACTCGTTACAGAAAGACTGACCCCTCCGAAATGGATCTAGCAGCACCCTTTATCCAGTTGAGCCGAGCGAACTTACCAATTAGGGAATACTCTCATCTGTTTAGCACTGTCGCCAGATACACGGGATTTACCGATTCCCACCTGAAATCCCTGTATCAGATTGGACTCATAGCTCACAAGTGGAGGGAATTGCCAGAGACCGGAGATTATACATGGGAGGAATATGTGGAGTTAATATTAGAGACATTCACTTCAGAGGATCCTCCTCTCTCAATCCCGGTTCTGGTTTCCGAGTCTTCCACGCATGGGTCCGATCCACTCCATGTCACAGCCATGCCTCAGCCTGCTCCATGCCATGTCACAACAACACCTCAGCCTGCTCCATACCATGTCACAGTCAAACCTCAGCCTGCTCCATGTCATGTCACAGCTACGCCTGAGTCTGCTCCATGCCATGTCACAGCTATGCCTGAGTCTGCTCCACGCCATGTCACCGCCAAGTTTAAGTCTACTCCATGCCATGTCACAGCCAAGCCTCCCGCGGCCCTTGTTTCCAAGTTCAATTATCCACCACTAATGTCGGTGCGTAGGGTCATGAAGACCCTTTCTCACAGCTTGTCAGTACTCACGCCTGCCACGGCCAATGAGCCAACGCCCACGCCTGCCACGGCCAATGAGCCAACACCCCCACCTGCCACGTCCAATGAGTCAACGCCCATACCTGCCACAGCCAACAAGCTGGAAGCCTCGTCCATCCCAGAGCTAGCGTTGCCAGCCTCGTCCGTCCCAGAGTCAGCGTTGCCAGCCTCATCCGTCCCAGAGCCAGCGTTGCCAGCCTCGTCCGTCCCAGAGCCAGCATTCCCAGCCTCGTCCATCCCAGAGCCAGCGTTCCCAGCCTCGTCCATCCCAGAGCCAGCGTTGCCAGCCTCGTCCGTCCCAGAGCCAGCATTCCCAGCCTCGTCCATCCCAGAGCCAGCGTTCCCAGCCTCGTCCATCCCAGAGCCAGCGTTGCCAGCCTCGTCCATCCCAGAGCCTGCATTGCCAGCCTCGTCCATCCCAGAGCCTGCGTTGCCAGCCTCATCCGTCCCAGAGCCTGGGTTGCCAGCCTCATCCATCCCAAAGCCTGCATTGCCAGCCTCGACTGTCCCAGAGCCTGTGTTGCCAACTTTGGCCTCCCAGAGGAGGAGGAGGAGAAAGGCTTTTGTTTCCAAGTGTCTGCCCATGTTGGCCAATAAGCCAACGCCCATGCCTGCCACGGCTAATGAGCCCATGCCTGCCACGGCCAACGAGCCAATGCCCCCACCTGCCACGTCCAATGAGTCAACTCCCATACCTGCTATGGCCAATGAGCTGGAAACCTCGTCCATCCCAGAGCTAGCATTGCCAGCCTTGTCCGTCGGATGCCTCCCATTCTCTCCTGACTCGTTACAATATTGGCATAGTTTTAGGGTTGGGGTTAGGCTTTGGTGTAGGGTTAAGGCTTAGTACATCCTCACACCATATCACACTATCTGATAGTTATGCTGGTAGCACATCCTGATAGGTATTATCTGACTGACAAGATGTGCTACCTAGGTTTTTAACACATTTCATGCTGTTGTAGTACATACTGACAGGTTCTCCCGTGCCTCCCGACATGTGCTACCCATCTTTTAACTTTATATATCACTGTTTTTACTGCTGGTAGCACATCCTGAGCAGGTAGCACAGATTGTCAGAACACCGGCACTGAATCAGCTGATCAGTGGGAGAGTGAGATAAATCGGAGACACCAGTTCGAGAGAGAGAGAGAGAGAGACGCATGTGGCCATGCTGCATGTTTGTGTGTTTGTTTATGTTTGTTTTATGTTGAATTTTGCATTAAACTTTATGTTGGCTGTTCAGCCGGTTCCCACCTCCTCTTTGCCCATCCTTTTACTGTTACATTGGTGACAAGACCCGGGAAGGAGGAGGCCTTGCCACTGCCATCCGCCAGAGGAGCAGCTGTGGCCGTCTGCCTGAGGACGGAGGGGTCGCTGCCAGCCGCTGAGAGCCAGAGGAACAGCTGCCATCCGCTGAGAGCCGGAGGAACCACTGCCATCTGCCGAGAAGGGAAGGAGTGGCTCCATCCACCAGAGGTTGAATGGCTCGCTGCTGTCCACTGGGGGAGGAGCGAGCTGTCATCCGCCAGAGGGTGGAGGAGCGGTTGAGGACGGGTGACAGCGTATCAGGGGAACGGCGAGCAAGTTTTTCTCTCTCTCTCTCTCTCTCTCTCTCTCTGTGTTTGTCTCCCGCTCATCCTTTCCCTCTCCCCACACCTCCCCTCGTCTCTCCCCCAGGTTCCCAGGAGGTGGGGTGGACCACTGGCTGACAGAATGGCAGCATCTCCCCTCCAGAGATGGGAAGGGGAGCAGGTCAGTACAGTGGCGCCCCGGCCTGAATCAGGTGGGGGAGGAGTGTGACAAGGAGGAGGGCATGGCCGGGCCGTGAGGGTGCACGGCTGGCACTGAATCAGCTGATCAGAAGGGAGATCGAGATAAAGGGGGGCCGAAGATGCCAGTTCGAGAGAGAGGGAGACACATGCGGCCAAGCTGCATGTGTTTGTTTATGTTTGTTTTATTCTGAGTTTTACATTAAACTTTATGTTGACTGTTCAGTCGGTTCCCACCTCCTCCTTGCCCATCCTTTTACTGTTACACTCAGATTTTCTTCTGCCTGATCCCAACCCCAACTATGCTCAGAGACACCACCATAAAACATCTTAGACCTCGCTTTACATTCTGCATTTCAGGCTAGCTGCTAACATGATACTGAAAGTGGCCAGATATAACAGGCCTCGATGGGCTGGCCCTGGTCTGATTACTTGTATTATAGCTGCTTTGTTGTGGAATGAGGGATTAAAGAGGAGGTGAGAAATTTGTAGCACAGCTCAAGTATGCTTTAATCAAGCCAATTTACTTTTTATTTTAATTTAATCATGGGTATACTGCATGCAAAAACTGTATCTTAATTAGATCATGGCAGTAAAACAATAAGTTACTAGCATAGCCCCAGTTCTCTGAAACATCTCGTGTTCGAGATCCACCTATGGGAAGGGCATCCGTACCTGACCTCTGCTGAAGCATCCAATTGTACCAAGTCTGGCTAGACAGACAGAAGCGCGTGACCTATGCCCGGTAAGGACCCGCCCCCTTACCTCGATGAGGACGGACTGGGGTAAGGCCATGGGGGCGTTAGCCTGGGGAGTCATGGAAGACGGGATGGCCTCCTCGTCCTCCGAACCCTCGAGAAGGCCTGCATCATCCTCGTCACCAGAACCAGCTGGCTCATTGGCGAACGAGGGATCCCCTGAGAAAATGTCCTCAGGGAACGCCGGGTTGCTTTGATCGGCCCAGCTGAGAGAGACCTTGCCCCGGGAGGCACCCAGGAGTGCGTCGTCATCACCGTTTCCCCCATCAGAGTTGGAAAGTTTGGGGTCATGCGCTTCTGTCTGTCTAGCCAGACTTCGTGCAATTGGATGCTTCTGTAGAGGTCAGGTACGGATGCCCTTTCCATAGGTGGATTTCGTACACGAGGTGATGAAAGAGAACCCATTTTCTCTGTCAGCCATAGGTTGCAATGTCTGCAAAGTATCATTGTGTTTTTTGAAGTTGTTAGTGTTGAAGCATGAATACTTAAAATGTAGTCCTTACCTTCCACTTTTTTGAAACCTGACTTGTGTTTTAAATGGGTGCTGAGGAATTTTTGTTTTCATGTTGGTCTGAAACCTATCGGTGCAGATTTAGCATCACATAAAAGCTAAAGTTTTCAGTTACCGATGCCATTTAAGAAATGCGCTATTTATTGCGCATCTGAAAATGTCAAATTACAGGGGATTGAATTATCAAGATTAGGGGATTAAAATAGGGGATTAACTGTCGAGATAAAGTGAGTAATATTCAGCTGATCATATGATCTCCACATTGTGGCACTCATGTCATCATAAAATTATTTTAGTTCATATTTGTTTAATTTTGGATTTATTTTTGAATGTTTACAAATACACTGTCTACATTTTCAGTAGTACGTTCCACACCAGTGACAACTGTTCCATTAAGACCGCAGCCAGGCAGTAAAAGCATTTTTTATTGCAACATGTCAGAACAGGAAGCTTTGTGTCCTTTCTCTTGGTTAACTAATCTGACATTTGGCCACTTCATCAACTTTGGCTGTTAAATAGCTGTTTTTCATGATGTGCACTGCATGCCGCATGTGTGCCCATTAACCAACAAATTGTTTTTCTGCTTTAAAAAGCTTGTTCTGGACACAAATATTTAATGAATTTGCTGCGATTATCCTGATTAGTAATGGTGTCTGTAATGAGATAATTTGTTTGTTTGAGCAAGTTGCTTTGAGCCCTGATGAGCACAAACATTGATTTCAGATATTTATGTAAATATGTAACCTCTGCTGTAAATGGGCATTAAATAGCTAAAGGGAAGTCACAGATTCAAGTTTGGCTTATCACAGTTAATAAACAATCCACTGTCCACTGAGAAACAAATTGGAATACTGGCACAGCTCAGATATTTTGATGCAAAGAGAAAAGCGTCTTTGACACATTCCAAGTGAATTATATACTATATTTTTTGACAGAACAGTGCTATGTGTCTTTTTTTTCTCTTTTTTTTCTTGCAAGCTTGCAAGACATTTTATTTTAGAAGTAAAATAAATCTGGGGGCAGTTTTTCCAAAAAGGAAAAACTTTTATTTATTTTTTTTTAAAGAAAGAAGCAATCAAGCACTAAACTAAAAACAAAGTGAAGTAAAACTAAAATTTGATTTTAAGAAACTTTTTGTGTTTAGGACTGGATTTGGCTTCTCCCTTCCTCATTATCCTTGTATATTGTTACTAAAGTAAGTGTACCTGACTTGAGGTTGTATGAAGGAGACTTGTTTATATGTTTATGCTTGAAGGTGATTTCTTTATTGAGTTTATTTAGGGAAGCTGACTCTACACTGTTTTTTCCAAAGAGGCTTAATAAAAAAATGTCACAAATAACAATTTAATGGCCAGACTGGAACAGTACACGTCTGGCTGACGGAAAGAGCCCAATTACTTAAGTCTTACGAAGTTGATTTCATAATCAATGTGCCTCAGTACACATTAGAGTGCACAACTGTGGGGTTTGCTGTAGTAATTAATCTTTTCATATATGAAAATTAAGCAATATCACAAGCAAGAGTTCTGTTGGCACTGTGGGCTATGGCCTTGTACCAACAGTGAATCACTGCCATGCTGATATTCAGTACAACAGCATGATTGCAAATGATATATTGCTTTTAACATACAAGATATAACAGACAAGCAGAGTTATACAAACAATGATATATCTAATTACTTGTATTTGAAATATCAGCACCTTTGAACTCCTTTTGTCCAATTAAATTAATTTTCTGTAACATCAGAATAATGTCTCCCATAAAAACATATGGTATAGAATAGACCACGAGATATTTTAGTGGTATCTCATACACAAAAGCGGCATGGTTACTTGCGTAACCTCCGTTCCCTGATGGAGGGAACGAGACGTTGTGACAATGTAGTGACACTAGGGGTCACTCTTGGGAGCCCGAGACACCTCTGGTCTTTGATAAAAGGCCAATGAAAATTGGCGAGTGGTATTTGCATGCCACTCCCCCGAACATACAGGTATAAAAGGAGCTGGTATGCAACCACTCATTCAGGTTTTATGCTGAGGAGCCGGGACAAGGTCCGGCCATTTCAGCGGGTAGTTCAGCGTTGTGGCAGGAGGGACACAACGTCTCATTCCCTCCATCAGGGAACGGAAGTTATGCAAGTAACCATGACGTTCCCTATCTTTCACTCACTCGACGTTGTGTCGATGTCTCTATACAAAACGCCGCAACTGGCTGAACTGTGTTATGTGAACTGGCGGTGTGTGACGGGCAGACAACTGTGTGCCTCGTAGCCAGCGCACCAGGCCGACACGTAACTTCCCCTAACATAGTTAAATAATGTCGAACGGCCCTTTGAGGACAAGTCGACTACCCAAAAGATAGAGACAGGCTAGCCCAGTCGTGGCCTCTTTTCCCCTTCTTTTTTTCCACTCCCTAAAAAAAGGGGGATTATCCGACTGGGCCAACCAGGTCTAGTCGGGGGGTGTCCCTCCCAAGGGGAGGACACCGTGGAGACCACACCTCGCCCAGAGAGAGGGGGGATATTTAAGTGGAAAATACGTCACATGGTCTTGCCGATCATGTGGAGAAGTCTCATGGTAGGTCCTACCCAACGGGGGAGGAGTTACTACAAACATGGAGACTGTGTCAGAGGGGCCTCTGCCCAAGGAAGACACAGTTTGCCAACAGGGAAACGAATTAGTGGAAGATATACATCGCATGGGGTTGCCTACAGGGAACCGCCACATGCGGAGCACCTACCCCAGAACAGGGCTTTTAGTTAGCACGTGTACTGGGCCGGCAGCGAGTCTCTCCGAAAACTCGACTGCCACAGGGCTCGGAGGAAGTCAACCAGGGAACATAGTTTGTGAACACTACTGGGAGTTAATGGCACACATCTTCAGCTCAGAGTAGGTGAAAGGCGCTTTTGTGTAAGCGATACAACCAGCCGGCTATCCCAGGCTTATCCGCTTGTATTGCGTGCCACTACCCGGGATGAAACCGGTTCCACCCGGAGGTTGTAGAACCTCACAAAGGTGTTGGGTGTTGCCCAGCCCGCTGCTCTGCAAATGTCTGTTAGAGAGGCACCCCTGGCCAGGGCCCAGGAGGCCACAACACCCCTGGTAGAATGGGTTTGTAGCCCTACCGGGAGCGGCACATCCTGGGTGTGATTTGCCATAGCTATGGCGTCAATGAGCCAGTGGGCAATCCTCTTCTTGAAGACAGCGCTTCCTTTCTGCTGTGCACCAAAGCAGACAAAGAGCTGCTCAGAGATCCTAAAGCTCTGCGTGCGATCCAAATAGATGCGTAAAGCGCGCACCGGACACAGCAACGACAGGGCTGGGTCTGCCTCCTCACCACCTGGTCCCTAAAAGGGGTAGTGGGAACCTTGGGCACATAGCCCGGTCGGGGTCTCAAGATCACATGAGAGTAGCCCGGACCGAACTCCAGGCACATTTCACTGACAGAGAACGCTTGCAGGTCTCCTACCCTCTTGATGGAAGTGAGCGCAGTCAGGGGGGCAGTCTTCAAGGAGAGTGTCTTATGCTCAGCTGACTGAAAAGGCTCAAAGGGGCTCTCTGTAGACCCTGAAGAACTACAGAGAAGTCCCATGAGGGAACGAGGTGCGGTCTGGAGGGGTTCAGCCTCCTGGCGCCTCTCAGGAACCTGATGATCAGGTCGTGCTTCCCTATGGACTTACCGGCCACTGTGTCGTGGTGTGCTGCTATAGCGGCTACGTACACCTTCAAGGTGGAAGGGGACAGCCGCCCTTCCAACCTCTCCTGCAGGAAGGAAAGCACCGATCCGACTGCGCATCTCTGGGGGTCTTCCCGTCGGGAAGAACACCACTTAGCGAACAGACGCCACTTAAAGGCATACAGGCGCCTTGTAGAGGGGGCCCTAGCCTGAGTGATCATGTCTACCACTGTGGGTGGTAGACCGCTTAGGTCTTCTGCGTCCCATCCAGGGGCCAGACATGGAGATTCCAGAGGTCTGGTCACGGGTGCCAGATGGTGCCCTGTCTCTGAGAAAGAAGGTCCTTCGCTGGGGGGGGGCTGTCATGAGGAGCATGAGGTCCGAGAACCACATCTGGGTGGGCCAGTAGGGTGCTACCAGGACGACATGCTCCTTGTCCTCCCTGACCTTGCACAGTGTCTGTGCAAGTAGGCTCACTGGGGGAAATGCATATTTGCACAGTCCAGGGGGCCAGCTGTGTGCCAGCACGTCTATACCGAGAGATGCCTTGGTCAGGGCGTACCAGAGCGGGCAGTGGGAGGATTTTTGGGTGGCGAACAGGTCTACCTGTGCCTGTCCGAATTGACTCCAGATCAGCTGGACCACCTGAGGGTGGAGTATCCACTCTCCCCTGAGGGTAACCTGCCATGACAGTGCGTCCGCTGCAGTGTTGAGGTCGCCGGGATGTGAATTGCTCGCAGCGACTTGAAGTGCTGCTGACTCCAGAGGAGGAGACGGCAGGCGAGTTGTGACATACAACGAGAGCGCAGACCGCCTTGGCAGTTGACATATGCTACCGTTGCGTGTTGTCTGTCCGAACTAACACGTGCTTGCCCTAGATCAACGGCCGGAACCTCCGCAGGGTGAGCAGAATTGCCAGCAACTCGAGGCAGTTGATGAGCCAACGCAGCCGCGGGCCCATCCAGAAGGCGGCGGCGGCTGCGTGCCCATTGCAAACGGCGCCCCAGCCCGTCTTGGAGGCGTCTGTTGTGACAATGACGCGCCTGAAGACCTGCCCGTAGAAACATGAGGTCGGTCCAAGGGCTGAAGAGGCGGTGACAGACTGGCGTGATGACCATGCGATGTGTCCCGCGGTGCCATGCCCATCTTGGGACTCGAGTCAGTGAAGCCAGTGCTGAAGCAGTCTCATATGCATCAACCCAAGCGGAGTGGCCACCGCTTAGGATGCCATATGCCCCAGGAGCCTCTGAAAAAATTTCAGTGGAACCGCTGTTTTCTGTTTGAATGCCTTTGAACAGGTCAGCACCAACTGTGCGCGCTCGTTCGTGAGGCGCGCCGTCAACAAGACTGAGTCCAACTCCAAACCGAGAAAAGAGATGCTCTGAACCGGGAGGAGCTTGCTCTTTTCCCAGTTGACCCGAAGCCCTAGTCGGCTGAGGTGCGAGAGCACCAGGTCCCTGTGTGCACACAACACATCCCGAGAGTGAGCTAGGATTAGCCAATCATCAGGATAGTTGAGGATGCGAATGCCCACTTCCCTTAGCGGGGCAAGGGCTGCCTCTGCGACCTTCATGAAGACGCAAGGGAACAAGGACAGACCGAAAGGGAGGACCTTGTACTGATACATCCGACCCTCGAATGCAAACCGCAGGAAGGGTGTGTGTCGAGGTAGAATCGAGACGTGGAAGTATGCGTCCTTCAGGTCTACTGCCGTCTTGATGCCGGACGCTCGCTAGAGTGTGTCTTTGCATCAGCATCTAGGACGGGAGTCTGTGTAAAGCCCGGTTCAGTACTCGCAGGTCCAAGATTGGCCGTAACCCACCGCCTTTTTTCGGTACAATGAAGTAGGGTCTGTAAAACCCCTTCTTCATCTCGGCCGGAGGGACAATCTCATCAGACGTACTGGCAGGTGGGGCCTCGCGGTGGGGCGGAGCCTGAGGTGCCACACCATGTCGCGGCCGTGCTGAGTTCAGGGACATCAAAGTACTTACCTGGCTCCTTGTGACCACCCCCGGAACAGACTGGGACAGGGGAGGAAGAGACCTGTCCTCGTGACCCGTGGAGACTGTCACATCGGGGGCAGATTTGTGCCACAGCTGGGCATTCAGGGGCGGGGAGACCGCCGCTGGAGCGCCAAACCTGCCAAACCTGCCAAATAGAGTGGTGGACGGTGGTCGTGATGACGGCCGTGCACACCGGATCTGTGACACAGGGAACAAGGAAACCGCTCTTTCTGAACTCTTGGGTACTGCAGCTATTTGGGCATGCAGCGCAATTAAATGCAAAGGTAACAAAAGATTCTCCTCCCAGCCCTCGACCGGGGGATGGAGTGGTCTGCATACCAGCTACAGAGCAGCGGGTTTCGTTGTCCCTGGGTCTCCCATCTCAGGGGCGCTTCGGGGTTCTTGGCGGCCGCGAGACGGGTGGCGTCTGCTTCCTGCGGTGGGCTCCACGCCGGGGCCGGGCTGCAGGGGCGGGCTGTGGCGGAGCCGGTGCAGTCACTGCAGGGGGACGCCCTTGGTGACAAGCAGATGGGGTGCGGGATCTTGAGCCGCACCGGGGCAGGATGTGCTGGATAACCTCTGTCTGCTGCTTCACCGCTGAGAACTGCTGGGCAAAGTCCTCGGTGTCGCCGGATTGGCCAACTTGGGAAATTAGGGCAGCAAGGAACCGTGCCTTGTCGGCCTCTCCCATCTCGACCAGGTTGAGCCAAAGGTGGTGCCCCTGGACCACCAAGGTGGACATCGTCCGCCCGAGAGACTGCGCCGTGACCTTCGTCACCCCGGAGAGTGAGGTCGGTCGCCGAGCGCAGCTCTTGCATCAATCCTGGAGCGGAACTACCTTCGTGCAGTTCCTTTAGCGCCTTGGCAGACTTGCAGGAGAGCCATGGCGTGCAGGGCAGAGGCGGCTTGTCCAGTGGCACCATAGGCCTTGGCTGTCAGAGATGGCGTAAACCTACAGGCCTTGGACGGGCCAGGTGGCGGTGCTCTGTGAGCATAGGTGCACCGCGAGCGCCTTTACCCACCAGGGGATTGCCGAATAGCCCTTGGCCGCCCCACCATCGAAGGCAGTGAGGGCAGGGAGGCTGAAAGATTGGGATCGGGCAGTAAAAAGTGCCTCCCACGACCTTGTCAGCTCTTCATGCACTTCTGGGAAGAAAGGAACGGGGACGGGCCGTGGCTTTGAGCGGCGCCGTGAGCCCAGGAACCAATCATCGAGCCGCGAGGGTTCAGGGGAGAGCGGAGGGTTCCACTCTAGCCCGACGCTCGCGGCTGCCCGGGAAAGCATGTCGTCATCTCCGCGTCAGCCTGTGACTGGGCGGCCGGACCCGAAGGGAGGAACCCAGCTGAGGCTTCCACATCCGACTGGATGAGCCCGCTCTCTGATGCTGTGCTCGAGAGCTCATCACCTTCGCAGGCTCCGAATAAGAGGTCGAACTCGCCGTGAGACGAGCCGGCAGACTCATCCGGAAGCCCGATCAGGGCAGACGAGCATGCTGGGGAATGGGAGGTTCGTGGAGGTATACCCGGCGGAGGTGGTCCCATTGGGGTCCCCAAATCGCCCCCAGTGCTAGCCGCGCTGGCTTCATACCTGTGAGTAGAAGGACCGAGGCGGGGAGCCTCTGGGGTGGCTTGCTTTCTTACGAAGGTAAGCCACGACCGCATCGTTGCCATGGACATGTTCTCGCAATGAGTACATGACCCATCCATGAAAGCTGTCTCCACGTGAGCAGTGCCCAGACACGAAAGACAGTGATCGTGACTGTCAGAAGGCAAGAGATAACGAGCGCAACCAGGAATAACACACAAAGGAAAGGCATCTTTAAAAAGACGCGTCTTTAAAAATACGTTCCGTGTGTGCCGCTCTTTTAGAGAAATATACTCTTTTATTTCTGCCGAAGCGCCCAGGGGCTGTCACAAGCAAGACCATGGCCACAATTTATCACAAATCCACTTTGTGATCAGTGTTAGTGAGCACATATAAGAAAAGAACACAAACAAGGGTATTTATTATGCAAAGTTAAGCTTTTAGGGAGTTATATTTTATTACAAAAAATAGTGGTTCCTTTGTGTTGAATGTTTTATTAGGTTCTCTGGTGGAATGGCTCTATTTTTAAATTCAGATAAACAGAATGATTACACCCAGTAGGGAGCCACATCTTCGTCTAATTCATATTTTCCAAGAGTAAAATATAGCGAATGTTGGCAAACTCTGTGAACGAGCTTGTCTTGTTGTGTCATTGCTTTGTTTGCTGCAGCAAATTTTGGCAGCCACATTCTAGCTGGTTTAAATTGTTTGGTTTGCATTGGATTGGGCTCTCCATAGTGATGCTGCTAGAGGACTTCCATTAATTCAACAATGTCCTGATGCAAGCACAAAGCACGGCAGTAATTAAACAGCAAATCATCTTTGTCCTCTCTGAACTGGAATCTATATATCTATCTATCTATCAATCTATCTGTTGTTGGGCCTCATGTATTCAGATAGAAGACAAAGGCAGGCCTAACACAGTCGTAAAACCTAACTCAGGCCCACATACAAAGTCATAAATCTTACTGATAAAAACCGTGCCAAAAACAAACAAAATGAATCCAAAACAGACTACAAATCCCATGAAGCCTTGCTCACTAAAGGATCGAACTCTCAACTCCTATTGGATGAGGCACACAACAGAACTGCCCTCAACCATGATGTCATCAGGAGTAGAAATAACTCTGAGATGCTTCCGGGATTTGCTTCCAGCAACTTTGCTCGCCGTGCATAGATGCAGCTCATCACTGCTCTCAGGTGTAGCCTCATGGCACAAGGAAGTAATGTCCGACTTGAAACTGTGGCCATACAATCTCCATCTCGCTGGATGAGTTGAGATTATTCTGTGTTCCACCGAACACTCTAATGGAACCGAAGGAGACCGCTGAGCAATCCGCATCCTCATCCGTTTGCCTGCAGAAGTGAAGAGATAAAAGATTTATCTTCCATCTTCAATCAATTCGACGTCGCTGATTTCTCCGCCAGCCTGCCGAGAATCAGCAGCCGTACCGAGAGTCATGTCCGCCATTTTGTGCGCGTCCCTCCTTACACACACACACACACACACTCTCTCTCACACATAGACACCCTCATGTGTTACAGGATTATTTTGGTTACCATATCTAATCATATCACTGTTTAGTTTGTAGTTGTAAGTCGAAAGTTTATTGACTGCATTGTATTAATTATTAATTGATATTACTGCATAAATAAACTTTGTTATATTTCAAAGAGAAGTGTTTTGATTTGTTTTGCATACACCTGTGTCATGCTGACGGGAAGCCTTCATTTATTGTTTCTTTTCGAAAATCGATATTCGGATGTCGATTTTCCTAAGAGAACAATCTAATATTGAGACTGTTATACTATCTGGTTATTAGTCCCTGATTCCAGGGTGGTGCCCTGGCAATATTAATCCTTATTAATATTCTATTGATTTTTGATAATTGATAATTATCTTTGATGATTGTTGAATTTGAAGAATCAATAAGCTAGTGTTAATTTTAATCAATGTTTCATCGATGTTAATAATTAATGATTATCTTTGATAATTGATGATTTAAAGGATTAAAAAAGCTAACATTGATTCAAATCAATGTTCTATTTATTTTAATAATTAATAATTACCTTTGATCATTATTAATTATTGCTAATAACCAAACCCGCTCCTAAACGTAGCGCACTACATTTACTGGAGCCCCATATGAGGTTTTAATGAATTACATTCTATTATTTAATTTAAATATTAATTAATAACTAAAGAAATAATTACCAATTATTTCTGATAGTAACACTGATCTAAACAACCAGTAAAGCCCTACACTATCTATCTATCTATCTATCTATCTATCTATCTATCCATCCATCTGTAGCCGGTGGGTTGAAAATAATCGCCACAGGATACAAAAATATCTTTTTGGGGTTTTATTCTGACGGCTGTTTAAATAATTAAAAACAGCAGTCGATGGGGCCGTATATATATAGTAAAATGAAAAACGGAAATGAAATATGAAAATGAAACACGGTAATGAAATATGGTTCACTGAAATACGGTAGAGGCTAATGTAAAAATAAATAAAAATAAAAATACAAACAGGGCGTTAGCCTACTCACATGCTTCAGCATATATCATCTTAATACATGCTTATATGATTCACAGTATTTTATACATTCAAGTACTTGCTTAAATCACTCAAAGCATTCTATGCATTTAACACATGCTTAAACACTCACAGTATTTTATGCATTTAACACATGCTTAAATCACTCAAAGCATTTTATGTATTTTTAACCAGGCTTTAAGGACACGTTCAGTATTGCAGTTTAAAACAATAGAATTCTCATTACACATGCTCACTTAATTGGAAAACAATCTGGGCTATAAATCTTTAAATAAGATATGATTAATACTACATTTACATACCCAGTTTTGCATGTGCAAAAACTCCACACATTCAATCCATATGCATTCTTCAAAAATAATCCACAACAAGAACTCAATTTTAACATACAACTTCTATTTAATGCAATTTATGAGCATTTTGTGTAAAATTTAATATTTACCCAAAGAATTATTAACCGATGAACAAAACCGGGAGCTCTACTGCACAATATATGTTCTTCTAACACGAAAGAGTGTCGGAAAGCGGGTGTCACAAAACTCTTAAAGGGGCCACATCCAGTTTATGACTACACTTAAATACCATGAAATTTCTCCACATGGCTACATATCTATCTATCTATCTATCTATCCATCCATCCATCCATCCATCCATCCACCAACCCACCCACCCACCCATCCATCTATCCATCTTTACCATAGTCAAAATGCACAAAACTGAAATTGTCATCCCTTAATAACACAACAACGTTGGAAATTCCAAAGATAAATTGACAGCTGAATTTTAAACTTCTGCTTATTTAACTGATGTCTTTCCCTTCTTTTCTTCCTTCCTCTGCCCTCTTCTCATTGCCGGCATCAGCATCCATGATGACTAGCAGGGTGGTGACAGAAGGCTGCCCCCTTGGCCAGTTCCCTTGTGCAAACATTAGTGTGTGTTTGCCCCAAGTCCTCCAGTGTAACGGCCACAAAGACTGCAAGAACGGAGCGGATGAGGAGCATTGTGGTGAGGCCGTTCAACTCTCTTAGCTTTTTCACAATGCTGATAACTGCAGCAAATTTATCTGATGCAATAAAATGGAGGCATAGGACATTTAGCCCACTCAACCAAACCTGATGATATTAAAATATGTAACGCATACTTCTGATACAGGCTATGATTTGCAACATCTCTTGATGATTTTATTTGAATTTACATTTTACAGAGTACTTGCTTATTCGGGCAGGGCTAAGGATGAAGTCATGTGAAGTTGTGTGTGTGAATTGAGCAAAAAAGAACAAACATCACACAAATTGCTGTCATTGCAGTAGAGTGATATTACTTTATTCAGAGGAGCCAATAAATGCACTATTTTGACATTTTTATTGTTTACTGTAAATTATTTTATACAGCTTATTTCTGATATCTTGTCTTAATATGCCAAATTGTTGATGTATTAGTTTTGACTTCTCTGACAGCTCTGCACACTTGATCTTTGGCTTAATCAATAATTTAATTTAAAAGGTTACATAATGATTAGATAGATCTTGATTATGTATCCCAATGCCAAATCAGTGTGGAACATCTGCACTTGTTACAGTAATTACCATTCATGAATTCAGCCTTCTTCATGTAGTTATGTCAAACCATGCATCTGCATTTTGCACTAAAAGCAATTCTCAATTTATAAACCATTTTAAACCATTCTAAATAGTCAGAAAATGTAAGGTTCAGAACAACTTTATTGTCAACATTGAATCCACTTTGAAACACATTAGCAACTGATGTTTATTCAATATTGATGTAATCACTTTTTTGTGGCGTGAGGAATTCTAATGCCCTTCCTTCTTAGTTTGTAAAGACCATCTATATTTTTGCATTTCATTTATTTTTATGTTATTAGAGTGACTCTCTCATACAAAGACTTGATTTCACTTTCCGCAGGGGACAACAGTGGATGGGCGGATATCTTTGATCGCACTATTAAAAAGGCAGAGCCGCAGGATCTTCCTAACGATTGCTGTATGTGTCCTGGTCTTTTTCTACTTCCTTTTGGAAGAGATAATACATAGATTAGCATAAACAATGTTATATTTGGACTGGACAAAAATGGAATTAAACTTGCACAAAACACAGCTGTAAGTGCTAGACTAGTTTTTTCCCATATACATATTAAATATATATAATAGTATATTTAAATATACTGTAATTTTTTCTTCTATTGAAAATGTATATTATGAATTTACAGGATTGGCTATCAGTAATCGGCTGGCCTTTTTCAAGCCAGTGCTTAGAAGATCTCTATGGGTTCCCTTTCAGTGAGGATTAATATGGTTTATGCCGACCACAATGTGTTTGTGTGGTGAATTATTTTGCTGCCAAGAGCAGGAGACATTTAGAAACAAATACTGTCAACTTGCTATTCAGCCTCTCTCATGGTTATAATTTAGCATATTCTTGTTGGGCCTATGCAGCTAATGGTAATATTAATATAGTTTGACATACAGTTCACTTTTTTGTTCACTGTTGTACAATAAAATTTTGGGACTGTCACTTGATGTCTAATGTAAAATCTGAGTCCTGAAGCGAAGCCAGCTGAGAACCACTGCCTTGAAATATTGAACGTTAAGTATAATTCAAGACTGTGTTTGTTGTTCATGTGCAGTTTTACAGCTGTACCCGGAGAACTGTGTCTGCATGAAGACTGAAGTGGAATGTGTGGACGTGAACCTGCATTTTGTACCTCTCCTCTCCTCCAATGTGACTTGGTTGTAAGTACATGGATCTGGGAGCCATCTACAGAGCATTACTCCTCTGCTACCACAGGAGGTTATTAATCTGTAGCTGGAGAAGGAGTATAAATTTAACAACAGTGAGAGCTTAAAGAGATAAAGAGGTTCTTTGCACCGAACAAGTACCAGAAGAAAGAAAACCCATGCACAATGCTTGAGACGGGGATTTTTTGTTTTTGTTTCTTTGGTTATATATGTTTTGGTTCTTCCGGATGAGTTGTAACTTTGCTTTTGATTTATTGTTTGCTGCACATTCAAGCTGTTGAGCTTCACAATCTGAATGGGGTGTTTGAGATTGGTATGCAGTATTTTAAAGAAAAATATTTTATGGAAATGTAATTCTTTTTTTAGAATGATAATTCTCAAGATAATTTTTTTGGATTCTGGGGATGTTAAGGAATTTTGGATAATTGATATCAGTGGTTACTAAAGGTGTATCCAGGAAAATCACATTGTCTTATTTTTTTTAAATGACAAGGATCCTTTAAGGGATAAAAAAAACAAAAAAAACAAAACGGTATAATGTTTTTCTTTCATAGAACATGAAAGAAGAAGGACTCCAGGAAGGACAAAAAAGTAACATAAATGTAGTCAGTACGACCTGTGTGCGGTATTTGTGTGCTAAGTCTTCTGAAGCCATGCAATTTGAATGTGCATAAGCTTGAATGAAATTTGAGGATTTTCAGCAAATAATGATTTAAGGATGATGCAGGATTTTATCTCAGCTTAATGTGCAGAGACAAATAATAGTAAGACATTCATAGAATGATTTCCCTAAAAAGTGTACAGTAAATACTGTGGCTCTGTTGTTTTAGTATGCCGACCAACACAACATAGCAAAATTGGCTTAACCAATGGTGTGAGGTACAGGTGGGACTATCTGTTTTCTGACCAATGGAAGATGGGGGAGTGATTGGAAAAACTGTTTGCATTGCTGTTTTTCTGCCACTGGTGCAAAAATGATGCATCTCATCTTAAAACTTTGGTCTGTTCCTCACACGAAGCTATCATATGACTTTAGCGGACTTTCGAGTTGTATAGATACTTTTATGGTGCTTTTTGTCTTTGTTGAAGCTTGATGTGTGAAACACCATTCACTTCTTGTTGTATGTGAAGGAGCAGCCTGTAAGTTCAGCTAAATGTTTGTTTTGTATTCTGTTGATGCAAACAATCTTATGGATGAGAGAGTGAGTAATGATGATTGAGTTATTATTTATTTTATTTATTTTTTATCCCCTTTTCTCCCAATTTGGAATGCCCAATTCCCACTACTTAGTAGGTTCTCGTGGTGGCGCGGTTACTCACCTCAATCCGGGTGGCAGAGGACAAGTCTCAGTTGCCTCCGCTTCTGAGACTGTCAATCTGCGCATTTTATCACGTGGCTCGTTGTGCATTACACCACGGAGACTCACAGCATGTGGAGGCTCATGCTACTATCCGCAATCCACGCACAACTTACCATGCGCCCCACTGAGAGCGAGAACCACTAATCGTGACCACGAGTAGGTTACCCCATGTGACTCTACCCTCCCTGGCAACCTGGCTGGAGTCACTCAGCACACCCTGGATTCGAACTCACAACTCCAGGGGTGGTAGTCAGCGTCAATACTCGCTGAGCTACCCAGGCCCCCGAGTTATTATTTTTGGGTGAACTTGCCCAGTAATAGCTCTGACAGTAATGCAGTGATGTTTATATTTCTACAGGTCCCTGAAGAACAATAAGATCAGGAAGTTGGATGATTACATCTTCTCTAAATATACACAACTGCAGAGACTGTGAGTATCAGTCAATCAAATGTGAAAGTGCACCAACATAAATTGATCAGTTTCAATCAAAACAATTGTATAATCACTCCAGTTCAAATTATACTGACTGTTTTTTTTCTCTCTCTCTTAACTGAAAAAAGAAAAAGGTAACACTTCACAATAAGGTGCAATTTTTAACATTAGTTTATGCATTTGGTATCATGGACTACTGTAAAAATTTACAACTATTTTTACAGCATTTATTTATCTAGGTTGATGTTAATTTATGAATGTATTATTGTTTATAGTTAATGTTTATTCACAATACATTAGCTAATGCTAATTTATACAACTTGAAATGTAAAAACTGTATTAGTAGGTAGAAATGAAAGTTTACCCTTATTAATAAATGCTGTAAAAGGATTGTTCATTGTTAATTCATGTTAGCTGTTGCATTAACTATGTTAACATTTATAACCTTATTGTAAAGTGTTACCAAGTAAGAAAGAAAAAGAAAGGAAAAGGGAAAAACATGAGCATTCCTTTTAAACTAACATAATTTCATGACAAATTAAGACTGTTGTTGGACCATTGCTATTGCTGAAAGACTTCACTTGAAGTTTATTTGCTATGGCTTTCCACTTCCCATGTTTTCCCAGTTCCCAGTGACATATAAATCTATGGTTGCTGTGCAATTTCCAGTTTCTGATAAACCGAAATATCTCAGCCCTGAGAACTTTAGTTTACTGCTGTAATCCCTGTTCTCTGAGGGTGATTTGAGGAACTGCTGAACAACATCATAACAAGAACATGTCATTACATTTGTTGTAAAAAATAAGTGCATTTTAATGTCATACTAAAGTACCATTACTCTCATATCAAGTTAGGTTCTACCTACAGGTAGGCAAATAATAATGCTAGAATTGTAACTCTACTTAAATATTTCTAGATGAACAGACTAACAGTTCAGCTTTTCAATGCTTTATCATTTTAATTAACAATTATACAATTATGTAAAACATTTATAAAATGTGCACTAATGAAATGCTCAAGAAACTCACACTGTAAAATTACCATGTGATGTCTACTTAAAAAAAAGAGGTAACAATATTATACATAACATTTTTGAGTACTTTTTAAGCCTTGTTAAGTGAAATCTCCGACACTCACGGCGAAATCGTAAGGATTCATACGACTTTTCTAAATTTGGCTAATTCATAGGATTTCATATGACTACACTCGTATGAATTCGTACGACTTTCACTACAGCCAATGATGTCGCTAGACATAATTTCCATCTAATACGCAACAATTACTTGCTTCTGTCACAGACAACAGCTTCCTATCATGTTTACACACTCTATTGATCGGTTAGGTTTAGGTAAGGGGTTTGGGTAAGGGCATAATATGCATGTCCTTATGCATGTCCTTAACGCCAAGGCGCGAAACTCTCGCTTACTTCCACATTAGACATCCGGGCATTTGCACAATGAAATCGTACAAATTCAGATGAACGAACTCGTACGAAATCATGCGAAATAGCCAACTCGTAAAATATGTACGAATTTTCATGAGACTGGGTTGGAAATCTCCATAATCAAATCATGTCAACTAGCCCAAATGAGTAAATCTGTGACATAAATAATTACATTTAACAAATAAATAATACAAATATATAGATGCCTAATCTCTATTAATTTTTTTCAATGTACACTACCACTCAAAAATTTAGGGTCACTTACGCATTCCTTATTATTTATTTTATATTAATAGTAAAGTCATCAAAACTATGGAATAACATAAATGGGACTATGGGAATTATGTTGTGACTAAACAAAATCCAAAATAAATCAAAACTGTGTTATATTTGAGCATCTTCAATGTAGTCACCATTTGCCTAGAATTTGCAGACATGTACTCTTGACATTTTCTCAACCAGCTTCTTGAGGTATCACCCTGGGATGCTTTTAAACAGTATTGAAGGAGTTCTCATCTATATGTTGGGCACTTAGTGGCTTCTTTTCTTGATTCTTAAGAATCTGGTCCAAGTCATCCCTTTCAAAAACTTTTTTTTAAATAAAATTTTAGTTTTATAATGAAATAAATTAATAAGGTGGCACAATTATATTTTTGTCTATAAAACTAATTTCAAACATTTAAGTATACACCTTCAGATCAAAAGTTTTTTAATATTATGAGAAACATTTCAGTCAAGTGACCCCAAACTTGTGAACGGTAGTGTATCTTTTCAGGATCTTTTGTTTGAAAATATTTTTTCCCTGGATCTCAAATCCTCACTTATGCTTTTATATGGAGCTTAGCTTCAAACACAGATTCATGCTCCTTTGTGTGTGTATCTCTGTGCGTGTGTGTGACTTTGTCTGGAACATCTGTTTTTTTTTTCATATACTGGAAAACTATGATTCATCACATATAGGAAAGATTATATACTGTATATATAGGCCATAATATCTTAGTGTGTGTGAAATAATAAACAGCTGAAAAAAACTTATTTAGCAGAGTTTAAACACTGGGTAAAGCTCAAACTTGATACTCTGTCATAAATGAGTGACGATCGGAAAACTTCCATTGACATGATGTATTGAGGATAAAGTATCCCTAAAGTTGCAGATGAAAACTAAATAAGGGACAGCTAGTACTGTTGGGACTGTCTGTGGAATGTCTGTATGGATTACTGCCAATATACTGAGTTGGGCCAAACTGAATGGCAGTCGTCCTGTCTGTGTTGCTCTGACAACAGTTCAGGCCTATTGATCTTTAGATCCCTAAACCTTTTTATGGCCTTTTTGCTATTTTATTTAAATGGTATACACAGAGAGAGGGCAAGAAATTATGGAAAGATGAGGGGGGAACAAGATGTTTGAAATTAGTTTTGTAGACAAAAATATAATTGTGCCAACATATTAATATATTTAATTACAAAACTAAAATGTTATAAAAAATTTAAAAAAAAGTTTTTGAAATGGATGACTTGGACCGAATAATAAAGAAAAGCAGCCAATAAGTGCCCAACATAGATGGGAACTCCTTCAATACTGTTTAAAAAGCATCCCAGGGTGATACCTCAAGAAGTTGGTTGAGAAAATGTCCAAGAGTACATTTCTGCAAAATTTGAAGATGCTAAAATATAACATAGTTTTGATTTATTTTGGATTTTTTTAGTCACAACATAATTCCCATAGTTCCATTTCTATTATTCCATAGTTGTGATGACTTTACTATTATTCTAAAATGTGAAAATAAAATAAAATAAAGAATGAGTAAGTGACCCTAAACTTTTGAACGGTAGTGCACATAAGCATTATAGAAAATAAGAATTATTAAATGATTAAAAAAGAAAGAAAGAAAAAGATATTGCAAAGCATAAATAAATCTGTGACCTCTCAGAGAGGTCAGCTCACTTTTTTTTAGTCACACACACACTGTTCTACACAGCATGTCCATGAATGCTTCAGTTCTTCCCTAAATTCTGATTCGTGCCATTGGTAGTTTGTGCTGTTAGTCAAAGTCAACGTTTTTTTTTTATGTTTTTTTTAAATGTGCAACAATGTAGCAAACAGCAGTGCTTGTTGACAATGAAATAAGCTCCCATTTAAATTACATATTTTTAATAAAAATGCATTATATAGTGAATTTGTAGTAAATAAGAAATAAATAAAAATTAGCAAGTAAACTAAGTTATATTATATAAAAAACACAAAATGTAACATTTATAAACTCCTTGCAGAAGTACGATTTGAACTATTATTTTAAACCAGATTTATTTAATTTAAATATGCTTAATTTTAGTATAAAATTTGTCTAATTAACTCCAAAACTAATGAATTTTGTTTAAAGTTTATTATTTTTAAATAAATGGATAATGTGTACATCATTTACAAATAATGCAATTCAGTTTGATGGAAATTTATCTTACAGTTCAAATGCATAGATATTTTTTTTTATGTGAAGTGTCACATATAGAAGTGTTAGCTGATAATGCAGATTAGAGCTTTTGAGCTTTGCATTTCTTAACAGGTCAGTGTCCCTCATGTGTAGTACCCCCCGAGAGAATGATTTTGATTGCATTTTAGCTTGAAGTTTTTTTAAGCTCTTCTGAGCCTTAAATTCCCAGCTCACATTATCATCATCTGCCAAATTACATGTTATTTGAAGAGATTCCATTTACCTAATTATACTGTTGTTGTTACTTGTTATCAATATATATTTGATTATATTTGAAAATATCCTTTCAAACCTAACTATCGAACGTAAAATATATTCTATTTACTGTAAATGAGCACAGCATTTTCAGTATATGGGTAGACATAAAATACTTTTGCAATGTTCATCACAGTGACATGCTAAACTCCATCTAAAACTTTTTTAAACAGCATTTTGCCCATTCTTTTTGAAAAAATAAAAAATAAATAAAATAATGCAAGCAGTGCATATTTATTAAGAGACTTCATGGAAAATATGTACTTTTAAAACTTATTTAAAATGAACTAGTGATAGAAAAAGGTGACTAAAATGATGAAAACCCTTAAAGGGATATTTCACCCCAAAATGAAAATTCTCTCATTTACTCACCCTCAAGCCATCCCAGATGTGTATGACTTTCTTTCTTCTGCAGAACACAAACAAATATTTTTAGAAGATTATCTCAGCTCTGTTGGTCCATACAATGCAAGTTAATTGTGGCCAGGACTTTGAAGCTACAAAAAGCACGTAAAGGCAGCAAAAAATTAATCCATACGACTCCAGTGGTTAAATCCATGTCTTCAGAAGTGATATGATGTGTGGGTGAGAAACAGATCAATATTTAAGTCCTTTTTAGCTATAAATTCTCCTCCCTGCCCAGTAGGTGGCGATATGCATGAAAAATGTGAATCATCAAAAAAACAAAAGATAAATGTGAAAGTGGAAATTTATAGGAAAAAAAGGACTTAATATTGATCTGTTTCTCACCCACACCTCTCATAGTGGTTCATAAGATATGGATTTAACCACTGGAGAGGTAATAGATTATTTTTGTTACCTTTACTGTATGTGCTTTTTGGAGCTTTAAAGTTCTGGCCACCATTCACTTGCATTGTATGGTACTACAGAGATGAGATATTCTTCTAAAAATCTTTGTTTGAGTTCTGCAGAAGAAAGAAAGTCATTCACATCTGGGATGGCATGAGGGTGAGTAAATGATGAGAGAATTTTCATTTTTGGGTGAATTATACCTTTAAGACAAATGGTGGTACAGGACTTAATATACACAATTTCCTTAATACATTCATGTAAATTTTAACTTAAAATCTTGATATTGATAAAAATAAAATAAAAAATCCATGGACATGTTATGTGATACCGACCCAAAAACACACTATGGGGTACAGGGCTATCAGTCTTCTCCATATTTCAGTTAGATCATAATACTCAAAATTCAAATGTAGCATAGCTTGAAATAAATTCCTCCAGATGTCATGAGAATTTCAATACAAAATTTAGAGCTGTCTCAGAGCTGTATTAAGTTTTAACTTAATCCTACACATTTCTTTGGTATGAGTTAAACTCTGGCAGCAGTGGGAATTGAATGAATTGTCCAATTATCTCTCTCATTCAGTGTCAGCGTATTCCAAAGACTCTAGCAAAAAGAACTCAATGCCACATCATCTGTTGGCCTTAATTTTTTTTTATACTATTAAGTTCTTTAAAGGCACCATTTCATAATTGTTTTTAAATCATTTTATGTCCCTGAGGTCCGCAATTTGGTGTTTAAATGCTAAATGTTTGCTGTCAGGTCCAATATAGTTTGGACTGCCACTGTATACTTTGAGAATATCTTTGCAAATCCAGGATTTCATCCCGACAGATTCACAAAATAATCAACAGTAAAATGTGTTGTATCAGCATTCCTCATTTGTAAATTGCTTTGAATAAAAGCATCTGCTAAATTAATAAATGTAAATGTTAACATGTTACACAAACTGTTGAGGTCAGATTAAAATGATCAAGGAAATTGTTAAAAATAAACTTCAGGTACTCATTCTTCAAAAGGCTCCTCTGATCGTTAGTAATGAAAAGACTGGAATAATAATAATATCCTCTTCTTCTGATATTTAAAAATAATATTATTGAGCAGGCCAAATTGCTGAATGCGAACGTGTCGTTGACATGTAAATGTGAGCCAAAATTTGTTAATGTGTTCATCTGTTTGAGGTCAGGAAGTTGTACAAGTTCAAAACAAGCTGTCTGAATGAGCTGTTTTTGCAGCTTAGTTTTAAGTTCTAAAACTCTTTTGTTTCAAAATATGTAGGAATTTTTTTTCTCCCCAATTTGGCATGCCCAATTCCCAATGCGCTTTAAGTCCTCGTGGTGGCATAGTGACTTGCCTCAATCTGGTTGGCGGAGGACGAATCTAAGTTGCCTCCGCGTCTGAGGCCATCAATCTGCAAATCTTATCACGTGGCTTGAGCGCGTTACTGTGGAGACCTAGCGCATGTGGATGCGCATCCACGCATAACTCACCACGCACCCCACCGAGAGTGAGAACCACACATTATAGCGACCACGAGGAGGTTAACCCAACGTGACTCTACCCACCCTAGCAACCGGGCCAATTGGTTGCTTGGGAAGCCTGACTGGAGTCATTCGAACTTGTGACTCCAGGTGTGGTAGTCAGTGTCTTTACTTGCTGAGCGACCCAGGCCCCACTTAAATGTGTAGGAATTTTTAATTTAGGAGACTTTAACTCAAAATCAAACTCTCTCTCTCTATTTCAAGCATGCACAAGTACACATTTCTTTTTACACAAATACATTCTTGTAATGCCATATTCAGCAAAAATGAATTAAACAAGCATTTGTTCCTTTGTTTACAAGAATACTTTTGCTGTATAGTTTTACTGGCCTATTCTCTGAACAAGGCGAGGGACATCTGATAAAGAAATACACCATCATTGGGCATAACAGTTTTTTATTTTATTTTATTTAAGTGAACGAGAGAAGACATTCGATATAACACAAAAACAGCACTTTCAGAAATTGAGCATGTTTCTAGAGTGATTTGTCCAAAAATTGCCCAATTAACCTGACCTCGCCCTGTCTAAAAAGACTTGAAGTGTTTCGCATTTTGAAGTCAAAATTTTGCTGACACTTCTGTCAATATTGACTTTCACTTGGACTCAGACATTTGTGGAAATTGGGCCTCTGTTTCAGTTGATACTCAAGGGGTCAACAAAACTGAACTGTATCCTCAGAAACCATAAAATGTTTAACCCCCAGGCAGACATAATGTAGCCTACCCTCCAACCTCGCAGGCAATAGTCCAGCTCTTAAATCACTAATGTTTCTAAACATCCTGCTAATATACAATAGACAACAGGAGCATGTCAGGGGCATTTCTGGGTTTTGAAAGCATCAAGGGCTTGTAGTGGTGTCCTCCTCTGGGAGATTTCCACCCACCCAATAACAATTTTTGAGATCCTAAATCAACCCAGATCCCATTCTTTATTAACAAATTACATTAACAAATAACATGCAGGTGGTTATGGCATGACACATGCTTTTCTGGTTTTGCTCCTTGATTATCACAATGTTGTCCAGTTGATTTAGTAAAAAGATAAACGATACAAGTCAACATTTCTTCTTTCTTTCTTTCTTTTCTTTCTTTCTTTCTTTCTTTCTTTCTTTCTTTCTTTCTTTCACACATGGTTATATAACATTATTATATCATTATTCTTCTAATGCTTTATGATCTTGTATGCCATCAAGAATTCATGGAGTTAAGAGCCTGATAAAAGGAATATCTGCTAATTGTATACTTCAGCCAAATATTTAAATTCTGTCATCATTTACTCACCCTCATGTTTTTCCAAACCTGTATAATCTTTTTTTTCTTCAGTGGAACACAGAAGAAGGTGTTTGGCAGAATGTCTCAGTCACTATTTACTTTTATTGCATCTTTTTTCCATATAAAGAAAGTGAACAGTGACTGAGGTTAACATCCCACCTAACATCTCCTTTTGTGTTCCTTGAAATAAAGAAAGTCTGGAACGACATGAGGTGTGTAAATAATAAAAGAATTATACTATGTATGTGTATGCTCTAAAGGCACGGGGAATCTTGTGAAAATTGATGGCAAGATGAATGCAGCATGTTATCAGAAAATACTGGCAGACAATTTGCATTCTTCTGCATGAAAGCTGCGCATGGGACGCTCTTGGACTTTCCAGCATGACAATGACCCTAAGCACAAGGCCAAGTTGACCCTCCAGTGGTTACAGCAGAAAAAGGTGAAGGTTCTGGAGTGGCCATCACAGTCTCCTGACCTTAATATCATCAAGTCACTATGGGGAGATCTCAAACGTGCGGTTCATGCAAGAGGACCAAAGACTTTGCATGACCTGGAGGCATTTTTCCAAGACGAATGGGCAGCTATACTACCTGCAAGAATTTGGGGCCTCATAGACAACTATTACAAAAGACTGCACATTGTCATTGATGCTAAAGGGGGCAATACACAGTATTAAGAACTAAGGGTATGCAGACTTTTGAACAGGGGTCATTTCATTTTTTCCTTTGTTGCCATGTTTTGTTTTATGATTGTGCCATTCTGTTATAACGTACAGTTGAATATGAATCCCACAAGAAATAAAAGAAATGTGTTTTGACTGCTCACTCATGTTTTCTTTAAAAATGGTACATATATTACCAATTCTCACTACCGTTCAAAAGTTTAGGGTCACTTACGTATTCCTTATTATTTATTTTATATTAATAGTAAAGTCATCAAAACTATGGAATAACATAAATGGAACTATGGGAATTATGTTGTGACTAAGAAAATCCCAAATAAATCAAAACTATGTTATATTTTAGCATCTTCAAAGTAGTCAGCCTTTGGCTAGATTTTGCAGAAATGTACTCTTGGCATTTTCTCAACCAACTTCTTGAGGTATCACCCTGGGATGCTTTTAAACAGTATTGAAGGAGTTCCCATCTATGTTGGGCACTTAGTGGCTGCTTTCTTTAATTATTCGGTCCAAGTCATCCATTTCAAAACTTTTTTTTTTTTTTTTAAATAAAATTTTAGTTTTGTAATTAAATATATTAATATGTTGGCACAATTATATTTTTGTCTATAAAACTAATTTCAAACATTTAAGCATACGCCTTAAGATCAAAAGATTTTTAAGATCATGAGAAACTTTTCAGGTAAGTGACCCCAAACTTTTGAACAGTAGTGTATATATATATATATATATGCTGGAGCTGTAGTATACATCTTAAGAAGTATATTAACATAGTCACACAAACATTTTGCTTTCTTTTAAACATTTTCTTTTTTTGCTTTTTTGCTTTGTTAGACTCTATGTTTCTAAATGCACTTGAGTAACTGCCTTGTTTAAAAAATTAAAGAAGTAACTTTTTAGATTAAAATACGTTTGTACTGCTAAAAACCAAGTCATTTGTATTACTAATGAATCTTTTGAGAACATGACCATGAAGACATTTGCCCTCCAAATATGCATTCATTAAAATGTTCAGGGGAGGTGTGTGTGTGTGTGTGTGTGTGTGTGGCTTTTCCCCTGTGTTACTTTCTTTAATGAAAACTAAATGAAAATGGTTTCATTAACTGAAACAAAAATGAAAACTAGCATCATTTTATAAAACTGGAACTAATCTATAATGCTGTACATTTTCATGACTTCAAAACTAAATAAAATAAAATAAATGACCAAAATTTAATTTTAATTGTAATTTTTGACATATCGAATAATATTAAATTGCGATAATAGACAGACCTTAAACATTTTTAAATTATATATGATATCTGTTATTGTATTAACTATGGGTAAATTAAAAATTAAATAAAAATTAAATAAAAAATTCAAAACAATAATTAACCTGCATTTACCCAAAATCTCCCACTAGCAACTCCTGTGCAGTTCCAGACAAAAAGACTTTAAAAAATTTTTTTAAATATTGCCCCTAGCAATGACCAAGAAGGATACCTGTGCATTTATTCATTCATACTTTCTTTTGAAATAGGTTTCTTCAGAACAATACCATTCAGACGGTCTCAACCCGTGCCTTCAGTGGACTATTCAGACTAGGAAGACTGTAAGTCCCTTTTTTCCTCATCTTTTTTACTTCAGATCAACAATGGTTTTAAAGGGATAGTTCACTCAAAATGAAAATTATATCATCATTCTGAATGTTAGCCTTAGTCACCATTCATTTTCATTGCATTTTCTTTTTCCATTCTGTGAAAGTAAATGGAGGCTGAGGCTGTCATTCTGCCTAACAACTACTTTTGTGTTCCACGGGAGAAAGAAAGTCATATGGGGTTTGAACAACATGGGGGTGAGTAAATGACGACAGATTTTTTTTTATTCTTTATTTTTTTAGGTGAACTATCCCTTTAAATTGATAAAAGAGAAATAGTGATTCTATTTTGGTATTATTGTATATTAGCCTAATGTGACAGTCAGTGCATTTTTAATTGCATATTTTTATTTTATTTTTATTATTATTATTATTTTCACCCAATTTGGAATGCCCAATTCCCAATTCCCAATGCGCTTTTAAGTCCTTGTGGTCGCGTAGATACGCCTCAATCCGGGTGGTGCAGGACGAATCCCAGCTGCCTCTGCGTCTGAGACCGTCAACCCACGCATCTTATCATGCGGAGGTTACCCCATGTGACTCTACCCTCCCTAGCAACCGGGCCAATTTGGTTGCTTAGGAGACCTGGCTGGAGTCACTCAGCACGCACTGGGATTCGAACTAGCGAACCACTGAGCTACCCAGGCCCCATTTGCATACTTTTATTAGCATCTGCTCCAACATAAAAGGCCAGTGAGAGAGGGTGTAGTCATGAGCAATGTATCAGATGTCTCCAGCTGTCTTCATAAGGGAGAGGACAGTGTAAGATCGAATATTGAACACAGAGGCGTGCAACAGCACCCATGCATGAGTCTGCAGTGTGTTTAATGACTCTTCTGTAATTTAGGTGTGGAGTACACCTTCTTTGGGCAATATCTTTCGGTACATGAAGCTGAAGAGCAGGCTATTTTTTAAGCCATTTTGAAAGAACTCACTACTGAAAAAACAGCCTTACATGGTTTGCTTGCCAGCTTGTCTCCCAACCTGGTCAGGCTGGTTTGTTTGCTGATTTTAGAAGGTTTTTCGGCATTTGTCAGTAGGTCAGGCTGGCTGACCAGTTAAATCAGCTGAGCTTCAGCTTGGCCTGGCCGGGAGACCAGCTAGAATATCTTAAGACCAGCAAAGTATCTTGGGGGATTTAAGCTGTTTTCTTTACTGCCTTTTTTCTTTTTCTTTTCTTTCTTTACTCTGAGACCTCTTTTGTCCCAAAACCAGCAGGATGAAGGACAAGTCTGTAATCCAAGCAAAATGAGAGGAAGTCAGTCTAGTAGGGCTGGATGATGAATGGAAGTTTTATAAATTTTTCTGTTACACTTTCTATGGAATTAGAGTCTTTCATCTTTTCATTTCTGTACCGCTCAATGTTTATTTGATTTTAAAAGCATTTCAGCTGAAACCACATGAGTTCTGCCGAAATGAGCTCAGCGGTGCTCATATTCGTTCAATCTATTATTTTTGTGTCTGTAAATCGATCCTTTAGACAACTATATGCGTAGCCTTGACAGCAGACTTAGCTGTTTTACATTTTCAAGTCTAATTAAATGTCTTTTTCTGTGCAGGTTTCTTAGCAAAAACTACATAACCTATTTAGGACCCGGTGTATTTAGAGATCTTCATGAATTACAGTGGCTGTAAGTATGCAGCACAACACATTCAATGAATTAGATAGGGGAAATTAGGTAATATACTGGATGCAGACCAGACCAGAGGTTTGTCCAAAAAATAGAAATTCTGTCAAAATTGACTCACCTTCATGTCATTCCAGACCCTTATAACTTTCTTTCCTCTGTGGAACACAAAAGGATTTAAGTTCTGGAAAAAGTACATAAATGCACCATAATAGTCGCATAAAAGTAGTCAAAAGTCCAAAACATATGAAGCCATAGGATTGCATTATCCACTGATTATTTTTATAATTATATAGTCATTATTTGCTGATAAAATGTTATATTCTGTCATGGCTCTCAAATTTATCCGTGCACGTGCCACAAGACACATCATTCTGTTTGATGTTACATGTTTCATCATTGAATGTGATGCGACAAATTAAAATATTTTGATTTGAATGCAAGAACAATTGACATTTTTGTGCGACAACAGAAGGTAACATTTTCAGTGAACAATGACTTAAATTTCAGTGTTCCTCAAACCAAACTATGTAGCTTCAAAAGACCTGGAATATGAGGCATATTAGAGGGCTTTTATGTTGTTTCTTTGTCATTTTTGGAGCTTGACACATCAGTCCACATTTACCTTAATTGTTAACACTTTACAATAAGGTTCCATTTGTTAACATTAGTTAATGCATTAGGTTTCAGAGACAAATAATTAATAATATGTTTTTTACAGCATTTATTAATGTTTGTTCATGTTAATTAATAAAAAATAAATTGTTCTTTGTTAATTCATGTTGCAAAGTTCATAGTGCATTAACTAATGTAAACAAAGACTTTTGATTGTTGAAATTAACATCAACATTAACCAAGATTAATAAATGCTTTAAATGTATTGATCATTGTAAATTCATGTTAACTAATTTTGTTAGCTAATATTAACAAATCGGACCTTATTGTAAAGTGTTACCCTTTAATTGTGTGGAAAGGAGCAGCACATAAATCTCCTTTTATGTTCCACAGAAGAACGTCATATGGGTTTGGAATTAGATGAGGGTGAGAATGATGACAGAATTGTCAATTTTTTGGTGAAATCTTACTTTTAAAGATCAAATTAGAAATTATCTTTGATCTGCCATCTGTGTTCAGGACTTCAAAGAAGCTTCTATTCAAAGAAGAAAATGCTCTGATGCTCAACTGAAATCGGCATAATCATCCTGAAAGATGTGGTCTGTGGATAGCTCTCATTTAATCAAATTTGGCTCTGAAAAGTGCTGAAATATGTATTAGAGAAGACATGGTTTTGTAAAAAGAAGCTGTGAATTACTTGGGGGGGATTTTCTCTGCCAGCACACATGCAAATTGGGCAGCTCCAGGCAGTACCAAGAACAAGCACCGTCACAAGATATGCCAAGATATTTGATTCAAGGGATTTTTTTCCTTTATACTCTATCAATGAATGTATCTTGTAAAAGGAACCAGTCAAGCTGATATCTGACATTCCAACCACCAGTGTTCAAATTGTGTCAGAGTTCCCGGGGGCTCCCTGCCCCATCATTTTTCAGACATTAAATGAATGTTCCGGGTTCAACTCAAAAGGGGGCGCTATATTGCAAAAAAGTTTACGCTTAAAATGTTCAAGTCCCCGTAAACATAAGTCAGGCATATGAGATATCGTTTGAAAGCTTAGAATCTGAACTTCATAGATAGCCATCACTTCTGCATTTATGTTACATAAAATAACAAAATAAGGCCTGAAAACATATGCGTCACAAATAAGCGCCACCTAGTGGTAATATGGTAGAAATATTATTATGAAAATAAAAGTCTTTCAAATAGCACTTAAATAGACAAATCATATATCAAATGAAAGCTCTCATTCTCAGAAATTTTGTTGCCCTAATACCACAGTTCAAAAGATGTTCAAAACAATCACAAAGTGAAATATGATTTCTGTAAGACATCAAATGCAAACGTCTCTTTTATGCTCCGATCACTGCTGCTGTAAGCCACAAATAGCTAAAAACTTTATATCTGCTCTTACCTTAGGCAGTTTTCTACACAATGAGCCATTTTGTACTTGTCTGAGAGCTGTAAATATGCGGTCCAGCAGGAAAAGCATCAGAAATATGTTATCGACTATTGATCATAAAATGTTGATGATAAAAATATATCATCATAAAGGGGAGGATCTCGGCTTTCTAATGACTTTAAATTTCAGTGTGAAATATTGCAGGCGGCAGCCCAAAAATGCTCAGTCAGCAGCGTGTGTAACGTAATGATGATTACCACTAAAAGTAATTTCAACTCGTCCCTCATTTTATTTTTTTTGTAAACAATTGTGTTGACAGAAAGCCACTTACAATGGAAGTGAATGGGGCCTGGTCATCAATGTTAAAATACACACTGTTTCAAAAATGTAGGAACAAACTGTAAATATTATACAGGTTGGCATGATTTAGTGTGATAAAATCTCTTACCATACCAACCTTATCTTTGTGAAGTTATAACCAATATTACAACACCAGTAAACCCTGCAATCTGGTAAATACCCTGATTACACCATGTAACACGACTTCACAGCAGAAGGGAAGGAGGACACAGGGAAGTGGGTTCCAGGCTCAGGTAAGACTTTTTAATCGGCCACTTCAATACTTTACAACTTCACAAACTTATCAGCTTCACAGGCACGTAGTCACTTAAACACATTAGCTTCACAAACACAATAGGTTAAACACAACAGCTTCTCGAGCACCGTGGGCTTTCTTGTGCCAGACTCTCTCTCCCTGTCTGCTGGTAGCGTGGCCACTTATATGCCGCTCTCCCCATGCTCACTGGAATTAGAGACATGTGTTAGACATAATTTAGCTCAGGTGTCAGCGCCCTTACCGCTTTCTCTCTCTCCGGACGGACGCTCGACCACGCCCCCGCTGCCACACACTGAAATATTGATAACTCGTATGGTATAATGTTTTCTTCTTGTGACTGTACTAGCAAAACAGTGTGTACTGTTAAATGTTTATGGACTTGCCCCATTCACATCCATATAAAGTGCCTTACTGTAATCACAAGTTTTCCTTTCCTTTTTTTTTTATTTTAAATAAAAGAGGGAGGAGTCTAAATTATTTTTTGTGATAATCAGCATTATGCCACAAATGCTTTTGATTAAGCTCAACCTGTATTATACCTGGAACATTCCTTTTACAATTTACCTGGTCCATACTGTACAGTAATCAGTTCTTGGTCAGTACCAGCACTGCCAACCATTGTATTTCTCTGCTTTGCATTTATATATTAGAAGACGTTTGAGATCTTTGTTTATTCTCGTCCTCAGGGTCATAGACCACAATCCACTTAAAAACATCTCTCGAAATACCTTCATCGGTCTGAAATCAATGACATTTCTATAAGTATCTTGCTGTTTTAAAATAATTTATGGTTTTACTGAATTTTGGCATTCTATTTAAAGTAATCAGATTGTTTTTACAGTCATCTGTTTGGCAGAAATATCAAGCTTTATAAATTTAACAAAGCTTGTTTGCCTGTTGCCCAAAGCCCTGTTGCTAATGAAGTCTGCGTAATATGAAACTGCAATACCCAGTCAGGAAAATGTGAATTTCAGGACTTACTATATATTAAATGTTTCCTGGTTTTTTTTCACCACTTTTTGTGTACAATTTGCAGTTACTGTACACAACTGCCTTAGTTACTGGCCCACTTAACCAGAAACATTGCCAATTTTGGTTCTGTACACTAGATGTGAGATTAAGATCTTGGAAATGCAATAAGACCTAACTAGGTCATTCAAAACAAGAGTGTAGTCATACCGTAACACAACAGAACAGTCTGTACCCACAACAAAGCAAACAGACATTTTACACTTTAGACTTGTGTTTCTTGATTTTTGGGTTACGCCCCTTTAAAACACTTTTAAACATTTGATGATCAATCACATAATATGATAATTTGTTATTGAAAAAACTGCTTTAAAAACAATTACTTTTTATAATTATTTCAGCTTCATATTACTTTTCAAATGAGTATCGAGAAGAAAAAAAAACAACGAACCAACTAAAAACAGTATCCTTAACACATGTAGAAAAAAAACAAAAAGACAACCTCCATAAAAGTCACTTATGTTCCCCAAATATATAATTATAATAACAGTTACATTTATTGCAAGTATATACAAAATTTTTACCAAAACCCCATAGTTTCTATACTAACTGCAATGTCTTAAGAATGGTGATGTTTGGATTGAAAAGCCTGTAATTACCGGTGTGATTGACGCAATGTTTTCTTTTTTACCTGGTCTCTGCTGTTTAGAATGTTGGGGCTGTTTAATCTGGTTTCAATGAGCTTTGCGCTGAGCATTTAAGGTTTCCATATCTCACGCTGTGTTTACCACTGGACTGCGCTGCACGAAAGCAGAGCAAAATCGTTAGGACCAGTCCAGATCTGCTGTCATGCTGTGGCCAGCGAATGCACTGGGCACTTTAAACGGGTTTCACACTTCATCACACTGTTGGAGTATTTGGTGTTTCCCATGCACAGTGACAAATGGCAGCACTTAATAAATGAGTATAGAGCAATTTTGTAGTTGCACGGATGGGAAAGAACAGTTGCCATTTAATTGCATCAGCCCACTGCTCGACCGGACCTCTGGGAAAAGTCCCGGTGCTCCCAATGGCCAGTCCATTCCTGCCCCACCCCACACTTAGAATATGCCCCACAATTTGAGAACCACTGGTTTTGACTTCAACAAGCGTGCTGCCTGTTGGACATTGTGCGGCACTTTTGTATAGTTAGTAAGAATATCATTACCATAGCTCCTAATCAGAATGTCTTTAATATCCCTGGAAATGACCTCTAGCTCTTAGTTCCACGGCCCACTTTGTGATAACTGCGGAGGAACTCATTCCCATGCACGTTTTGATAATTTTTTTCCTTCTCCTCTAATTTTGTTTTTTTTCATTTATATTTTATTATCGTCCTCTTGATATCTTCATAGTATTCATATTCTCTGTCTAATGCTTCCCCCTTAATGTGTCCTACTTTGACTTAAATGACACATTGTCTGTGCTGGCTTCCAGTGAGCTTTCATGTGTTTTACTTAAAGGGATAGTTCACCCAAAAATATACATTCTGTCATTAGTTGCTCACCGTCATGTTATCTCAAACTTGTTACATGGAAGACTTTCGATGAAACACAAAAGATGTTGCAGAATGTTAGCCTAAGTCACCATTCACTTTCATTGCATTATTTTTCCTTTCAATGAAAGTAAATGGTGATTTTTTTTCTAATTATTGTCCAGTGCAGCTGATTAAATTATGGAAAGATTTCACATTGTATTTATTTACTGCAACTGAATCATTGAATAACTGCTTTTCCAAGACCGAACTATTTAAAAAAAAAATTATTCTAGATATTTTAAAGTGAAAAAGGCATTTATTGTCCTCTACCTCAGTGAAAACCAGAGTGCTTTAAAGGACTCCAAACTAATAACAGATAAACCCTAAAAGATATTAGGAACCAGTGCAAAGAACAGTTCCTGGGATTACTTTTCATTAATGAAGATATGTATCTGAAGTCATCCTAGAACACGAGACTATACACTTGGCTAGAATGTTTTCTCCAGTTCACTGCCCTCGTCTCTGTTTGGAATTTAGCCATTGCATGCAAACGTTTAGCTTGCAGGAATCTATTTCTTTGTGTCCAAAAATGTGTCCATATCAGTGTAGCATACTGTCTTTAGTACTGTACTGGTCTGCTAAATAGGAAGCATCATAAAATAAGAGAAGGCAAGTCGGTTTTTATTTGTGTAGCGCTTTAGACATACAGTATTGTATAACACTGTACATACTGTATTGTTACTGCTTTAATTGTTGAACACAACCCAATTTTATGGAATAGATTCAGACATTCTGTGTTATTTAAAAACTAGCTACTCTTTATTCTAGGATAACTTTATGTTAGATAATAGTTTATCTAAACTATCAAATTGCTCACAAAGCAAAAACAATATTTGTGAATTTGCATTTGTGCCTCTTATTCTTTAAAATGCTAATGGGAATCACAGGGCCGTCCCAAGGAAGGAATAAGCCATGGGGAATACAGATTATACTGCCGGTGTCATGATAAATTGAGTCTGCCTGGTAAATCGAGTCCCCATGTGACATCACAGTGATTCCATTGGCTCAAAGAGCTAGTAATGTGTACTCTATACAGTGCCTGATTAAAAATCTTACAAATTCATTTTATGGTATATGCAGTTTTAACTATGTAAATACGACATTTAATGTCTTTTAAATCATATTATAATGTTGCGCTGGCAATGACGATGAAGTAAAGAGAACCCAGGTGCAGTTATTTTACAAAGTTCAGTTATCCAAACGTGAGTACAAAACAAAACCAACATAAACAACTTGACTATAAAACAAAACATGAACTTGGCTTGGCTTGGCTTGGCGGCTTGGCTTGGCTTGGCTTGGACAATAACACGATGTTACACAACACATCTACAATACTTGACAAAGGACAATGGAAAACATGAGGGTATAAATACATGGACATGGGAGAACAAACCAATGAACAAACAGAACTCTAAACAAGAAAACAAGACAATCAACCAATGAAAACAAGACACATGAACATGGAGGGAAAACATGAAATCACATGACAAGGGAACCACATGACATGAAACAAGAACTAGAATTTTCAAAATAAAAGACATGAAATACAAGAATCAACAAAATACACATGACACATATGTTACACATAATAATATATAACTGAAGTTATAGATTGTGAAATTAAAGATATGTCATTGTTTGTGTTTTTCAGTTATCCTAGACTTCAATGACATGCTATCACGATAGCATGATAGGTTTTTGCTCAGGCATTACATTCGGTTACCCTCATGGGGACTCGATTTACCGGATAGACTCAATTTATCATGACACCGGTAAAACTGAGATATTCTGATTTGACAAGGAATCAGTTCTATTGCTTCTAAAAATGAACATTTTGCTGGAGAGAGTGTCTTTATATGACCTGCAGCATTGCTCAAGGCATCATATCATGGACAAGATGAACGATCTATCAATGTATGAATCAAACTCACTCTGAATGCCGATCCGGTTTTCCATGCATCATTTTTATTAGGCTATATCCATGTATGTGGTTTCAGACAAATGGTAGAACTGTGAAATTGCTCACAGAAATGTTTAACTTCTCCATCTTCTCCATCTCCGGTGGTGTGAATGGGAATTAAGGGATGGGATCGTGTGCGGTTGCACCGCCCTAACAGTGACCCTGGGGACTCTGATAAATGTACCAAATGGTACATTAAAGGGCAGTATTCTTTTATATATTTTCAGTTACCAAGTTCGTGTAGGTTATAATGCATATGTAAAAAGGGTTTTTGATAGGTAACTTGTGTTAGGTAAAAATGTGCTTCATGTGGTAACATGTTTCTTAGTTCAGTCATGAAATTTACATAGTGCAAATTGATAGGTCCTTTGAAAATGTAATATGTTAGCCAATCGGCTCACCATCGGAAATACTAGACCCTTTTTAGGAGGGCTTCAGCCCCCTTAAAATTAATCTCAGCCCCCCTAAAAATCTGTGACTTTGCAATCAGCACATAATTGTTTTAAACATCTGCAGCTGCAATGCTGCACTTGTTTGAAGCACAAAGCTCTTTGTTGGATTTTCTTGCCTGTGAGACTGACTAAAGTGCAAGCCAATAGCATTGGAGTGTGGGCTGTGAAAGAGCATGCCATTGGTTTAACCCACTGAACGAATACGAACCAGTTACTCATCAAAAGTCTTTTGACCGATTGAGGAACAGGAGGCATGTTGCTCATTTAGTTCGGTAATCTCGTTTAACAAAGAGAGAAAGTGGCTGGATTTATTAAGAGTAAAAGTTACTAACAGGGTTGGGAGGGTTACTTTTGAAACAGATTCCACTACAGATTACAGAATACATGTTGTAAAATGTAATTTGTAACGTATAACGTATTCTAAATACTTTGGATTACTTCTTTAGCACTGGTAGATTTTTTTACTTGTTTTGACTATAAAACACTGCCAGTACAGTGAGACAAAATACACATGTTAAAAATACATTATCTGAAAAACCTAAATATCTTATGCAGTGTTGTTTCTAAAACAAGATAAATCAAATTGATCTTGTTTTAAGGATTTTTAGATATTTTTACAGGAAAACAATAAAAAAAAATGATTATCAAGAATAAGATTTTTGGTGGTTCACGTGACGCCATGCGAGAGACAGACGTGTGAGACACGAGCTCTGTGAACTTTGATAGTTTTTTAATTATTTTCATGTTGTTATCCTGTGAGATTCGATACACCCAGTTACGTACTTGCTCTTTGAGGTAAACATGGCAAAGAAGTCAAAATCCTCAGACTCTGGAGACATTAAAAGACACTTACATGTTCAAGCTGAGGCCTCTGATGGGATTGCGAGCCGGGGACCCGATTTGTATGGCGCGTCTGGAGAATATATTCAGCGTCAACTGTCCAACATGTCGGTGATGCTGACGAAGGCTCTTGCTGACTTGGAGGATCTCGCTGTAATACGTCGATCGATTACGGCAATGGAAACAAAATTCTCTTGAGTTGTTTACAAGAGTGACAGAAGTTGAAAAACGAATCGATTATCTTGAGTCATCAGAAAGGGAATTATCCACTAATCCGCCCGTGTCCAAAACAGATTTGGAATTAATTTCGGAAAAACTGGAATATTTCGAAAATATGAGCCGAAGGAATAACATACGAATTGTTGGAATTCCTGAGCATGAAGAGGGCAGAGATATGGTGAAACTCCTGGACGAGCTCTTCCCGAGTCTGCTCGACATAACAGGCCACAAGCTGGAAATTGAGCGAGCTCACAGAGTCCCGGCTCGCAGATCTGCTGAGGGAGACAGGCCCCGATCGATTCTGGCCAGATTTCTGAAATCATCCGATAAAGATCTCATGTTGCGCCAGGCGAGGAGTAAAGGGAAGCTTTCTTGGAAGAACCATAATATTTTCTTATTCCCTGACTTTGCGAATTCAACAAGAGAGAAACGCAATCGGTTCAAGGAATGTAAGAAACTCTTACACCAACAGAAGATCGCCTTTGCAATGATGTTCCCGGCCAAACTGAGAATAGAAACGAAGAATGGTCGCAAAGTATTTACTTGTACAAAACAGGCACTCTCCTTTATAAAGACACTGGAGTAAGCCGTTTGATGTTTCTTATATTAGTGGACTGACTCATGGTTCAGGGACTCTATTATCTGAGGAAGCTGGGTGCCATTTATTTTCTTTTTGCACTGACTCTGCCTAGCGGCTGGAGTTTGTTTTATGGCATGACTCCAAGAAACTTTTGTATTAACTGAAGATTTTTTTTACACTGAAGTTCCCAGCCAGATTGAGAATGGACACTTTGGATGACCATAACATATCTACATGCTCACATAAAGGACGTCTTTTATAAAGTTGACGGGCTGAGTAAGTTATCGTGGTTTTTTGTTTTGTTTTTTTTTTGTTTTTTTGCGCAGCCTCCGAGTTAGTTTGGCTCTTGATCATCCGAGGAACCGGGTTGCTGGTTTTGTTTTTCATGCTGGCTCTGCCTAGCGGCTGGAGCTTGTTTTGTGGAATTACACTACTTCGGGACAGTTGTGGTTAAATATGTTTGTTCTTTGTGCTTATGCCTCCTAGTAGAATGATTACCTCATCTGCTGCACTCATAACAGCCAGCTCACTGAACAATTGTTTGTCTGTCCGAGGAAACTGAACGGTTTTATATCAGCTGGAGTTTATTTTGTGGAGGAACACACCTTCAAGACAGTTCTGTGAATGAATCTACATGTTTTTTCTGTTATTCTGCCTGTTGGCTGGGGTCAGTTTTACAAAGTATTTTCTGTTATGTAATTGTGCCTCACAAAATTTGTGCAGAAGTACCGGACTTGAATAATCCAATGGCAGAGTTGTCGCAGGGGTTCTCGTAGGCGTACATGGACTCTTTGAGTTTTAAGGGATTATCGCTGGATGGCGCTTTTATGCGAGGGGTTAATGCGCACGTTTTTCTTTTTTCTGTTTGTTTTGTTCGGGGGGAAGTTTGATTGTCTGGTTTGATTGTTTCACTAATGGGGAATGTGGTCTGTGTAATCTTGTTTTTGACACACTCATTTTTTAAATTTTTTTATTATATCAATACGTAAAATGTTAATATGAGTAGGTTATCTCTCTCCACATGGAATGTGAATGGGTTGGGGCACCCCATAAAAAGAAGGAACGTTATTTCTGTTCTTAAGCATAAGAAATATGATATAGTGTTTCTTCAAGAAACGCATCTTTCCCCGCAGGAAGCTAAAAAATTTGGGAAGATATGGGGTGGAAATGTTTTCTTTAGTGCTGGCTCAAGTAAGAGCAGGGGAGTTATTATATTGATAAATAAACATCTACAATGCAAATGTCTCAAACAGACTAAAGATAAATTAGGAAGAGTCATTGTTGTTTCAGGAGAAATTCAGGGGCAAAGGTTGATTTTGGCTCATATTTACGCACCTAACACTGAAGATCAGGGCTTTTTTATAGATCTTGAAGGGATGTTGCAAGCTGCTGGCATCTCTCATGACATAATATTGGGAGGAGACTTTAATCTTTTGATGGACTCAGTCCTTGATCATAGTGAAGCAAAAGTGTGTAAACCCCCTAGAACAACATTGACGCTTCACAAGATCTGTAAAAATCTTGGTCTTGTAGATATCTGGTGACTTTTGAACCCATCTGGTAGGGATTATACATTTTTTTCATCAGTTCATAAGATTTACTCCAGAATAGGTTTTTTATTTTATTTTTTATATCTAAGTCCCTCATTTCATTTGATGTTGATTGCTCAATTGGAAACATCTTAGTCTCAGATCATGCCCTGGTGAACTTAGAGATGTTGCCACATACAGAGAAAAATAAATCATATAGTTGGCGCTTTAATGTATCCCTTTTGCAAAATTCTGATTTCCAACAAATGTTAAAGACTGAAATCAGTGTTTATGTGGAGACCAACTGGTCCTCAGTTTCCTCTGTGGGCATGGCTTGGGAGGCACTTAAGGCTGTTCTTAGGGGTCGGGTCATACAGTATGCCTCATTTATCAAAAAATCCAAAGCACGAGAACTCGTGGAGTTGGAAGGAAATATTAAAAGTGCCGAGGCAGAGCTGAAGCGCCGAATGTCGTCTGATGGTCTTAGAGAATTGACCCGATTGAAATATAGATATAATACTAGTTATGGAGTTTTGGTTATTCAGGGCAAGACAGTCATACTTTGAGTCAGGGGACAAAGCAGGGAAGCTTTTGGCTAGATATATAAAGCAGAGAGTCTTTTTCTACCATTCCCTCAGTGAAATCTGCTGGTGGTGAAATTTTACCTCAGCTATTGATATTAATAATGCCTTTAAAGAGTTCTATATTGATCTTTATATTTCCACGTCTTCGTCTACTGATGAGGATATTAGAAAATTTGTGGAACCATTAGAACTCCCTAAACTGACGAATGAGCAAAAAAACTCTCTTGATTCTGATAACCTTGGAGGAACTTAACAAGGTAATTAAGTCCTTACCTACAGGCAAAGCTCCGGGGCCAGATGGTTTTGCTGCTGAATTTTTTAGATCTTATGCTACAGAACTGGCTCCACTTTTGTTAGAAGTTTATACTGAATCATTAAAGAATCAGTCTGATTCTTAAAAAGGACAAAGATCCAAGTGAGTGTAAAAGTTACCATCCAATTTCCCTGATCCAGCTAGATGTAAAACTTTTGGCTAAAATTTTGGCTAACCAATTAAGTAAAGTTATGACATCTCTTATACATATAGATCAGGTGGGGTTTATTCGGGGCCGTATCTCTTCTGATAATATTAGGCGTTTCATCAATATCATGTGGTCAGTGGCAAATGATCAGGCTCCGGTCGCTGCCATCTCACTTGACGCTGAAAAGGCGTTTGATATGGTAGAATGGGATTATCTTTTTAAGATTTTGGAAATGTATGGGTTCGGGAGTACGTTTATTGGTTGGATCAAATTACTTTATAGACACCCTGTAGCAGCGGTACAAACAAATGGATTAATTTTAGATTATTTTACTCTGGATAGGGGCACTCGGCAGGGTTGCCCTCTTTCCCCATTATTGTTCTATCTTGCCCTGGAACCATTAGCAGCTGTGATAAGAAAGGAGGATGATTTTCCAGGGGTGATTGCAGGAGGTGTGGCGCATAAGCTTCTGCTTTATGCAGATGATATTTTATTATTTGTCTCTGACCCCACTAGATCTATGCCTTGCCTCCACAGAATTATTAATTCCTTTTCCAAGTTCTCAGGATACAAGGTCAACTGGTCTAAATCCGAAGCTTTGGCTTTGACAGCATACTGTCCAGTAACGGCCTTCCAGCCAGGCACCTTCCAGTGTCCCAAACAAGGCATTAAGTATTTGGGCATTTTATTCCCAACAAATTTGTCTGATTTAGCCAGAGTTAATTTTGACCCTTTAATAAAACGGTTTTCGAGCGATGTAGACAGGTGGGCTTCATTACATTTATCGATGATTGGGAAGGTTAATGTTGTTAAAATGAACTGTATTCCAAAATTTAACAACTTGCTACAGTCTCTCCCGGTAGATGTCCCCCTCTCTTATTTCAAGCAATTTGATAGCATAGCGAAGTCTTTCATTTGGAGTGGTAAGCGCCCCAGACTACATTTCAATAAATTACATAGGCCGATTGACAAAGGTGGGCTAGGCCTACCCAAGATTTTGTTTTATTATTATGCATTCGGTCTCAGACATTTGGCTCATTGGTCGCTTCCACCTGAAAGAGCCCCTCCCTGGTTCTGCATTGAACGAGAACTTCTTGCCCCTATTTTGCCATTGCAAAGCCTTTCCATCAAACTAAATAGAGAAGTTAAATCACACCCTATTATTTCACATTTACACTCAGTATGGACAAAAGTGTCCAGAGTGCTTAATTCAGATATTTATCTAAATGTTGCCTCGAGCCTATGGCTAAACCCCAAACTATGCATTAATAAGTCCCCTTTTTGTTGGTCAGAGTGGATTGCGAGGGGGGTTAATTCACTCTGTGATCTTTACGAGAGCGGTGTGATGAGATCCTTTGAAAATCTGGTTCAATATTTTGGGATCCCCAGATCTCAGTTTTTTTAGGTATCTTCAGTCACGCCATTTGCTCTGTACTATTTTTGGGAATAGCATACACCCCCCTAAAGCAGCAGATACTCTAGGAGAGGTGATTTCTGCTTTTGGAAAGGGCCATGAGGCATCAGTGTATTACTCCTTATTAATTCAGAGTCTGGGGGACAGAGTCTCAACCACTCCAAGAGATTATGGGAGAAAGATTTAAACCTGGAATTGGAGGAGAGAGAATGGGCTAGGATTTTTAAAATCATAAAAACTGCATCGAGAGATGCAAGGGTGTGCCTTATACAATTCAAGATTTTACATCGGTTCTATTGGACCCCCTCTAAATTGTATAGGCTTGGTCTTAAAGACACACCCACCTGCTGGCGATGCCAGTCGGAGGAAGGAGACATGGCCCATGTTTTTTGGTGGTGCACTGAGATTCAGGAATTTTGGTTGAAGGTACAGTGTGTTTTGTGTGACGTGTTGGGCATTCGGATTTCGTTTTGCCCCAGACTCTGTGTTTTGGGTGATGGGGCGGTCATCGACGTAGGTGACAAATACATAAACAATTGGGTCCTCATCAGTGCGACGATAGGCAGGCAGATTGTTTTAAGTGGTTGGAAGTCGGTGGGGTGCACCCTCAATTCGGGAGTGGTGCGAGGAGATGGGAAGGGTGGCAGCCTTCGAAGAGGTAACATGTAGAAGGATGGGGATATGAGATTCTTTTATTGGGAAATGAGGTAGATATTTGACATTTTTGGGGGGCTCTCGCAATGGGTCTGTGGAGAGAGAGGTATAGTTTAGAGTTGTATGTTTATTATAGGTGTGTATATATGTATATGCGTGTATATGTATGTGTGTACATATATATTTATTTATTTATTATTTTATTCTCTGTATATGTGTGTACTTATGTAAGACCACTAGGATGTTCGTTTGGGGTCGGGTGGGGTTCTTGATTGGGGAGGGGAAGTAGTGGGAGTTAATGTTGAATCATGTATATATGTTTTGTTTTTCTTTTTTTTGAAAATTAATAAAAATGTTAATCACAAAAAAGAATACGATTTTTGCACTAATATCAAAGGTCTTACTAGAAAAAAAGAAATTATGATCCAACGTGAATTTTCTTGATAAAAAAATATGAGCGTGCCTGGTAACGTGCATGTAAAATAGCATTTTAGCTTAGTGTAAAGCTGACAATTTGCACTAGGTTTATTTCTTGTGCTCCAAACTTACTTCAAACTTACTTCTCTGTCTGCTTCGTATGAATGTAACACATCATAAGAAAGTGTTTCACCGCTGTTCAAATGCACTTTGGATCGCATCATTTATATGTATAAATGTTTTTCATCTGAAAGAACTAAATATTAAATGAAACAAATGACAATAAAATGCAAAGTAATCTCTTCAGTAATCAAAATACTTTTTGAATGTAACTGTATTCTAATTACCAATGATTTAAATTGAAACTGTCGTGGAATACAGTTTCTTATATTTAGTATTTTAAATACTTAATCCCATTACATGTATTCCATTACTCCCCAACCCTGTACACAGTATAGTATAGATGGGCTGTGATTCAATTAATTTTTTTTACTAATTAATCGCACATTTTTCTGTGATGATACAATAGCATTTAAAACAAGCATTTAAAAAATCAGTAGAAATATTTTATTTTATACTTTGTCTTAAAGAACTTGCAAGAAATTGGTTAGTCATCATTTATTTTAATTGTTTAAATATGTACACATTAAAAATGTATGTTTTTTTTGTTTTGTTTTTTGCGGATAGGGTTAAATAGACACATTTTACAGGTATTAATCTTTAAGTCCTTAAGTATATGTATACATGCCAAAAAAGTCAGTGGACATCCTACAGCATGAAACTTGCATGATTCAGTCAGGCTTTACTCAATATCAGGGCAGCCAGTGGAGACCATAAAACTTATGTGATCCAATTGAATTCTGCAGAGAACATTTTTGTATAAAGCTGTATATGGAGGAAATCAAACCCCTCAAACTGCTAGACATCCCCTTCATTATAAACAGCACTGATGAGGTAAAAAGTAAACAAATAATACACATGATCAGTTTTTAAAATACACATCATCATACTTTCTAAAATGTTTTGGTATTTGGTAATTTTTACAAAAATAAATAAATAATTAAATAAATAAATCCTGCACTAACTGGTAACTTGTACAGATTCATATTTAATTTAGAGTGAATCTATTACGCTTTATTTTTATTACAGCTGTAAATGTTGTAGTTAACTATTTATAATTATTTGATCATTATATATTTATTTATTGTTTTAGGGGCTTTATCAGCATATATTTATATTTGTGATTAATTTATTTAATCGGCATAATTAATTTGATCAAAAATGTAATTGATTGACATACTTTATGTAAACTTTATGGTTCTTTTAGTAGCATTTTACAGAAAGGTTCCTTTTGTTAACATAAGTTAACTATGTTAGTTATTAACAATTAACAATAATTTGACAGCATTAATTAATCTTGGTTAATGTTAATTTCAACATATACTACTACTGCATTTTTTAAATCAAAAGTTGTGTATGTTAACATTAGGACAATACATTATGAACTAACATGAACTAACATTGAACAATTATATTTTTATAAACTAACATTAACTAAGATAAATACATGCTGTAAAAATGTATTGTTCATTGTTAGGTCATGATAAATAATGCACTTAGTAATGTTAACAAATGGAGCCTCATTGTAAAGTGTTGCTGTGCTTTTATATGTTCATTTTGCACTGAAAATTCTCCCCTCACTTTTAAAATGATTGCTTTGCTCCTACTTATGCAAGTGTCTCCCTGAATAAAAAGCAGTTTATTAATCTTGCATTTATG